>NC_143524.1:34340233-34700233 GCF_031878675.1 Megascapheus bottae | reverse complement strand
CTTTGACCCATGATTCTCAGATCACAGCCTCTGAAGTATTAGGATTACAGTTGTAAACTACTAGTACTCGACCTTATTCCTTACCCCCCTCCCCATTTCTTGTATCTTTTCTTTCTTTCTTATTGTCTTTCCTCTATAAATTTGGGTGGCTTTTTCCCACTGATCCCTTTGGCAAATGATTTTCTCTTACCCTTTGCTTGCCTTAGAATCCTAATCTTTTCCATTTATAGTTAAGCTCTCAAATCACTACTCCCTGTCACAAATGAAATCTATAGCTACATTGAAGGACCTTCACAAATCCTACACCCAGATATGTAAATCACTGCAAAAGTTCACAAAACTGATGAACAAACAACATTCCTTCTTGAAAAATAACAACACTGTAGAGGACAAATGAGAGTGAAGAAGAAAGGCTACACAAAAGAATCATTAAAGCACTGAAGAAGATTACTGATGAAATAGAGCAGATCCTCAAAAATCTAGCATTCCAAGAGAACAGGGACAAACAGAAAGATAAAATAATGAAGAAAGTGCAGGACAAGAAAGACACTAGCAATAATGAACTACAATGTATGAAGAACTTTATGAAGGACATGAAAAATGATATCCATAAAGAACTAGGAAGCATGAATAGCTCTATCTCCCTATGACAAACGGTTGAAAGCACAGGCAATAGACCAAAAGAAATTTAAAACAGGTTATTAGGGGTTGAAGATAAAGCAGAGGAATTAGAACAGTCAAAGATATTGAAAAAGACACTTAAAACATACCAAAAGGACATTCAAATCTAAGTATAGTTGGAATACATAAGGGAGAAGTAGTAAAAAATGAAAGGCATTGAGATTCTTCTTAGCAAAACAACAGAAAACTTCCCCAAACTCAAGTAAGAGTTATTTTTTTTTGGGTGGGTCATTGGGCTCGAACTTGGCCTGGGTGCTATCCCTGAGCTCTTCAGCTCAAGGCTACCTACCACCCTTACCCTTGAGCCAAGTCCCACTTCAAGTAAGAGATTTAAGTAATTAATGCCCTGAGTAGCTATTTTTGTTCCCATAAGATATATATCAGACTGTATCTTATGCTGAATAACTTCAAAACAGTACAACACTAGATATAAAGTATTATCAGTCAGAACCTAGCTTGTACCCTCTACTGGGTAATGGGGGGAAAATAAAAATCAGGACTTTTCCTGAATTTACATCTGCACTTACATTCCAAAGCCTATTCTACTCAATAGTGCCCTATGGTACATGATCTAGATGGACTGCAAGAGGATTTGGATTTTACAAGATATCTAAACAGGACACCTTTGCTGTCACCACAAAATACTGACACATTTAATTTGGTGAATAATTTTTTATTTTTATTTTTTGCCAGTCCTGGGCTTGAGCTCACGGCCTAAGCACTGTCCTTGGACTTTCTCAAGGCCAGAGCTCTACAAACTTGAGCCTCAGCACCACTTTCGGCTTTTTTCTATGTATGTGGTACCGAGGAATCGAACCTGGTCTTCGTGCATGCTAGGCAAGCACTCTTCCACCACTAGGCCAAAGTCCCGGCCCCTGGTGGATAATTTTGTAGCAAAAAATATATACACACAATAATAGAAAACCATCAGGTACACACAAAGCCACAAAGATAAGCATTTAGACTATGACCATTAAGCTAGTCAAATAGTATCATAATGCTTCTTTAGAGTTTTTAAAATTTTGTAGCAGGTATTAAAGTATTAAAAATACTTATAGAGAAGACATATAAAACCACTAAAATTTTCTATCAACTTGTGTTGCCTTGGACTTGGGAAAAAGATCGCCATTATCTATTGATAGCTGTATAGCTGTGGAATACTTGTGTTCTAGCTGGGGTAGTTGAAAAACCACACTCCCGGCCTAACAGAAAGAATCACACCTTTATTCAAAGCAAGAGGCCATTAAACAACAATAAAAAAAGTGTAACCATAAACAACTTGTAGAAACAGATCTATTAAGTTCACTTTTTTTTAGGCTCAGACATACCTGCCTATTTCTGCAAAGTTACTTAGAAAATTCAGATTAGTGACCTACCAGTAGAGTGCTTGTGTAGCATGCACAAAGCCCTGGGTTCGACTGCTTGGTTACCACATACAAAGATAAAGTCAGAAGTGGTGTTGTGGCTCAAGCGGTAGAGTGCTAGCCCTGAAAAAGCTCAAGGCTAGTGCCCAGGCCCTGAGTTCAAGCCCCAGGACTGGGAGAAAAAAAGAGAAAGAAAATTGGGATTAGAATTGGGTTAGATAGACTCATTCAGAGCTAGTCTCAATCCATGGCACTACTTCCATTCGTATATCTTGTTTTCAGTTATTCCAGAAGACATACAGTATAAGTTTTATTAATATCCCTCATATATAGAATCCCAGTTATAAGACACAAATCCTACTTGCATTCTTTTGTCATAGCAGACTCTTCAAAGAAATCCTGTCACTGTCAGAAGGATGTGACCAGATATTATAACTGACTTCCCATTAGTGAGTAGCCCTAAATGTTATATTTTTTATACCCAAATGCATGTTATCTTTGGTGTTATAATTTTTAAAAGAAACAGTCATTTAACTGTCATTTTAAAATTAAACTAAGGCCTACATATTCATCATAGACAATCTATTACATGAAGAATGTGGATTGTGATGCATATATTTAGTTCAAATAACAAGCTGATAGGTAAAAATGCCAAGACTTATTAAAATGTAGTTAATAGAAGAGTTACAAAGTTGAAGGTCAATCACACCCTAATTAAAGAATAGAAGTTTCTTTTAACCACATTCCTGTGTTAAAATAGAAAACCAGGAAGCTATGAGCATCACAGTTCCGAGCCAGCCCAGGCAGAAAATTCTCTGAAAGTCTTTCTCCAGTTAACCATCAAAAAGCTCTAAGTGGAGCTGTGTAGCTCAAATGCTAGAATGCTAACCTTGAGCAAAAAAGTTAAGGATCAGTGCTCAGGCACTTAGTTCAAGCCCCCATAGTGGCACATATGTGCACATGCATGCACACATGTGCACACACCCACCCACACAGACATTCAAGGAGTTACACACCTGTAACATTAGCACTCAAAGAGGAGAGAGAGCTTGAGACTAGTTTGGAATACCGAGCCAAGATACTGTCTCAAAAACAAAAAGTTTCCAAGAAGGGCATAAACTAAAGAATTCTGAGGAAGGTTATAGATAGTGGGAAAAGGTTTCACTACAAAGAATAGCTTTTCATCAGTTTTGTGAATCAGACATTATAGCACCTTACAATAAGGAAACTGAGGCACAAAGAAATGATATAGTAACAATGTTTGATGCAAGGCACCTGGTTTTATACATAGGTTCATTTTTCACGGCCTTGCACGTCTCCTGAGAATGTAATTACTTGTGAGTGATGGCATTAGTAAAATTTTCCCTCAAGGGTCATTATAAGGATGGTGTCATGGAAACAACACTCAAATATCATGCCTGCCCATCACAAGTAAGCATCTAATAACTTGCACTATTTTTGTCTTAGTGCTGGGGATTCAACCCTGAGCCTAGTATATGCTAGCAAGCATTCTCCTATTGAGCTATATCCCAGCTCCAATTTGTTAGCTTTTATTAGTAGAGTGGCCATAAAGAATTTTGTACTTTGCTGACTTTAAACTGAACTTCTCTTTTACAACTGGTATTTTTTTTTTTTTTGTGCTCCTGGAGATACAAAATATTTCCCTTTAAGTGTATGGAATAAGAGATGACAATAAGGCAAGTTGTTCTGACTAACCCTAATTTGAGGACAGCATTCAGAACAAAAGACAAACTACCAGGTAGAAAACTCTGACAAGATGCAAAATATCAGTATACACCTTCATAGTTGAAGGGTTTTTTTTTTTTTTTTTTTTTTTTTTTTAGACAGGTCTTGCTATGCAGCCTAAACAGGACTTGAACATGATCTTCCTGCCTTACCTTCCAAATACTGGTATTAGCCAGGTGCTGGTGGCTAATGCTTGTAATCCTAGCTACTCAGAAGGTTGAGATCTGAGGATCATAGTTCAAAAACCAGGCTGGGCAGGAAAGTCTGTGAGACTATTATCTCTAATAAAGTACTCAGAAAAAGCTAGAAGTGGTACAGTGGCTTAAGTGGTAGAGTGCTATCCTTGAGCAAAAGAAGCTCAGGGGCAGAGCCCAGGTCCAGAGCTCAAGCCCCAGGTCCAGCAAAAAAATAAAAATAAAAAATAAATCCAAATGCTGGTATTACAGTGTCAGCCACTGTGTCTAACTGAAGTTGTTTTATAATGAAAAGGCAAATTTTCTACTAGTAAAGTAAATCAACAGCTCAATGTATCTTTATATATATTGCTTTTATTTATAAATTACTTTACAGTTTGGCCAGCTTGGGAAAAAAAGTCTGTAAGACTAACCACCAGAAAACCAGAAGTGGTACTGTGGCTCAAAGTAGTAGAGCACTAGCTTTGAGCTGAAGAGCTCAGGAACAGCCCCCAAATCCAGAGTTCAAGGCCCCCCCCCAAATAAAAATGACCTTGTCATCTCTTCTTTTCCTTCACTAATCATGTTTAATCTCCAAATGAAAATAACTGCATAGAGCTCCCTCTAGTGTCATGACAGTAGTGAAATATAATTTTGTCCTAATACAAGTTTATTCATTCAATACATTAGTTATTAACATATTAAGCCTATCTGTACTTTGTTTTGGATATTTAGTTTCTTCCAAGAGGTTATGATTCTGATGAGATATCTTCTTGTGTGAGTACCTAACACTTTTGAAGGTATGTATATTGCATTCAAATAGAGATGGCACTCGTATAAACAGCTCCTCTAAATCAAAGTGCTGCTAAGCAGTTCATCTCAACTGTCACATACATGTAGCTAAAGATAAACTAATGAAGCAGCTTCAACTGCAATTAACCTCTGACAACT
Source organism: Megascapheus bottae (assembly GCF_031878675.1). Taxonomy (NCBI): domain Eukaryota; kingdom Metazoa; phylum Chordata; class Mammalia; order Rodentia; family Geomyidae; genus Megascapheus; species Megascapheus bottae. The sequence goes on along the minus strand of NC_143524.1, from coordinate 34,695,318 downwards.
GCATTAACTTCTTTCCCTTTTACTTTTTCTTCTTTATAATATTTATTTATTTCACATTACTAGGGGTTAAACTCAGGGCCTGGATGCTGTTCCTGAGCTATTTTTTGCTCTCTACTACTGAAGCCACAGCTCCACTTCTTTTTTTTTTTTTTAAAGCGGTTAACTGAACAGTCTCAAGGATTTTCCTGCCTGGGCTGTCTTTGTTATCCTGAGACCTCAGTCACTTAAGCAACTAGAATTACATGCATGAACAACTAGCACCCAGCTTCTTTATTTTTTTTTGCCAGTCTTGGGCCATGAACTTGAGGCCTGAGCACTTTCCTTGGGCTTTCTCAAGGCTAGAGCTGTACCACTGGAGCCATAGCACCATTTCCAACTTTTTTTCCATATATATGGTACCGAGGAATCGAACCTGGGTCTTTATGCATGCTAGGCAAGCACTCTAACCACTAGGCAAACTCCTGGCCCGTGAATTTTTTTTTTTAAATGGCACTGTACCAGGTGCAGGTGCTCTTGCTTATAATCCTAGCTACTCAGGAGGCTAGATGTGAAGATCAATTTTTTTTCCCCCTTTGGCCAGTCCTGGGGCTTGCGCTCAAAGCCTGAGCACTGTCTTTGGGCTTTCTCATGGCTAGAACACAACCACTTGAGCCACAGCACCATTTCCAGCTTTTTCTATGTATGTAGTACCAAGGAATCCAACCCAGGTCTTTGTGCATGTTAGGCAGGCACTCTACCACTAGGCCAAACTCCTGGCCCTGAAGATCAAATTTTGAAGCCATGGTAGGCAGAATTAATCACCAAAAAGGCTAGAAGTATAACTGTGGTTCAAGTGGTAGAGTGCTAACACTGAAAAACAACAATAAAAAGCTCAGGGATATCTATAATCCTAGGATAAACCTAGGATGTGGGACACTGAGGCAGATGGATCTGGTTTGTACAGAGAGAAACTATCTCAAAAGGAAAAAAAAAGGCAACACAAGACAATCTGATTCCAAGAACATGAGACATTCTAGGACGTATAGAGGTATGATTCCTTCCAATTTTAAACTGATTATGAATACAAGACTACTTACCCATATATTAAGGTATTCTGAAGAAGAAAGGATTCCTTGGTCAAGTGTCTGGATTAAACCAAACTAATCTGCTTTCTTTACTGTAGTATCTTTCAGAATCTGTATGTAATATGCTAATATTTACAATGAATCCCCAGTATAAGACACTAAGTAGCTATTCCCATATTTACTACTATGAGATCATTTTTCTCCCAGAATATCTGATGACATCTATGAAACTAATGTTCAATTGAAGAGTGTGGGAAATGATCTAAATACAAATAAAGTTGCATCAGTTCCTCTTCTCCCATCATAAGTCTCTACCCTTTAGACTCAATACATTCCTTGTATCTTTCTTATTTGGTAGCAAATGGCTTTGTATTTTTCTGGTTTCATGATTTTAAAAGCAAGTGGCTTCAAAGTTTATGACATCATACAAAGTATAAAGCTCCTTACACAGAAAATATTCTGTTCTCACTGAAATAGAAGATGGTGCTTTCACTCTTTCACAGACCTTATCTGTGGACTTATGGGAAATGTAGACTGAAGTCCTAGATGGAAACAAAGAATAATAACTTAAGTTCCAATTCATCTCAAAGATCATATTACCTAAATCATTTCTGGCCAAAAAACAGCACAAAGAAACTGGGAAACTACTCAGAAACCCACTTGGAGTCATAATAAGGAGGGAGTTGACGTGCCCACTCTGCTAAAGTGATAAAAAGATGATGAGTAAGGAAGAGGTCATTTGGAACTATTGAACCTGCTAGAGTTAATCTTCCCAGAGAGCTTCAGTAATTGACTAGAACCAACTTGATTTCTAACAAATATTGAACACTCAAAGCTAAATGTGAGTGACTAAATTATTTTGGATTATCTGCTTTGCATTATGGATTTGGGATAATCAAGAACAGTATATTTATTTCAGTCAAGCTTCATAAAAACCTCTTTTGTTTACTTTGGTACTTTCTCTCTGGAGCCAAGTTTGAGAAAAGACCATACAAGGCATTTTAAGAGGGATTGCCAAAATATTAAATAAGTAAGCAATAATTAACCAAGGGTTGATTCATTCACTAAATTTACAAATTCTCTTAATAAAGTTGAATATGTTAATGATTTAAAAAGTAACAAGCTGGGCAGGGTGGCTTATACCTATAATCCTAGCTACTCAGGAGGCTGAGATCTGAGGATCAAGTTCAAAACCAGCCCAGGCACTAAAGAAAGTGAGACTCTCATCTCCAATTAACCAATAGAAAAGCAGAAGTGGCGCTGTGGCTCAAGGGCTAGTAGGGTGGTAGCCTTGAGCTGAAGAGCTCAGGGACAATGCCCAAGCCCCAGGATAGGGTGGTAGCCTTGAGCAGAAGAGCTCAGGGACAGTACCCAGGCCCAGAGTTCAAGCCCCATGATCCACACACACACAAAAAAAGACAGAAAAGAAAAAAGAAAAAGTAACTTAAATTTATAACAGGGAGCTAGAACTCAACTAAAGAAATCCACTGGTCCATATTAAAATTAAGTAATTATTTATTTATAAAGTAACAAAAATTTATGAATAAGTCTTTATGGTTTTGTGAAAATGGTCTTGGTATAGGTGAAAACATTATATGCTTTGAGGAGAGAATTTAGGACTACTAAGACAAAAGACAAATTTTGAAGTCAATCTTGATTTAAGGGAAACACTATAAATTATAGGCTAGTATGCATTTAGCATGAACTCAGCTTCTACATAACATAAAGCATTAAAGAGTACAAAAGATGATGGAATCCAGTAAGCCCATACCTAAAGTTTAACTATAAAGCTTCAAGGATTTTTTTGTTTATTCTTATATACTTGTTTTCTTCTGAGACAAGTTGATTTTATCTCCAAGACTTAAGGCCATTCCCTGTAAAGAAGAATGCAAATATTTGTAATTATTGAAAGTACGTACCAGCAGTACATTATTATTATTCCAGTTTAAGCCAATGTCATTCCATCAAAAACAAAGCTTAGGCCATATAAAACAGACTTAGCAAAACATTATTGAGTCCATTTAACCACTGGTGGAACTGTGGCAGAGCACTAGCCTTAAATAATAAAGCTCAGTGAGTTGAGTTTAAGTTCCTTGATTGACAAACAACAGCAACAAAATCAGGCCCAAGAAGACAGGCCTTTTAAAGAATCAAATGTAATTTTTTAATTTAAAAACATTCATGCACAAAATGTAAATGCGACAGAAGGTATTATGTTATAGAAATAGGAAAGACAGGAAGTAGCACTGTGACTAAAGTGGTAAAAATAGGAAAGACATAAATTCTCTCCCTTCTGTTTAGTTCAAAGATGTTCTCAAAATAAAGATACTGTTACCTGACTCTTTGCACGAATTCTTATATGACCAGTAACAGCAGCATCTGGTCCTTGGTGAATTGGCTTTTCAATGCTGACATTTGCAAGTGCATCTTCTCCAAATATGGAACGGGCATAAAGGTTGGCTGCCATAAAGCCACAGTAACCAGAAAGGGCCTGGAAGAAATTGTGATAAATTGAATATTTTACTAGAAAACTAGACACCGACAACCAAATAGTATACACCGACAACCAAATGGCATAACAGAATTGCTATTTAAAATATTGATTGCACCAGGCTCTGGTGGCTGACATTATATGTAATCCTACCTACTCAAGAGGCAGAGATTTGAAGAACTCTCACTCTGAGGCCAGCCAGGGCAGATAAAACCACAGACCTTTATCTCCAATTAACAAGCAAAATGACAAAAGTGGAGTTGTGGCTCTGATGATAGAATGCTAGCCTTGAGCAAAGAAGCCAAGAGACAGTGAAAGGCCCTGAGTTCAAGCACAAGTAATTGCTCTCTCTCTCTCTCTCTCTCTCTCTCACACACACACACACACACATGTCTATCATTTTTTTATTTTATTTTTACCTACAAATGCATTGCCACTCAACGAAGTATATGTATCTTTCATACTGTGTGAGTTACAGGATCACATAGTTTGCCAAAATTCATATAAATGTGCATGTAGAGCATGAATTTTACTGTGTACTCCAATAAACCTGACTTTAAAGAACTGAACTTTTTCCAATTTGTACTGCATACTGTATACTTGTTTTCCTCTTACACCAAACTCTTAAAGTTCTATGAAATAAAAGAATACTTTTGCAGACTCAGTATTTACTAAATAAACTAGTATACGAACCTAACACCAGCCAAGTGCAGTGACTCGTGTCTGTAATCCTAGCTACTGAGGAGTCTGAGATCTGAGGATCTCCATTCAAAGTCAGCCCTGGCACTAAAGAAGGTGAGACTTTCATCTCCAATTTACCACTAGAAAATGGAAAGTGGCACTGTAGCTCAAGGGTAGCCCTGAGCTGAAGAACTCAGGGACAACGTCCAGACTCAGGGGTAGGGTGGCAGCCGGCAGCCCTTGAGCTGAAGAGCTCAGGGACAGCGCCCAGGCCCAGAGTTTAAGCCCCACCAACCAAAACAAAACAAAACAAAACACCTACTTCTTTTGCAATCAAGTGTGTGTGTGTGTGTGTGTGTGTTTTGCATGTCAGGCTAACACTTTATCACTGAGTTATATCCCCAACCTGACAGCACAAATTCTTTCATTAATAATATAAATATTGTAACACTAACAGTTTAAAGAGAAAAAAATATTTCTGAATAAGCCCCTCTATCTCAAATGAGCAATGACCAAAAAGAAAAAAAAATTGAGAACTCAGTTGGAACACTGCACCATTCACTCTAAAAGTAACTATTTTTAACAGAACAAGTTTTTCTTAAGCTGAATTATAACAAACAGACACTAGAGGAAACAAGAAAGCCGGACACTACCATACTACTTAGTCAGATAAAATAATGTCCAAGCCAGGCACCCAGTCAGAAAAGTCTCAGTGAGACTCTTGTCTCCAAAGCTGTGGTTCAAAGAGGTAGAGTGTTAACCTTGAGCAAAAGAACTCAGGGACAGCACCCAGGCCAAGAATTCAAGCCCAATGTCCTCCTCCTCCAACAACAACAACAACAACAACAATGGATTCCAGGGAGGGAGCATAGTCTAGTGGCAGAGTGCTTGCCTGGCATGCGCACGAGATCCTGGGTTCCATTCCTGCATAACACATACTCAGAAAAAACTGGAAATGCCGGGCGGCTCAGGCCTGTAATCCTAGTTACTAGGAAGCTGAGATCTGAGGATCGCAGTGCAAAGCCAGCCTGGACACTAAAGTTTGTGAGGCTCTTATCTCCAATTAACCACCAGAAAACCAGAAAGTGGCACGGTGGTTCAGGGGTAGGGTGGTAGACTTGAGCTGAAGAGCTCAGGGGGCAATGTCCAGGCCCAGAGTTCGAGTTCCGTGACTGACCAAAAAACAAAGCTGGAAGTGGCACTGGGCTCTGGGGCTCAAGTGGTAGAGTGCTAGCCTTGAGCAAAATGTGTCCAAGGACAGTGCCCAGGCCCTGAGTTCAAGCACCAGAATGGGCAAAAAAAAAAAAAAAATTTCCAGTCAAATTTTACCTTCTCTGGAGTGAGGCACTTCATGTTGGTTGACTTTAGTATGTGCTGTAAATAGTCATTTAGATCAACCATATTGGTGTTTACTGTTACCTGTAGAGGAGAAAAAAAATATATTAAGATCATAAATCAAATGATGAGATTTTATGAATCATTGTTATTTTATACCAGATTTTCCAATTATATATGGGAAGAACGGAGAACAAAAAAGTAGATCTACAAAAATCCAACTTGGCAGGATGTTACCAGGAAGCTTATATCAATGCTTTCAGATGTAGATAACTTCAGGGAAGATGAACATGAGATACACAAAACAAAACAATTCAAATAAATCCAAGCTTAAAGGAACAGACTTCCTTAGCAGGTCATAAACTCTGTAAGGCCTCTTTGGACATTAGATTCAATGGCAAATTACTGTTCATAGATAGAAAGGATAGAAACCTATCTATAATGTCTTAAATAATAAGATAAACTATAGAACTGCTACTTTATTGTATTTTCCATAGAAAATTACCAAACTACTTGCATGATTTCTACATACAGCTAATTTGTAAGAACCAATAATAAAAGACTAACTTTGTTTTCCCATTCAAATTCGGCCCACATCTGACGGAATTCAGCATCAGTGCAAGTTGCAGGCTGGATATAGTCCATGATGTCAATGTGAATATCACTGAGAACCACACAATTTCTGTCACTTGCTGCTCCAGAGACATCATAAACTGTAATATACATGTATAAAAGTCTATGATCACAAGGAAAACTTCAATATAAAAATTTTAATGTATCCCAATAACTATGATAGCAGATATTTACATAATACTGCAAGTTGGGTGCTAGTCTAAGTGCTTTTCCAATAATTTTACCTTACAGATGAAGAAACAATATCAGAAAAGTGCAATAAGCTGCTCAAGGTCATATAACTGATAAATAGGCTAGGATTTAAAATAAGACACCTGCTTTTTTTGGTGTTAAGTAGTTGAATGCATTGAATATTTGTATAGCAACCATAGTGTGCTAGGTGTTGAAGTGGATACACATATAGTACCATGTTCCCATAGTAGATGTGCTAATGTATTTTTCTATATTATTATTGTTACTGTTATATTAGACGGTACTGAAGAATCAAACCCAAAGCTTCATGCATGATAGGCAAGCACTCTACTATTGAGCCACTTTCCCATCCCTAAACTGATATTTTTTTAAAGTAAATATTGCTGAGCTCTAGTATTAAGATTTTTTGCTTCTATGACTCTTCCATAGTAGAAAGTTACAATCTGATTGCAGTCTACCTTTTCTCTTGCTATTCTCCTATTCTTATTTTATGAATACTTTTGGGTACCAAGAATATCTTCCTTTAATTTTAAGCTCTGTATCTACAAGTAAATCTCCTTTCATATTACAGAAATGCTTCCTCTTCTCTTCAGAACTTATCTGAGAGCTATGATTCCTGTCTTAGTTTAGGAGCTCAATTTTTCAGTATTATATCTTTACTTTTCCATTCCCTCATTAACTGTGTTCCCTACACTCTAGAAATATACTCAGGGGTCAACAAAAATTAAAAAGACAAAAACAAAAGTCATCAAATTGATGATGCAGGCCTGTAACTAACTGCAAACTGATGTGGGGCTACTTCTGAGTTTCCAGTCAGAGAAAAAGAGTCCTATCTCATCTTTACCCACTCATCTAGCCACTGTTTCCTCTTATTCCTATCAAAGCCAAGGTCTTAAACTTAGAATTGTCAATATCCACTATAGTTTTTTCAACTATTTAGGCTTCAGTCCACTACCACTACCCAAGACATGCTCCACAAGTGTTTTAAGATGAGCAACTCCAAATCCAAAGGGCTCTCTTTCGTACTTTTAGGTTACTCCACTTTTGAAGTTTTAGATACTTGTTGAAGGATTTTATCCTTTCTAAGCACATTTCAGATTCCTTTTCTAAGGTTATCTCCTATTCTGATCAAATCTTTAATATTTCTATTGTCTTAGACTCAGTTTTCAAATGTCCCCTTTGCACTCTTTATAACCTTCTCTCTGGGTGAATTTTTTTTCTTTTTTTGCTAGTGCTGGGGCTTGAACTCAGGGCTTGGGCACTACTCTTGGGCTTTTTCAAGGCTAGCTCTACCACTTGAGCCACAGCACCACTTCCGGCTTTTTCTGTGTATGTAGCTGGGAGGAAGTGAACCTAGAGCTTTGTGCATGTTAGGCAAGCACTCTACCACAAGACCACATTCATGGCCAAATTCTTTGGTTTTTATGCTTTGATTTATTTTGTGATGTTGGGAATTAAACCTAAATCTTCATGAAACTTATCACTGAGCCATTCTCATGTCTTTTTTAAGCTCTTTTCTCGCCCTGTCCCTTGTTTTCTGTTTCTCTGTCTCTCTCTCTTCCTTGCTTTTTGTCTGCCATGCTAGAAATAGAATCTAGGGCTTTTTCAAGAAAAGCACTTTACAATAGAACTACAATCCAGTAATTATTTGAATTTCATTTTCAAGTCCTACATTCATGTCAAACTGATTTTAGTTATCTTTAGACACTTGCCTAAAATTTTCTTTCACATTTTATCTTCTCTTTCATATTTCTGTTTTGGTGATGTGAATAAACAACAATCCAATAAATTCAATCCACAAATCTGAGGGCTACTTTAGCCACTTCCTCTTTAGTCAATAATGATTTTCTTAACATTGATTCTAATAAACTCTTCTTGCATTCTTATTACTACTCTTGGTTTAAGCCTTCTCTTACCTCTAACTTGGACAATAGTCTACTGTTTAATCTATCTCTTCTATAGTGCTATAATAGACAATTAAATCAGGTAGCCTGCTCATTTATAATATCCCAATGTTTTCCCTTTATTTCCATGGACAAAGTCTGAAAACCTTACTATGGCAAATAAATAATGACTCCCAAGGAAATTCCTAATTTCATTTTTTTTTCTTACTATCATCTGCCAACTCGCTCTAAATTCCAGGTTCTCAAACTACTTTTATTTGTTACTGCTACAACCTTATTTATTTGTAGACATTTACTGATTTTTAAGAATTCTAATTAAAGCATAAGCTTCTCCATGCGGCCTTTCCTAACCTTTCCCTCTAAACTGAGAACCAGTCACATTCTTCACTAACTTTCACTCTACCTAAAACAAACTTCATATTTAAGATTTGTGTGCTGTGAAGAAATGCAATATATCACAGTGCAGTACTGCGCTGTTTTAAAACCTATCTATTTTACAAACTATTTTTACATTTCTTGATTATCAACTACCTAAAGGCAGAACTCTTTTTCAATATTGTACCTCTGTCCCTATGAAAGAAATTTTGAGAAATTATGCTTACTGACTGAATGACACTAGTACACGCTAATCTCTAGAATATGCTTGGCCATACATGCAAATACAAGTTTCATTCTCAGCTCAAATCTTACTCTTAGATAAGAAATCTGCTTTCTTTATATAACTTTCTAAATTATATATATATTTTTCTTATGATCCCTAAGTACATAGTATATCTAGCCTTTATCATATTAAATTCTAATCATTTATTTCCTACCCACCTCCTTATTTTGACTTGTAGTTTCCTGAGGACTATTTCTGTCAAGATAATTTTTTGTTTCTACTGGGTATGCCACCAACCCCTTTTATATAGAACTAAGCAAAATGTTTGGTACCATAGAGTGCCTCTTAAGTGATAAATAGATGGATTCTTGTGGTGCTTCTTATGCCCACAACTACTCACTATGCAAGTTCTTTGATAAAAATATAAAAATTCACAAACCATAAAATAGCACCTTACCTATATTGCCAAAAATGATCCCATTTTCTGTTGATGCTACCTTGACATTCGCTTTAATATTTGCAAAATCATGAGGAGCAAGAGTCAAAGGAGATGGTTTTTCCACAAGTTTCAGATCCCCTAGAGTAAAAAAAAAAAACAACAACAAAAAAAACCTGGCATATTTAAACATACTAACATAAAACAATGAATGTACAAAACTTAAGTTTTTAGCTAAAGTAACATGAAAGGTATATGATTCAAATACTACGAGAACAAAATAATAAGTGCACATTTTCTTTTAAGGGTAGTAGAATTTCAGAATAACTCATGTGGGAAGAGTACTTTGAGCATATCTTTTTATTTTAATGAATGATTTTTTTTGCCAGTCCTGGGGCTTGAACTCAGGGCCTGGGCACTATCCTTGGGTGTTCTCAAGGCTAGTGCTCTCCTACATAAGCCACAGCACTTGCGGCTTTTTCTGTGTATGTGGTTCTGAGGAACTAAACCCATCCTTCATATGTGTTTATTAATAAGAAAACTTCATATGCTGCTAAGTGTAATAATGACTTTGGTCACATATAATGAGTGACATGGGTTCAGAAAATACCTAATTTTGTATGAAAGAAATAAACAATTTAAGTGAGCTGATTAGTAAATTTTAACTTTAACAGCTCTTATTACATACTAGAAAACTGAAGTATGCTAGATTAAATTCATTTGAGTGTGCCAAGATCATAAACAAATCAGCATGACAAAAGTTTATAAATCTGGACTTGAAGGAACCTAAATCCTACATGGAAAACTAAACCCTGATTCAAAATGTCACAAAAGACACAAATTTTATACCAAATCTTGTTCATTTCTTATAATCAATCTATCATGAAGACTGTTAGATAAAATACCTTGATGATAAGTATTCTTACCTAGAGTAGCTAACTCTAATGTGCAGTTCTGCAAGGTATCACTGGTTTGGTTCACAACAAGTACATCCAGCACAATATCATACTGATTGACATGAACATAAGCTTCTGCATACACAGGATCTGAGAAACCTGTCAACTGTGTGACCTGGCAAAACAAAAATACATAGTCAAATGAATAATAGAATTTACCTAAACATATCCCTAGCCAAGTGATTAAGTCTAATAATTAACATATATATCACATTGAGATAGACTTAATAATATGGGCCTGTAATTCAGGAATGAAAAAGGAAACTGGAACAATGAGGAAGAAATTTAGCACTTAAAGTTATTCAAACAATATAGAACAACCTGATTTAAAAGTGACATCCAAGCCAAGTGCTGGTGGATTACACTTGCAATCCTAGGTATTCAGGAGGCTGAGATCTGAGGATCACAGTTTGAAACCAGTACAAGCAAAAAGGTCTGAGTCTCTTATCTACAATTAATCACAGAAAAAGCTTGAAGTTGGGGTTGAGAGTGGCCTAGTTGTAGAGTCCTTGCCTTAGCATGCATGAAGCCCTGGATTTGATTCCTTGGTACCACATACAGAGAAAAAAGCTAGAAATGGCACTGTGGCTCAAATGGTAGAGCATTAGCCTTGAGGAAGCTCATGGACAGGGCCAACACACTGAGTTCAAGCCCCAGGACTGGCAAAAAAAGAAAAGACAAGGCTTGAAGTAGAGCTGTGGCTCAAGTGGTAGAATGTTAGCCTTCAGCAAAAGGAGATCAGGGACAGCGCATCCAGGCCCAGAGTTCCAGAGCCAGGACTGGAATTAAAAAAAAAAAAAAAAAGGTGACATTAGGCACCTACTGGTTTGCTGTTGTTCTAAACAGGGAATGAATCCACAGTCTTCCATAAACAAAACTGTATCTCTAGCCAATCTACTGTTTTCTTTATTTATGTTATTGTTAGGGTGATATACAGAGGGGTTACAGTTACATTCATAAGGAAGTGTATACATTACTTCTTGAACACTGTCACCCCTTCCCATGTATTTCTCCCACTTTCTCTCCCCCAACCCCCCTCCCACTCATCTTGTTTTCCCTTACCTGCCCTTTTTCAAATAAACAAATAAACATATATACAATATACCAGGTACCACATTCAGATATAGTAATAATATGAGATAAATCAAAGAGGAAAAGAAGAGAAAAGAAATAGTGTCACATAGTACACTAAGAACAACAATCAAAGATAAACCTCTTATTTCCCTATCCTAGAGCTCATTTTGCTTAGCCTCATCCTGTATGGCCACATGTACATAGCTTCTGAACTATTATGATCTTCTGTTTAGGAGACTCGTAGACACTAATTGTTACAAATGAGGGAAATCAGGGAGCCATGTTTTTGGGGGTCTGGCTTACTTGACTTAATATGATTTTTTTCCAAGTCTTTCCTTATAAATGAAGCAATGCAATTCTTTCTGATGGCAGTATAGAATTCCATGGTGTATATATACCACATCTTCATGATCCACTCATCCACTGAGGGTTATCTGGGTTGGTTCCATATCTTAGCTATGGTGGATAATGCTGTAATGAACATGGTTGTTCTGGTAGGTTTAGTATGACCTTGTTTCTGGACATTTACGTAAATGCCCACGAGTAGGATTGATGGGTTATAGGGGAGCTCTATGTATAGTCTTTTGAGGAATCACCATTCTGCTTTCCAGAGTGGTTGAGCAAGTTTACACTCCCACCAACAATGCCAATCTACTCGTTTTTAAGTTCAAAAACTCAGTATAACGTATATTAAACATGTTGATTCTTAGCTTACTGTTGAGTAGTAGAAAGCGTTAAAATATTTAGCAAATACACTAAAAATTATTCTAATTTAGCAACAGAATACATTTGAGTATGTTTTCAGTTAGATCCTTCAGTGTAGTATCTAAAATTCACAATGTGCGTCCTGAAATTCAGGATAAAAAAATTTAGATAATGTGATAATTTTTGCTACACAATCTCAGGAATTAATAGATCATATGACAAGAAATATACAACTTGTAAAAAGACAAAAATATAAATGCCTTGCCCCAGATTTAAAGTTCCTAAATTTAGATGTGCATTTTAAAGCGCTACTTTAAAATGTAGCCCTGGCTAGGCATTGATTGCTCACACTGGTGGCTCACTCCTGTATTCCTAGCTACTCAGGAGGCTGAGATCTGAGAATTACAGTTTGAAGCCAGCTCTGACAGGAAAGTCTATACGACTCTTATCTTCTTCAGTTAACCACCAGGAAATGGGAAGTGAAGTGGTGGCTCAAAGTGGTAGGGTACTAGCCTTGAGCAATAAAGCTCAAGAACAGAGCCTAGGCCCTGAGTTCAAGCCCCATGAATGACCCCTACCCCCTGACAAAAAAAAAAAAAGTACTGTAACCTAAGGCACAGGCAACAAAAATAACAGAATAGACAATTCATGTATTAAAGAAAATTAGCAACAGAATAAAAATGTAAACCAGAATTACAGAACGTAATCAACACCCAGAATATAACACAGTTAAAAAATGTATAAAGACCCAGGCACCAGTGGCTCATGCCTGTAATCCTAGCTACTCAGAAGGCTGAAATCTGAGGATTGTGGTTCAATGCAGCCCGGGCAGTCTGTGAGACTCTTTATCTACAACTAACAACCAGAAAACCCAGAGTGGCGCTGTGGCTTAAAGTGGTAGAGTGCCAGCCTTGAGCAAAAGAGCTCCCAGGCAGCACCCAGGCCAAGTTCAAGCTCCAGAACTGGCTGGTGTACACACACACACACACACATACACATACTCACAGTTACTCTAAAGAAACAGGGTACAAAGTTGAGATCTAGGTGTACGGAAACAGGCCAAAACTCTAAATATACAGCTTCCCTTTAAAAATCTAGCTTCAGAGGATTCCCTTAATTCTAATTAAGTCTATGATACATATCCAACTAGTTCACATTATAAAATTATCTAGATTTATAGTAGTATCATATATAAGTACTTTGTTAGTTTTTCAAAAGTCAATTGAGGTTTCATTTGTTGAGGCAAAGTCTCATTGTGCATCCAGACTGGCCTCATACAATTCTCCTGACTCAGTCCCCTAAATACTGAGATTGCAGCTTATTTTAATGGATTAGCAATCACAATGACTTGATAAAAACAGATGGTAGAGCTAGGGATATAACTAAGGTAAGTTTGAGTTCAATCCTTAGTACTATAAAAAAACAAAAACAAAAGCTCTGATTCTACTAATTTTCTTTTTAAAAAGCGTTAAGACCTACTGGTGCCCAGCTAATTGTCTATTTTTGTAAATCTCTGCTTCATATGTTTTGAACTTCTGTTATTGTATATGTACTTATTGAGAATTACATCTTTTAGGTGAATAGTCTCCTTTATTATCATTATGAAATGCCTGTCTTTATCTCTCACTAGAAATAAAGTTTTCTGCAGTCTACTTTGAAAAAAAGCATTAGGACCAACAACTTCCTCATTGCTTTTTTTTTTTTGAATAGTCCTGGGATTTGAACTCAGGGCCTGAGCACAGTACTTGGGCTTTCTCAAGGCTAGGACTCTATACTTGAACCACAGCACCCTTCTGGCTTTTTTTCCCCTCTGTATTGTGGTACTGAGGAATTGAACCCAGGTCTTTGTGCATGCTAGGCAAACACTCTACCACTAGGTCAAATTCCTGGCCTTTCCTCATTGCTTTCTTAATTAGTAAATTTATATAATTTATGGTATATATGATATTCAGTTACCTTGTTAAGTTTAGATGCCAGGGGATCTGCTGCCTCTTTCCTCTGTGTGTTACCCATTGCTGCCAACAAACTCAGCTGAAACTGATCTTCCTTGCAGTTCATTTCATTCTTAGCAGTTAGTTGCATGAAGGAAATAGGGTCATCAGGCTGAACTGTCACATTCCTCTTTTCAGATTCTTTCTGTGTTGAAAAAACAATTTCCATGTCTCTTTATAAGGAAAGAGTGAACCTTATCAGGCCTTTAATAGGAACAGCTTCACAAACAGGAATTGAGAAATGAACAAAATTTAAGAAAGCCCCAAACTGATAACCCACAAAGCACTTTATGACTTTATTATGTATACATTACCTTTTGGGATAGCTTCTCTTCTTCAAGTTTGGCAGATAACATGTGAGAGAGGGACTGCCTGCATTCCTTATTGAAAATGTCATTCATTAAAGGTGAACATTCAGACAAAACCTTGAGGCACAGGGATATTCGGTCTACATCATCATCAGTAATTGGCTTCTTAGGAAGAGAGGATTTTCCCAAATGAAGGATAGTTGCCATGAGCAGCATAGCCTCAGCAACAAAAGACTAGAATAATAGAGAAACTGGTTATTTAATGATTCTAGCTACAGAGAGAGATGTCACTTTATTATAACTCACTTCAAGAAATACAGGTAAGCTTTAATTTCATTTGAGTAAGATTTTAAATCCTTTAGCCTTTAGCTATGTAATATCATCCTGCATCTTCTGTCTACTTTTACTCAATTATCTCAAAGTATTCATGATCCACTGGCCTGGTACCATTTCACAAACATACATTGAACTATTCCTCTCTATTCATCTGTCCCCCTCCAACCCCCGCCTCCCTGCCCCGTCCTCCAGTCTGACAAAACATGATTCAGCTTCCTGGTATTTGTTAAACTGTAAATTAGCTGTTCAAAGTAGTTACATCATTGGAATCCTTCCTACTTATATCAAACTTTAATTGATCTGTTTGTGTACCTATCCATATGGCCCTATAAACATGTTTATAATTTAGACCTAACATTCACATAAGAAAGAAAACATGCAATCTTTGTCCTGAGCCTTCCTTAGTTCACTTTATTTTTTTCCAGGTCCATCCATTTCTCTGCAAATTATATATTATTCTTCTTGATGAGTATATCATATTTTCTTGTAGGTTATCTGGGCTGTTTCCGTAACTTGCTATGGTGGATAATGCAGCAATAAACAGTGTGCAAGTGCTGTCTTGTGACTTGTAATATTTTTGGTAAATTCCAAGAGTGATATTGCTGGATCATACCTATATCTAGTTTTTTAAGGAATTTTCAAACTGCTTTCCAACTAGTTGTGCTGGCTCATTTTTCTAACAAAAATACAATTGGGTTCCTTTTACCTCACAACTCCCAAAAGTGCTTGTTACTTGTATTCTTGATGGTGGATGACTATTCTATCTGGGGTGAGACGGAATCTCAATGTTATCTTGGTATGCATTTTCTTTTCTTTTTCTTCTTCTCATATATTTTTTATTGTACTTAATAGAAGGGTTACATTATATTCACCAGGTAGAAGGTGCATTACTTCACATACATTGATACCCTTTCTCATGTTTTGGTCCCCATTTCCCTCCCCCCCACCCACACCCCTCATCTTGTTTTCCCCCCTTTCCTATCCAATTTCAAATAACCAAATATGCATTTATCCAATATATCAGATAACAAAGTGAAATACTGTAACAATATGAGATATTGGTATGCATTTTCTTTATGGCCATGCTGAACATTTTTTCTTGTATCTACTGGAATTTTTACTTCTGAGAAATTTCTGTTCAGAGCCTTTGTCCATTTATCAATTGGGTTACTGATTTTTGGGGGCATTTATTTGTTGAGCTCCTTTTATATTCTGGATATTACCCCCTTTACATAGCTGGTAAAGGTTATCTTCCATTAGGTAGGCTGTCTATTTAGCTTAGTAACTATGTCCTTCACTGAATAGAAACTTTTTTCTTTTTAATTGGTTATGGGGCTTGAATTCTGCACCTGGGTACTGTTCTTGAGCTCTTCAGCTAAAGGCTAGCACTCTACCACTTGGAGCCACATCACCACTTCTGGTTTTCCATGGTTAATTGGAGATAATAGTTTCATGGACTTTCATGCTTCCTGGGCTGGCTTTGAACCTTGATCCTCAGATCTTAGCCTCCTGAATAGCTAGGATGACAGATGTGAGCCACTGGCACCTGGCTATACAGAAACTTTTTATCACAATGCAACCCGATTTTTCAATTCTCTGTTCTATTTGCTCAGCCCATGGAATCCTACTCAGGAAGTTTTTGCCTATACCAATCAAGTTCTAATAAAAACAACAAATATATTGGTGGGGAAGCAAGGAAGAAGGAATCCTATTACGCTCACTGTTGCTGGGAATGTAAATTAATATAACTACTATGGAAGGCAATTTGGAGATCTCACAAAAACTAACCATAGAACTACCTACAATCTAGTGAGACCATTCTTGACCATTTAAGATTAGCCAAATCAGGAATACAAATAAATGCTAAATATAAGCTGGGTGTTGGTAGCTCACACCTGTAATCATAGCTACTCAGAATGCCGAGATCTAATAGAGCTCAAGTTCAAGGCTAGTCTGAGCAGAAAAACCCATGAAAGTCTATCTCTAAAAAGTAAAGCAAAAATCAGGGCTGGAGGTGTGGTTCAAGTGATAGAGTGCCAGTCAAGCAAACCAGCTAAATAGGAGGCTCTGAGTTCAATAAATATGATTAACAAGGGCTTAAAAAAACGGGACAATATTGGTATTACAAAATGAAAATTTTTTCCTACTAAGGAAAAAGTACTATCAGGTAAAAAGCAATTTTAGCTGGCCATGGTGGCTCACACCTGTAATCCTAGCTACTCAGGAGGCTGAGATCTGAGGATCAAGGTTCAAAGACGGCCTGGGCAAAAAAGGACCTGAAACTCTTATGTCCAATTAACACCTAGAAAATGGGAAGTGGGTCTTGGCTCAAGGACAATGCCCAGGCCCAGGAGTAGGGGAGTAACCTTGAGCTGAAGAGCTCAGGGACTCAGGGACAGTGCCCAGGCTGAGTTCAAGCCCCATGGCCCACAAAACAAAACAAAAGGCAATTTTAAACTCTTTTCAGAGGAAAGACTTCTATTATCCGTATAATCTTTAAAAAAAAATCTCCATTACAATATTAAGGACATTTGTATTTTAAGTGCTATAATCGTTAAGTGACTTTCTCTTTTTGTGTGTGTGTGTGTGGCACTAGATATCAAACCAGTGCCTGTGCATATTCTGTTTTACTTTTGGAGTAAATTTAAAAAATAAACAAAAATAGAACAAAAGCATAATTCTACCATTCAGAGATGGGAGAGGAAGTGGCAGTTCTGGGCATTTTGGCGATTAACTGGAGATAAGAGCAGATTTTCCTGCTTTGAACTGCAATACTCAGATCTCAGCCTTCTAAGTAAATAGGATTACAGACATAAGCCACTGGTACTCAGCCAGATGTTTTTCTAAACAGTTATTTTTCTTTTTTTTGGCCAGTCCTGGGCTTGAGCTCAGGGCCTGAGCACTGTCCTTAGACTTTCTCAAGGCTAGAGCTCTACCACTTGAGCCTCAGCACTACTTCTGGTTTTTTTCTATGTATGTGGTACTGAGGAATCGAACCCGGGTCTTCGTGCATGCTAGGCAAGCACTCAAACACTAGGGCAAACTCCCGGCCCCTTTCATTTATTTTTATTAATTTTATGTTTATGTGGTACTGAGAAACTGAACCCAGGGCCTCATGCATACCAGGCAAGCATTCTACCAGTAGGCCACATTCCCAGCCCCCTAGCCAGATTTTTTTTTAAGATAAAAGCAAAGTAAGTGTTTTAGGAAAATGAAGGCAGACAAAATTCCTCTTCCTTTGAGAAACAGCTGGCTGGTCTCAATTTTGAGATCCTTTGCCTTATCCTCAATTATTAGGATTATAGTATTCATGTTATTAGAGAATTTTTCACCATTATATGTGTTTTAAGAATAGTAAAGTTGCTTAGGAGGAAAAAAACAAATGTAAATATAAATTTATACAAAGAAATGAAGATTAAATTGTAAATATGTGAGTAAAACTGAGACCTTCTACTCATTTAACAGAATAAACTTAAGGCTGCGAGTTTGGCCTAGAGGTAGAGTGCTTGCCTAGCATGCATGAAGACCCAGATACCGCAAACCTAAAAAAGCCAGAAGTGGTGCTGTGGCTCAAGCGGTAGAACTCTAGCCTTGAGGAAAGCCCAAAGACAATGCTCAGGCCCTGAGTTCAGTCCCCAGGATTGAAAAAAAAAAAAAAAGAATAAACTTAAAAATAGACTAGTATAAATGGATAAAGAAAATGTAATATCCACACATATAAGAATGTCTCTTCCCCACTTAAGACCAGAGACTTAAAAGAAGAAAACAAATTTCTTTTTAAGAAAATATTTCTATCTGCAAGAAAAATGACAATAAAGGATCATAGGCTTAAAAAATAATATGTAAGTGGCTCAAGGGGTAGGGTGGTAGCTTTGAGCCTGAAGAGCTCAGGGACAGCACTGAGGCCCAGAGTCCAAGTTCTACAACCAACAAAGAGAAAAAAAAATATAGCTGGACACTGGTACTGACAGTTCCTACCTGTAATTCTAGCTACAGAAAAGGCTGAGATCTGAGAATAGTTTTTCAAAGACAGCCTGGATAGGAAAGTTCATGCAACTCTTATCTTCAATTAACTACTAAAAAACTTTAAGCGGAGCTATGTGGCCCTAGGTTAAAGCTCTACAAAAAAACAAAAACAAAAACAATAAAAGATATGTAGATGTGACATGTAGGACAAATGATGGGAGTTAAGATTGGTGGGAAGGAAATATGTTATTATTTATGATATGGAATATGCTAATATTGATATCTAATATTACTATGCTAATGTTGATGTGCTACTATTCATAATATATAATGTACTATTATTTATAATATAAATAAATGTGATTGTTATCCTTAATGTACTATGTTGTCTCTCATCTCCTTTGCTGTCCTTGGTTATCTCATATTGTTATAGTATCTCACTTTGATATCTGATATATTGAATTTATTTGTATTTGGTTATTTGAAATTTGATAGGGAAGGGGGGAAAACCAAGACGGTTGGGGGGTGTGTGTGGGGGGGGGAAATGGGTACCAAGACATGTGAAAGGGTATCAATGTACGTGAATTAATGCACCTTCTATCTGGCAAATATCATGTAACCCTTTTACTAATTACAATAAAAAAATGCAAAAAAAATAATATAAATAAATGCTTATATAAATATAAATAAAAGCTGACACACTGAAAACTTTACAGGAAGGAATAGGAGATACACTAGGCCTCCTTGGCACAAGGTCGAAACTTTCTTAATAAGGACCAAGAATCACAACAAATCAGAGAAAGGCTGGATAAGTGGGACTGCATTAAACTGCGGAGCTTTTGTATGGCAAAGGACATAGCTAGTAAATTAGGAAGCCTACAGAGTGGGAGAAGATCTTCACCAACCAAACAACGGACAAAGGCCTCATATCTAAAATATATCAACAACTCAAAAAATTGAATCACTCCAAAACTAATCTCCAAAGTAACAACCATCCCATTAAAAAATGGGCCAAAGACTTAAAGAGAGTCTTCTCTGAAGAAGAAACAAAAATGGCCTATAGACACATGAAGAAATGCTCAACATCTCTGGTCATAAAAGAAATGCAAATCAAAACAACTCTAAGATTCCACCTCACTCCAGTTAGAATGGCCAGGATCAGGAAAACGAATAATAACAGACGCTGGAGGGGATGTGGCCAGGAGGGATCACTACTACACTGTTGGTGGGAGTGCAAACTCGTTCAACCACTATTGAAAGCAGTGTGGCAGTGCCTCAAAAGGCTAAACATAGAACTCCCCTATGACCCAGCAATTCCACTACTTGGCATTTACCCAACCATCCAGAAACAAGGGCATACTAAATCCACTAGCACAACAATGTTCATTGCAGCACTATTCACCATAGCAAAGATATGGAACCAACCTAGATGTCCCTCAGTTGATGAGTGGATCAACAAGTTGTGGTATTTGTACACAATGGAATTCTATGCTGCTGTCAGAAAGAATGACATCGCCCCATTTGTTAGGAAATGGAAAGACTTAGAAAAAATCATATTAAGTGAAGTAAGCCAGACTCAAAGGAACTTAGGTTCAATGGTTTCCCTCATTCGTCATAATCAGTAGAAACCTTGGGCTCTACTAGCAGAGAACTGCAATAGAGCAAAATCTTGATACATAAGGCCATATACTATGAAGCTAATTGAAAGGACCTCCAGGATATTGAAACAAAAGCCATATAACGAATGATTGTTGTCCTTAATGTACTATGTTGTCTCTCATCTCCTTTGCTGTCCCTTGGTTATCTCATATTGGTATAGTATCTCACTTTGTTATCTGATATATTGAATTTATTTGTATTTGGTTATTTGAAATTTGATAGGGAAGGGGGAAAAACCAAGATGGGTGGGAGGGTGGGGGGGAGGATAATGGGTACCAAGACATGTGAAAGGGTATCAATGTATATGAATTAATGCACCTTCTATCTGACAAATATCATGTAACCCTTTTATTAATTACAATAAAAAATAAAAAAAACCAATAAAAGATATGTAGATGTGACATGTAGGACAAAGGATGGGAGTTAAGATTGGTGGGAAGGAAATATGTTATTATTTATGATATGGAATATGCTAATATTTGATATCTAATATTAATATGCTAATGTTGATGTGCTACTATTCATAATATATAATGTACTATTATTTATAGTATAAATAAATGCTTAGAAGCTGTAACAGGGTATAAACCATAGGTGAGAATTATTTAAAAGACACAGGATGAAACAATGAATAACTATATGAATATGCTGGAGGAATACAGGCACCTATTCACTTTACAGGCTCTTGAATAATGCTAGCAAATATTAATGAGTTCATAAACGCTTATATCTCCTTTAATAGACCAATCATATGGCATTAGTATTGCATTACTGTCAACTTTACAGTCATTATTACTCTACTGTTCCATTTTTCCCTATTAAACTCAAGTTCTTTTTTAAACTGATATGAACTTCAGCATTAACTTTTTAACTTTCTTATTATTCAAAAACACATAGAAGGTGCTCAATAATTATTGGGTAGATGTAGAGTAACTGAACTTACATTTTGCTTTTTCTTCTCCTGAACCAAAGCTACATAGCGCAATGCAATCTTGGTCAGGGTTGTAGCAAGAGAGGCAGCAACAAAGAAATCTCCATCCAGAAGGAATCCTCTCAGGGGAGGTCTGCAAAATGACCAAGAGAAACAAACGCTGCCAACTTCTTCTTTCCTGGGGCTTGAACTCAGGGCCTAGACACTGTCTTTGAACACTTTTGCTCAAGGATAGTGGGGTACCCCTTGAGCCACAGCACCACTTTAGGCTTTTTCTGTGTATATGGTACTGATGAATCGAACCCAGGGTTTTATGCATGCTAGGCAAGCACTCTGCCACTGGGCCATACTCCCGGTTTAAGGTATCAACTGCATTCAACTTTTGTACAGGCAATTCAGGTAAGCTACCTTATTGCTACCCTTCTGTGATAAGGAACTCAGTTAACTTACTTCTTAGTTCTCAAAGGGAAAATGAAAATGAAGATACGACTTTTAACATTTGTCTTCAAATGACTGAAGAGCCAAATGAATGGAAAGGCCAAGTAATTAGAGTGTGTACTGAAGGAGTTAGTTTCAAATCCCAGATTCTCTGTTTACCAGGTAGATTATAGACTAAGTCTCAAATTCCTTTCCATTAAATAGAGATAATATCTCCAAGGTCATTATTAAGACTATATGAGATAGGATGGAAAAAGTGAAAGCAATAAGGATTATTTTGAGCAAAATACAATACAGGCACACCTAGAAATACCATGGAGAAACCTTTGGATAAAATTAACACAAAGATTGGGGGGGGGAAGGGGCAGGAGAGGATAACAGTTAGAAGGCAGAGAGCTTGAGAAGAAGGACAAAATGAAAGATAAACAAAGTTTATTTGCTCGTATAAAAATAGAATAATGAAATATGTTGAAATTGTTTTAAGGAGAGTAGGATAGGAAAAAGTGAGAGTGGAGTATATTGGAATACATTATGTTATCCGGAAATGTCACAATTAAACTTCCCTTATAAAACTTAGGGTATGCTAAATTTTAAAAAGGCTATGATACAGACCCCTTATGAGTATTCAGTAAAGTTTTAAGTATCATTTTCATCTTCACTATAAAAAGATAGAATAAAGAATAAAAACATCAATATTTTAGTCTTAAATCAAGCTTAATATTTTAGTCTTAAATCAGGTGGCTTATAGCTGTAATGTCAACCACTTTTGGCTGAAATCTAGAAGATCACAGTTTGAAGAAAAATTTAAAAAATAATCAGAATAAAAAATAAATGCTGGGGGCCGGGAGTTTGGCCTAGTGGTAGAGTGCTTGCCTAGCATGCACAAAGACCCGGGTTCAATTCCTCGGTACCACATAAATAGCAAAAAGTCAGAAGTGGTGCTGTGGCTCAAGTGGTAGAGCCCTAGCCTTGAGAAAAAAATCTAGGGACAGTGCTCAAGCCCTGAGCCCAAGCCCAGGACTGGCAAAAAAATAAAAAATAAAAAAAATAAATAAATGCTGTAAGTCGGGGGAGGGATACTGTTCAATGGTAAGAGCACCTACTTAATTAATTACTAGGGAGAAAATTCTTTCTTTCAAGTATCTTAACTGGATAACATTTTCATTTTGAGCATATAAACAAACTAATAAATCATGTGACTATTTTCTACACAAGATAATAGTTCAGCTGGTAGGGCTAGGTTACCTGTCTTCCTCCTTCTTGGTGGGTCTGGAACTGCTGAGAGCACTCTGAGTTGCATAGGTACCCATTTCAGTAACCAACTTCTGAACTGGTCCCACAGTTATTTCTTCTTCAGGTTTTAATTCACCAGCTTCTTTCTTTATTTCTGATTCTACAATTGGTATCTAGAAGTCAATTGAAAACGATTACTTAGTAGTAACACAATAGCAAACAAAATTGTTTTGGTTGAAATTTCAAGGAAGAAATAGATAAAACCTTAGAAGCATTTACTTTGTGTCAAACACTTCCTAAACCTTAGGTTACTTGTGTCTAAAGAATTAAAATTCCCATTTAATAGAATCAGAAACAGAGGCTTGAAGTTGTTTAACTTGCCCAGAAACATACAATTAATAAAAGGCAGAGTAAGGACTCAAACCCAAGACAAACAACTTCAAAGTCCTATTCTTCTCACTACACTAGCATGGAAGAAAAAAAAAGTGAAAGCAGAGTTCCAAATTCTAAAATTCCCATTAGGAGAATTCCTTTTGCACAAAAAAATAACTTACCAATTACTCTTTCAATGATCAAGCGTTCTCCTCCCACCACCAGTGTTTGAGCTCAGTGCCTCATGCTTGCTTGCCTTCCTAACTAGCAATCTACTATTTGACCCATTCCTCTAGCTCCAATGTGTTGGGATGTGTGTGTGTGTGTACATGTGTATACATACCAGTGTTGGGGTGTGTGTGTGTGTGTGTGTGTGTGTGTGTGTGTGTGTGTGTGTGTACATGGGTATGCCAGTACTGGGGCTTTAACTCAAGGCCTTGTATTCTTGCCTAGCTATTTCACTTAAGGATGACTACCACTTGAGCAGCATCTCTAGTTTTGCCTTTCTGCTGGCCCACTGGAGATAAGAGTCATTTGAATTTGCCTGGGCTGGCTTTGAACTGGAATATCCTCAAATCTCAACTTCTTGAGTAGCTAGGACAACAGGTATGAAAAGCATTGGTATTTGGCTGAGTTCCAGCTTTTTGTTGGTTAAATTGAGTCAGGAAGATTTGTCTACCCATGCTATCTTCGATTGAGATCCTCAAATTGTTATACCATTTTTTAATTTTTTTTTTTTGTGGGTCATGGGACTTGAACTCTGGGTACTGTCCCTGAGTTCTTCAGCTCAAGGCTACCATCTTAGCCCTGGGCCTGGGCCTTGTACCTGAGCTTTCAGCTCAAGGCTACTGCCCTACCCCTTGAGCCTCAGCCCTACTTCCCATTTTCTAGTGAAATTGGGAAGGGAAGGGGGAAAGGAAGATGATTGGGAGGGGGTGGGAGAAAGGAAAGGAGGACAAAAACACTGAGAGGGGGCACAAAGAACTGGGTTTGATTCCTCGGTACTACATACAGATAAAAGCCGGAAGTGGTGCTGAGGCTCAAGTGGTAAAGCTCTAGACTTGAGAAAGTCCAAGGACAGTGCTTAGGCCCTGAGCTCAAGCCCAGGACTGGCCAAAAACAACAACAACAACAACAACAACAACAACAACAACAACAAAAAACCCAAACCATGAGAAGGGGTATCAATGATAGAGAAATAATGTACTCACTGACGAATATAACTGTAATCCCTCTATATATTACCCTGACAATACAATATATAAATTGACCTTTTAGAAATCTTTTATTTTGTAAGTGAAAAAACTATCCAGTCAATTAAGAAACACAAATTAAATGCTTCAGAGCTAATTATGGACTGGAGTAGAACCCAGTATTCTTGATACACAGTCCACTGATCATTGTGTTCTACCATAAGGTTGTTCACATTAGGGAATACTGCTAGTTTTAGTACATAAATAATAAAATTCATGTGTGTTTTCAAAACACATGGCTAAGGCAGAATTTTACTTTTTTTCCTTTTTTCTAATCACAACAATTTTGTTCTAACAAAATTTTTGCTAACAGTAAATAAGTAATATAGACAGGCATTATGATTTTTGTCGGGGTGAGATATATCTTAATTTCCCATAGCCAGTAAGACTTAATTATCTGGGTAATTAAAATGCATTTAATTTAGTGTTATAAAAAAGCAAGGGCCAGGCTAGTATGGCTCAAGTGGTAAAATTCTTGCTAGTAAGCACAGGTCCCAACTTCAAACACCAGTACCATCACACAAAATCAAACAACAATGTCATCCACAAGAACAAATTAACACATAAATGTCAGATTTTTTTATTGCTGTTATTGGTCATGGGACCTGAACTCTGGGCCTGGTTGTTGTCCCTGAGTTCTTCAGCTCAAAGCTAGTGCCGTACCACTTGAGCCACAGTGCCACTTCCAGTTTTCTGGTGGTTAATTGGAGTTGAGTCTATGGATTTTTTTTTACTGGCTTTGAACCTCAATTTTCAGCTCTCAGCCTACTGAGCAACTAGGATTATAGGTATGAGCCACCATGCCAGGCTGTCAGATTTTAAGGGAGAGAGGTGGTACTAACTTTTGAACCCAGGGTTTCATGCATGCTAGACAGACACTCTATCACTAAGTTACATATCCTAGCCACCATCAGCACAAACTACCATACAAAGTGGACTGACTACATTGAAACATACCTCTCCAAGGGACCTGCGGACTTCAGTCATTACACTCTGAATGTCTTCCTTGGTACTGCAATATTCTCCCAAGATCCATAAGGCTCCTCGATAAATCCTAATACAAAAATGCAAAATCTGAAATACAGACCTGGAATACACATCTTAAAGCAGAGATCTGTGTGTGAATTTAAGGTAAAAGCAAGACTACCAGATTTTGTGGTTGTAAGGCACTATGGAATTTGTTTCAGAAAGAATACAACAAGCAGTAGGTTTCATTTCTGTGAAGAAATCACAATAAAAACAACTGTTCTTCTAAGGTAAAGAAAGGGGTGGTGATGTTAAAAAAAAATTACTCGACTTCTGAAATGCTAGTAACTCTATAACAAATTAATAATAAAAAATATTTAAAAAATAATAATTGTTCTCAGTTGGGCACTGGTGGCTTGTATCTGTAATCCCAGCTTCTCAGAAAGCTAAGGATTGTAGTTTGAAGCCAGGGTTGGCAGGAAAATTCATGAGGAACCCTTATCTCCAATTAACCTTCTAAAAACTGGAAATGGTGCTGTGGCTCAAGTAATACAGTGGTAAGCTTGAGCAAAGAGAAGCTAAGGGACAACACCAAGGCTTTTAGTTTGAACCCAGGACTGGCACAAGAAAGAAAAACAAATTTAAAAACCCACCACACACAAATATGCTAATAAGAAATAAAATGTTAGACTGAATAATCTATAGTTGTCTTTTCCCAAAGATTTTTGTTGAATTTACTAGAAAAATCCAATTACAGAAGTTGAAGTTCCAAGAGATTATACTTTCAAAAGCATATGGGAAATCTTGTTCATTTGTTTATCATATTTTCACATTAAAACATTTTGTACTGTCTTCCTATCTAAGCAGACATAGGAGTCTGTTAAGAGTCCTATCCATCAGATGCTTTAAATAAAGCAAAATTTGTATTCTACAATCCTTTATTAGCAATAACTAATCTAAAGGGAAGCACAGATCTAAGTTGTATTTTCAGTCTTTTTCTTTAATAAATGCTAAAGAAGATATAAATAACAATGCTATAAAAATGATGCCACTTAAAATGTGCACCATAGTTTAGGATTCACAATGTTTTGAAATCAGAACACAAAAATCTATCTAAATTAACTGTAATTTTTTCATCTACTGATATGGACATTGGAGATATAGTGATGTTTGTTATTACTTTTACTTTGTTTTAATTAGACTTGTCCTGAATCATTTCCTCTCTATTCTATTTTATACTAAATGACTCTGAAAATAAAAACTGAGTGAACTCTTACTCTACATTTAAA
The DNA here is from genome assembly GCF_031878675.1 of Megascapheus bottae. Classification (NCBI taxonomy): domain Eukaryota; kingdom Metazoa; phylum Chordata; class Mammalia; order Rodentia; family Geomyidae; genus Megascapheus; species Megascapheus bottae. Next base: position 34,668,504 of record NC_143524.1, on the reverse strand, counting down.
TGTATTTTAAACATACTTGACAGACTTAATAGCATGAAAGACTTCAAGCATTTTCTCAACAATCAGCATTCTCAGGTTATCAAAACGTTGAATGGCCTCACGAACAAACTCCAAGACATCAGCAGCTGCTGCTTCATTATTGTCACTGAGAAACTCCATTAGCTAAAAGAACAAAGGTCAACAGTTTATATAATTTTCAGGAATAAAATTACCTAAGCCAACAAATAAATTAATGAATCTAGCCAGGTACCTGTGGATCATTCCTGTAATCCTATCTACTCAGGAGGCTGAGATCTAAGGATTGTGATTCAAAGCCAAGCTCAGGCAGAAAAGTCTCTGAGATTCTTATCTCCAATTAACTAGAAGTAGAAATCTAGAAGAAAACTAGAAATAGAGCTGTCTTTCAAGTGGCAGAGCATTGGCCTTAAGCAGAAGAGCTTAGAGACACTGCCTAATCCCTGAGTTCAAGTCCCGTGATGGATCAAAAACAAAACTAAAGTTTTTCAAATATTTTAAATTCTCAATGTGGTAATTTACAAATATGTAACAAAATGTAAGTTGAAAGACAGTGTTATGCAAACAAAAGTTACAAATGGATTTGGTGTAGAAAAGTTTATTATAAACTAGAGATCTACAGCTTAAAATATGATACTCCTAAATTATAACTGAAATCACTCATTTCAGAAAAAATATTCAAGCTCAAAGGCCAAAGTTCAAATTACAATAACCTACTTAATCTACTATTTTCTGTTTGTTTTTTTGCAAGTCTTGGGGATTGAACTCAGCCTAGGTGTTGTCCCTGAGCCACTTTGTGCTCAAGACTAGCACTCTAACACTTGAGCCACAGCACACTCTTTTTTTCTTTCCTCACCATTTTTTGGAGTCTCATGAACTTTCCAGATAGGCAGGCTTCGAACCATGATCCTCAGATCACAGCCTCCTGAGTAGCTAGGACTCTAGGTGTCAGCCACTGGTGCCTGGCTATCTACTCTTGATAGAAAGCAATTATGTGAAATTTTTTCACAACTAATTCAACTTTACTAGCTAAGTTTTAAAAGAAATAGCTGGAAGAAAAATATGCTACACACTAATATAATAGCATGATTTTATTTTGGGTAACTAATAAACATTAAAAAAAATCACTTTAGTGCTGGGAGTTTGGTCTAGTGCTAAGAGTGCTTGTCTAGCATGCACAAAGACCTGGGTTCAATTCCTCAGTACCACATACATAAAAAAAGCCAGAAATGGTGTTGTGGCTCAAGTGGCAGAGTGCTAGCCTTGAGGAAAAAGCCCTACAGTGTTCATGCCCTGAGTTCAAGCCCCAGGACTGGCCAAAAAAACAAAAAAAAATCACTTAATATATGAAGCTATATTTTTTTAAGTTGTGGTCCTAAGGACTGAACCCAACTACACATATGCTAAGTAAGTACTTTATCTCAGAGGTGCATTTTTTTTGGACACTGTGTTTTGTTTGCCTTTTTCATAAAGATGTAAGAAAAATAAGTCAAGACTTTTTAACACTTCTTAGTTTAAGGGTGAACATAAAAATCACTTCTTACTGTGAGGTCTAATGATTCCAGACAGCTGAGATTTTAGTTTAACATTTAATAAGTAGAATTAAAATTTTTTATTTTCTAGAGAATTTAATATTTAAGATCTTCAGAAATACATACCACAGGAATAACATTTGCAGCCATATCTGGAAATCGGACAGAACAGGAATGCAATGTTCGTACAAGGAGCTGTCTGTATTTGTCAGTGTCTTCATGTTCAGATACATTATTTGTTTTAATTACTTCCTTCTTCAAGACAATAACCAGCTATAGGATGAAGTAAAAGTAAGTGAAAATTATATCACATTTGGATTGACTACTTATAAGGTGTGAACAGAGTTTTACTTTACCTCTTCAACATTCCTAGAAGACACAAGATCCAGTGCTAACTGAAGAGTTTTCTTTCGTACTTCTAAGTCTGGTGTGGTCAATACTCTTAGGATGTCCATTACCAGATCCTGAAAAAGAGCAAAAAATTGACAATTAACAGTGATCTTTCTGATCACAAGAAGAAAAAAAAATTTAGCAAGATTTATTTTGGTACAATCAGATTCATGAAGAAAGAAATGGAGAAAAAAGAGAAACATTTCCTGTTCCCCATACAGGAAATGGGAGTTAGAAGACTTCTGATCATAAGTAAATCTTAACTGCACAGTGATAAGTTATATCTATCACAACCTTAACCTTTTGATTAAAATAATAAAATTCCTAGTGGTAGCAATAACATAGTCTTGGTCTCCTGATGTAATACAATATAAAGTATTAATATCATACAGACTATATTCAAACTGATTATGTATATTATGACTCTATGAAGTTTTAGATTCAACTTAGGAAATATAGGAGTTAGAGGAACAAACTGAACACTACAACAGAACAAGCCACATGGCAAAAGAAGCAGCATTGTCGAGGACAACTGGTTTGGTCTTTTCAACAAACCAATGTCATGAAATAAGACTTAAAAGCTGTAGTGATTTAAGTCTGTCTGTCTATATCCTTCTGACTTTCTGCTTGCTAATAGGAGATGGAATCTTTCACACTTTTCTGCCAGGGCTGGCTTCAAACTAATATCAAGAAGTTGATATTTAAAGACATTCTATATCAGCTGAGATTACAAATGTAATCCACTTTTGTGCTTGAGGCTCAAATCCAGGGAGTCATATGAGCTAGGCAAATGTTCTATCACTAAGCTATATCCTCAGCTCTAGAATTATACTTCAGATAACTACAATTTTAACCCCCAAGTCTTCAAAATTTTAGGTTAACTAAAATAACAAGGCTTAGAAATGATGTAAATTGAAAAATATTCCATTTTGGATAGTTCTCTCTCAGATAACACTTACCTGGAGGACTCTTTCATGAGCAGGATGCTCTTTTAATTCTACTAATCGATCTAGAACTATGAGCTTGACATTGTTGTCACTCTCTTTAATAATTAAATCGATGTAACATTGAGCAGCAGCCTATATATACATATATAAAAAAAGAAATACATTTTAAGAAATCATAAGCATAGAATCTGAAAATAAGCAGAAACATGTCCATAAGAAACCAAAATATACTTACCAACATTACTACAGTCATTTATGCATTTTGTTCAGAGGAATATACATCTTTACTACTTAAATTTAATAAACCTTAGTATTATTTAATGAAAATATCTTATCAAAATCTTAGTATTAGTACAAAAGATCAGAAGCATTATAATTAGAAAAGGCTGATACAGGCAAAAGTAGCTATTTACAGACAAAAAATTAAAGGTTGAAATAAAGAAAAGAGCAGATAGAAAATGTCAATCATTATAGCTATTAAAACTGTTTCAACAGAGGGTCCAACCTTAGTACACCTGACAGTGAAAAATTAGGCTGGAGGCATTGCTCAAGCAGTAGAATACCTGACCTAGTAAATGTAAGTCCTGAGTTGAGCAGTGGCATGCTTGTATGCTTGAGTTCATACTCAACTATCACCAGAAAAATAAAAAAGGCAAAATGACCTTTAGTTATTAAAGTATTTTAGTAGATGTTTCGAACAATTACAAAAGACAAAAATGTAGAATACATTTTAAGAATAACTTTTTTTTTTTTTTTTTGCCAGTCATGGGCTTGAGCTCAGGGCCTGAACACTGTCCTTGGACTTTCTCAAGGTTAGAGCTCTACCACTTGAGTCTCAGCACCATTTCTGGCTTTTTTCTATGTATGTGGTACCGAGGAATTGAACCCGGGTCTTTGTGCATGCTAGGCAAACACTCTACTACTAGGCCAAACTCCTGGCCCTTCCTGTCTCTTTTTATGCTCTTGTATATACGAAAGCAGGAAGTAAAACAGAAGAAAGGTTGGGCTATGTAAGACAATCCCATAAAATTTGCAGTTTCCTCTATATGACACAACCAATAGTGAACTATAATGTTCAATAATACCTTGATCGCAGTAGGTGCACTTGAAAGTGTTACTAATGTCCCAGCAGCTTCGTATTTTACAGCAGGGCTAGATGACTGCAATAGGTTATAAATACATCTGATAAAACGAGCCCTCTCTGATGGATTAGCATGACAGACCTGGAAAAGAAAATATTTGGCTTCAACAGATTTCAGGGAGACTTTCGTTCTTTCTTCCTTTCTACCTTCCTTCCTTTTGGGATTGAACTTAGGTCCTCATGGATGATAGGCAAATGTTCTAACACTGAGCCATAACCCTAGCACTGATTCAAATAGAATACTTTTACAGATGTTAACTTATGGGACACCAGAGTTTTTCATGTAAAAGCTAAGAATAATCATATAAAGACATAAGTATTGGCCAATAATATGACACAACATAGGTTATTTCAGAAAGTAGTTCTGCTCAAGTAATTGCTTTAGCTACTTTTCATTTATTCTTTCAATCATAACATATTTTCATTGTTCCATAAGAAATTATAATAAAGACAGTTCACTTGTACACACTCATATTAACCAAGTATACAAATATTAGTATAGTAGACACACAATCCTTAAAATATTAAATGTACTCACAGCACAGGACAGTAAATTTGGTCTTCATTTTTATTCTCAGTGTTATATCAACAAGAAAAACATGTTGGATGGCAACACGTTACCAGTTAAAAGAAAAATACAGTTCCTCAAGCAAGACATATTCTTTGGTCATTATTATTATTTCTCTAGTTATTTCCTATTGCTTGGGATTATATTCATTACTAGAAACTGAAAACTTCTTTCCAGTTGTAAGTAATGCTTAAAACCTTTTAATATTCATATTAGATTTCCCTAAAATATATATAGCCAAATATCTATTACTTGGATGATGTTTAAAAATCCAATTTTAATATAACTTATTTTCTTAATATAATTCCACTAAACACAGAAGTCACTGGCTAACAGAGAAAACCTATTTTTTGAGAATGTTAGTGACATACTTAAATCATGCACATAAGAATGGTATTTTTACAATCCCAGTTTCACATTAAAGAAATTCTTCCAGTAGACAGAACAAATTAAAGTGCTGTTAATCCATGCAGCTCCCTTAGGCCCTTGAGTTCAAGGCCATAGTGTGGCCTTGTCTTAAAAAAAGTGCTACTAGGCTGGGCAGGTGGCTCCGCCTATAATCCTAGCTACTCAGGAGGTTCAGATCTGAGGATCAAGGTTCAAAGCTAGCCCAGACACTAAAGACCATCAGACTCTTACCTCCAATTAACCTCTAGAAAATGGGAAGTGGGGCATGGCTCACGGGTAGGGTGGTAGCCTTGAGCTGAAGAGCTCAGGGACAGCGCCCAGGCTGAGTTCAAGCCTCATGATCCACAAAAAAAAAAAAGTGCTAATGAAGTGCCTTTTATTTTTAAAAATTAATGTTTGTGGCCTTGTATTAATGCCAGGGTCTTGTGCAAGCTAAGAAAACTTTACCAAGGAGATATGTGTGTATGTGTGTGTGTACATGTATATGTGCATATATATACATATACATATATAAAGGATATATACATACACATATATATGTACACACACAGACACATATCCTTAGTTCCTGAGCTTGCTCCTTTTACAAGAACTCAGGATCCCAGGAGAATTACCTTCATCCTTCTGAAAGCAGTGACTCCAATAACCTCCTACTAAGCTTCATCTCTTATGGGATGGGTTTGAACTATGAAAATTAAATTTCAAGGAGTGCAAAAAGTATGACTTTTGTACTTGTTTTTAGTGTAGTCTGGAGTACAAGAAAAATGTTTTATCCTAAAGTTTACTTCTCAGTCTATCAGGGAATTGGACAATCCACAATTATTTCTTGACAGCTGAATACAGGAATGCTTTACAGAATTCCTTACATACAGTTAGAAAGGAAACAGGTAAATATGTGAGGAGGAAAAGAGCCAATGTAAAACATTTCTATAATTAAAATATCCTAATGAGTGATACTACATAAGAGACTACTTAGCCTTCTCTTAAAACTGTTGAGTTTATTTACTCATCATAAACAACCTTTCTTCTTACCTTATAAATCAATTCAACAATAACTAATTGTAGAATGTCTCCAAATGTTTGAACTTGATCAATACAGGTACTTAGATAATCCAAAGCTCGATCCTTTAAAAAAATTAAGAATATATTTATCATAGTTCACCTCATTCAACACAATGATTAATGCAGCTTAAAATTATGAAAATATAAAATAAAGAAATCAGGACAAGGAGAAACCAGTTGGAGAAAACCAGTGAAGTAAGAATTATCAAATAAACTAAGACAAAAAGTCAAGTACATGGGATAAATCAACTTTTTCCTCTATTGAGCAATTTCAGATCTCAATAAATTTAACTGAAATATTTGTGATTTATTCTTTATTACAAGTGAATAACATAAAACCAAAGGTATAGGTTAGTAAAATTCTACAAGAGGGCAAACATTGTTGTTTGTATAAACAGTCTTCTTATAATATGGTTTAGGGAAATAAATGACAATATCTAATAGCATCTCTAAACCCTTAAGATGGCTAGTATACAAAAGTTAAGTTGGCAAAGATGCAGAGAAATACAGAAAATTTGTGCATCATTGGTGAGATTTATAAAATGGTACAGCTATCAAAAACAGTATGGTGTATTGGATCCTCAAAAAATTAAAGAACTGCCATAGGTTCTGCAGTTCCACTTCTAACTACATACTTAAAAAAGCTGAAAGTAGGAAGAGTAGACATTTGTATAATCATTTTAACACCATTATTCACAATAGCCAAAAGGCAAAGGAAACTCAAATATCTATTGATAAATATGTAAATAAAAATAAAATATGGTTTAAAATAGAGTATTAGGGGCCGAGAGTTTGGCCTAGTGGAAGAGTGCTTGCCTAGCATGCATGAAGACCTGGATTCAATTCCTCGGTACCACATACAAAGAAAAAAAGCCAGAAGTGGTGCTGAGGCTCAAGTGGTAGAGCTCTAGCCTTGAGAAAGTCCAAGGACAGTGCCCAGACCCTGAGCTTAAGCCCAGGACTGGCAAAAAAAAATAAATAAAATAAATAAATAAAAAATAGAGTATTATCCAGCCTTAAAAAGAATGAAAAATTGTGATGTTATAACACAAATAAACCTTAAAAACATTTGGCTAAGTGAAGTAAGATAGTCTTAACAAATACCAAATTATTGTTCTTATATGAAATAATTAGCGAGTATTAAAATTACTGAGATAGAAAGTAAACTGGTGACTGCCAGGGTCAGGAGTAAGGAGGAATTCATTTAACAAGTTATTTGATACCACGGAACTTTATACTTATAAATAATTAAAATTTGATGTTACTTGAATTTTAACACAATAAAAGTTAAAAAAATTATGAAGGCAGACCTGCGTACAATGACATTACTTAAGATTGCAGAGGAATGACAGATTCCATATCTTTCAGTCTTCATGCATTTTTTTCCCAATTTTGATGATGAAGACTAGCTAGCAAATCCTTCCTGCTAACCTGAAGGGATCTGTGTAGTTTAACTGTCAGCATAGGTGGATATAGACTTGGTATCTACTTATGAAAGTCAAAAGGCCTACAAAGGATATACATGAGCATGATAGGCTAGCTTACTTTCATAAACATGCCTAAGTGTACACCCTATACAAAACAAATTGTTCTCTATTGAACAATTTCAGATTTACATTAATCTAAAGCCCTATAGTATAGTAAATAGAATATAACCAAAAAAATTTCAATTTGGAAAAATGATGTAGTGAAGTGTGAGGCTACGTAGTTCAAGTGCCCCATTTCCATTTAGTATGCCATAGGCACCATTCAATCCTCAGAAACAAACACCACCCTAAGCTCCCAGACAATGGAGAGGGCATTCTGAAATGCCTGTTTACTTTTTTTTTTTTTGCCAGTCCTGGGCTTGAACTCAGGGCCTGAGCACTGTCCTTGGACTTTCTTAAGGCTAGAGCTCTATCACTTGAGCCACAGCACCACTTTTGGCTTTTTCTTTTCTTGTCAGGATAATGTATAAAGATGTTACAGTTACATCTGTCAGGTAGTAGGTTCATTACTTCTTGCACATTGATATCCCTTCCCAGTAACAATATGAGATTAACCATAAGGGCAAATAAAGAGAAGAGAAATAACACAGTATATTAAGAACAACCACCACATAAGATAAAGCTCTTGTTCCCATATCCTAGAGTTCATTTCATTTAGTCTTATCCTATATGACTTTATGTACCTAGGTTTTGACTTATTGTAATTCTCTGCTAAGAGAGTCCTAGATATATACTAATTATTACAAATGAGGGAAACCATTGAGTCTATGTTCCTTTGGGTCTGGTTTACTTCACTTAGTATGATTTTTTCCAAGTCTTTCCATTTCCTACAAATGAGGTGATGTCATTCTTTCTGACGGCAGCATAGAATTCCATTGTGTGTAAGTACTACACCTTCTTGATCCAATCATCTACTGAGTGGCATCTGGGTTGGTTCCATATCTTTGCTATGGTAAATAATGTTGCAATGAACATCGTTGTGATCGTGGCTTTAGTATGTCCTTATTTCTGGACATTTGGGTAAATGCCAAGGAGTGGGATTGCTGTGTCATATGGGAGCTCTATGTTTACTTCTTTTTCTATGTATACCGTAACGAGAAATTGAATTCGGGTCTTCATGAATGCTAGACAAGCACTCTACCACTAGGCCAAGCTCCTGACCCCGATAATTTACTTTAAAAAAGATTTAAGTATTTAAGTAAAGATAGGTCAAGAAAAAACATTTTATAGAAATTAAATCAAAAAATATAAAAAAGCACAACAAAAAAACTCAACAGCTATATTATTAACTGAAAACATAATTAGGCCTATGTATTACTTCTTATTTTCACATACACTCATAAGATATTTTTTTAAAAGCATTTTACCTGATCTGCATGAATTAGCATCATGAATGCATTCCTTTTGCAACTTGCATCCTTCTCATTCACCAGAAAATCATGTATCAGTTCAGGAGCATCAGGTATAAGATGTTCAAAATTTCTTTAAATGAAACAGGTTATATCCATATTTAATCAAAACCTATTTTGCTATTTTAGCAACTTTCAGAGCAAGACCAAAATTATGACTTTGTAACACTACTGGCCCTTTTACTTTGGGAAGTTTAAATCAATTAGAAGTTGGAGATGAAAATAATGTTATATCTATGTATTATCAAATTATCACTTCCATTTCAATAAAGAAAAAAGAATTATTCAACACACATTAATATTCTAACATTTGTTTTACTTATAATTTAGAAATACAGTAATAATATCATTATTGCCATTAACTCACAAAGCTTCAACCATTTCATTCGTGTATGTTTGTGTGTGTGTGTGTATGTATTGTAGGGCTTGAACTCAGGGCCTGGGCAGTGTCCCTGAGCCTCTTTGTGCCGAAGGCTAACGCTACTGTGCCACTTCCAGTTTTTGAGTGTTTAATTGGAAGTAAGAATCTCGTGGACTTTTCTGCTTAGGATGGCTTCAAAATGCAATTCTAAGATCTGAAGTCTCCTGAGTAATTAGAATCACAGGCATGAGCCACTGGTGCCCATCCAGCTTAACCATTTCTTAATTAATAATTAGAGAAAAAAACAGTCCTTTGGACTTTCATTAACTGAAAACTATAGCCACTTCATTATTTACTTTCTAAACTTTTATTTTATTTTCAATACACAGACTAAACATCAGGTTAACAAAACCTGTTGACAATTATTATTTTTTAACCAATTTTATCTATACTCTGCCTACTTCTCTAATCATATTTAAATAAATATCTGTCAAGTTGTAATATAGTCACTTTACCTAAAATTTATAACTAATCCATTATCATATTTTCAAAGTGATTCCTCATTTAGCAATTCATAATAACTAGCACAGAGCCAATTCATTGTTTAAATTTCCATTGCTTGTAAGTATCACAATTTTTGTGTGGTCTAAAGTTTGGAATTTGTAGGTTGTATGGTAATAAGCAAATGAATACATTATTAACCAGAATATTACTTTCCTTAGCAAATAAAACCTAGTGTTTTCAAAGGTAAGATAATTATGAATTATATTTCCATCAAACATGCTAGCATATTAAAGTACGAAGGTGTTTACAGGAATTGTATTATACTTTAAAATAGTAGTGACTATAAAAATCAAATATCTTGCCTCCCTCACTGGTTTTTTCAATTGTTCCTCAACTCTAAATCTTCAGGGTGTTGTTGTTGTTGTTGTTACTAGGGATTAGGTTCTGCACATATGTGGCAAGAAGTCTACCACTGAACTCATTACAAGCCCTCTTATTTTTTCATACAGTGCTTGGGTGTGAACTCAGGGCCTTGTGCTTGTAAAGCAGGTGCTCTACTCTTTGAACCACTCCCTCAGCCCAAATATTCTCTCTCTCCCTTTCTTTTTTGGTGTCAGTACTGGAGCTTCAATGCAAGGCTTTTTCCATAGGGCTGGCACTCAATCACTGAGAAATCATTGATTTCTCTGGTTAATTGGGAGGAAAGTCTCATGAGTATCTTTTCTGTTTGGACTGGCTTCCAACCTCAATTCTAGGATTACAAGTGTAAGCATCCAACAGTGGGCTCCAAGACCTTTTGGCTCTCACTACATAGCCCAGGTCAGCCTTGAACTTGCCACTCCTGCCTCAGCTCACAAATATGTATCATTAAGCAAAGTTAAATATTCAGCCTTCTAAGGATAGAAATTAGTGAAGAACTGCAGCCCTCCTCATTAAAAAGCCAAATGTGCAAAAAGTGGCATCACACAAAAACAAAATTCTAAAACTAAGTAAAAAAAATCAAGTCTTTGTACTGGTAATACAACTGAGAATGATAGTCAATGGTTTGAACTATAAACTGAATAATCTTTTTAAATGGCACTAATGTAATTTCATTTTGGTGGATTTTTGTCATGCAGAAGCTAGGGACCAATGATGCCAACTCTTTCTGACTTTTCTACATTCACAAGTTAATGACAGTAAGGAAAAAATACTGTGCTAGTCAAAAGGTATTTGCAAATATCTTATGTAAAATCTGAAATTCTGAACCCTCTGGTCTCACAGAGTAAATTTTCACAGAGAAAAGCCAAAGGAACATCTACCTGTAGATAGTATAGATAGCCAAAACAGCATTTCTCCTAACATAGCTGTGTCGGTGTTCCAAACAAGCACGAATAGCTGGCATTAAAGGTTCAAGCAATTCTGCTTCCTTCAATTTGCAAAGAAAACGAAGAGTAGATCCTCGAATAAATTCATTAGGATGCTGAAGATCCTGATGGAAAAATTAAAATAGGAAATGGTGAGTTTTAGCTTTTATAAAAATCCAATTTTATAGCTAGGCGTGGCAGCTCACACCTGTAATCCTAGCTACTCAGGAAACTGATATCTATGGATCTCAGTTCAAAGCCAGCCCAGGCACTAAAAAAGTCTGTGAGACTCTTATCTCCAATTAATCACCAGAAAACTGGAAATGGGACTGTGGCTCAAGGAGTAGGGCAGTAGCCTTGAGCTGAAGAACTCAAGGACAATGCCCAGGCCCAGAGTTCAAGTTCCATGACCAACAAAAAAATCCAATTTTACATATAAAAAAATGAAAAATATTAGTTTGAGGAAAAAGACCATCACATCCCATTGATTAAAACAAGTTTTACCTAGCTCTTACTTGTCTTACACTACATGTGTCATTTTTTATTAATACATATAAAACGAATAGGAAATTTCTAAAAACAAGTGTTAGAACTTTACAATAACTCTTTACCCTTTCAATGACAAACATGTACAGTTTTTATCTTATCAAGTTCATGTTCAAAATCTACCACAAGCTCGTTCCACCCCCTTTACAATGTATTTTTGAAGGAGGGTTTACTGGGGTTTGAATTGAGAGCCTCGCAGTTACTAGGGAGGCAATCAACTACGATACATATACATATCCAGCCCAATTTTAAATGATTTTTAAATGAAAGAAATATTCAGAAATAATTACTGTTTGGTTTACCTTTCTGTATGCATCACATACAAGGATCATTTCGTGTAAAAGTCTCCCATCTGGGGTGGTTTTAGGAACAATTTCCCAAAATACCAGAAGTAGTTTTTTGATGGTGTGATCTTGAAGAGGTAGTACAAAACGAATAATGGTCATCAAAAGCCCAGGAAGCTTTTCACCATTCAGAATCATGATGATTACTTTCTTCAAAGCTTCTGTCTTTGACTTCACATCTCCTTTTTCTGATTCAATAATTAAAAAGCAAAACAAACACAATTATTCAAAAGAAAATTCCTCAGGAACTTTAAAAAACTGATTAAATCATACTTTACTATTGGCAATTATATTTTGCATTTCAAATTTGATTCTTATAAAATAATAAAGGTACAAATCCAAATGACAATGTTTTACCACTTGGCTCTACCACAAATGTATGGTTGTATGTGTGTGTGTGTGTGTGAGTGTGTACTTACATACATGTATCTATACATTCATCTATTTTTAAATTTTATTTATTTATTTTGGTACGCCAGTTCTGGGGTTCTATCACTTGAGTTACACCTTCATTTCTGGCTTTTGGTGGTTAAATGGAATCAGAGTTTCATAGGCTTTCTTGCCTGCATTGGTTTCGAACTATGATCCTCAATCTCAGCTTCTTGAGTAGCCAGAATTACAGACATGAGCCACCAGGACCCAGTTTAAGTTGCGTATCTTTGCACAGGTCATTTATCTGTAAATCTTAAGACACTTTACATATCAAGAAAACAATCAGAATTAGTGAGAAGTTATTAAAAGGTAGTATTAGACCTAGTATGAGAAATGATTGCTAACAACTACTGCTAAGAGGCTATAAAAAGAAGAGTTTCTCTTGTCAAAGAGATGGAGACTTTTCATGACCACTTGATAGGGCCACAAGAAAAACTAGGCAAATCAAAGTTTTTTTCTTGCCTCAAATGCTCTATAGCCAGCAATAGTATTAGGATATTCTGATATATTGTAGAACACAGAATACCCTCTGGTTATATGTACAAATTAGGCAAAATCCTAAGTGGTTAAACTTGTCATTGAGCCTAAATAAATTTTTCTACTCTTGGTTCCAAAACTTTTTATCCTCAGTCATGGAGCTTGAACTCAGGGCCTGAGCACTGTACCTGAGCTTAATTGCTCAAAGTACTCTATAACTTGAGCCACAGCGCCACTTCTAGCCTTTTCTGTTTATATGGTACTGAGGAATTGAACCCAGTGTTTCATGCATGCTAGGCAATCAACTCTACCACTAAGCCACATTCCCAGCCCTGTTCCAAAACTCTTGTTCTATTTTTTTTTTTTTTTTTTGCATTGGGGATTGAACTCAGAATTTTAGCCATGCTAGGCAAGCATTCTACTATTAAGCAATATCCCCATCCCTGATTTAGATTTTTAAGTATTTTTCCCCTACTGTTTAATAACTTAAAGAATACAAAGTCCAAAAGCCATAAAACTGTGTCACTATGACCTTAATGGCTTCTTTCGCTCCACTGTTATTTTTTCTTGTAAACTATTTTTCACAAGTGAGTATATTACTAAAAGTTTAGCAGACCAGAGGTCCACTTGTAACAACTATAAAAAGTTTAACAGCAACTTTATAAAAAAAAATCTATACAATGAATTTCAACAACTCAAATTGAAAAGAAAGGTGTGAATTTTCTATACCTTTAAGATTTCCAAAACCATTTTTCTCTGAGCATTATCACAAGTATGGAAATTTCAAGATCAATTCAAATCACCAAAATATACTAAGTACCTCCTACTTTGGAGAATGTAAACTATGAATTTCAGATCCAATGATCAAAAACAAGTAAATAGTTGAAGCATTTCTAAACTTTTTCATATCTCAGGTTTTGTTTAAAGTGAAATTAGAGAAAACTTATTTGGAGGATAGTTAAGGTAGTTGCAATTAAGACAAAAGTATTATTTTAATTAGAATAAGGTTTATTCTTTATCTTTCCATCTATAGTCTTAGGCACTTTGGGTAATCTAGTAATTTTTTTTTTTTTTTGGTCAGTCTATGGGGCTTGAACTCTGGGCCTGGGCATTGTCCCTGAGCTCTTCAGCTCAAGGCTACCACCCTACCCCTTGAGCCACAGTGCCATTTCTGGTTTTCTGGTGATTAACTGGAGATAGGGGTCTTATGGACTTCCGTGTCCAGGATGGCTTTGAACTGTGATCCTCAGATCTCAGCCTTCTGAGTAGCTAAAATTATGGGGGTGAGCCACCATGCCTAGCTAATCTAATGATTTTTTAAAAGCAAATTCTGTTTTCCATGAATATAAAAAAGTGGCAATTTTCATAGCTTTTGTATGTAATGGTATCAAATAAATATTACATAGAGGGCTTCTTTTTGTTTTCAAAAATAGACAGTTAAAGGCTAGGGATGCAGCTCAGTGTGGTAGTAGAATTGCCAGGCTTAAGAGGCCCTGGGTTAATTCACAGTACTGCCAAGAATAAAAACAGGGCCAGGAGTGTAGCCTAGTGATAGAGTGCTTGCCTAGCATGCACAAAGCCCTGGGTTTGATTCCTTGTTACCACATACACAGGAAAAGCCATAAGGGTATTATGGCTCAAGTGGTAGAACGCTAGCCTTGAGAAGGCCCAACACTAGCCTTGAGAAAGCCCAAGGATGCTGCTCGGGCCCTGAGTTCAAGCTCCAGGACTGGCAAAGGAAAAAAGAAAAAAAAAAAAAAGAATAAAAACAAGACAAAAAAACAGACCCCAACAGACAACTAAGACTGGACAGTATTCTATAAAGAGACAATAGGCAAACAAAATAGTGTCTCTTTTCCAACTCCAAAGATATTTTCAGTATTTAAAGCAAAATTTTCTTTGCAATGTTTAACAGTTTGTGTAGCAGTTTAATTTGTATTTCTCATAGTTCACCTAAAGAATCATTACTTTACAAAGTGTATGACAATTTCTTTTTTCTTGACAGAATCAGATCCTATAACTGCATGGTGGAACAAGGGCTACAATCCCAGACCTTGGGAGGCTGGGACAGGAGAATCATGAGTGTGAGGGCATCCAGCCCATGATGGAACTACCTAGCAAGATTCTGACTCAAAAATAAAATAAAATAGGGCTGGGGGTGTGGTTAGTGGTAGAGTGCTTGCCTAGCATGCATGAAGCCAGGATTTGATTCCTCAGAACCACGTAAACAGAAAAGGCTGGAAGTAACACTGTGGCTCAGGTGGTAGAATGCTAGCCTTGAGCAAAAGAAGCTCAGGGATAGTGCCAGGGCCTTGAGTTCAAGCCCCAGGCCTGGCTTTTACATAAAGTAAAAGCACTATAGTATACATTCCTTACCCTCACTCCTTGCTCCAGTAGTGGGGGCTAGGCATCAAACCCAACACTTCTTGAGGGAGAATTCAACTACTGAATCACAGCCTCAGTTTTTTGCTTTGTTTTGTTTTGAATTATGTGACAGTTTTGCTAAACTGCCAACCTGGCCTTGAACTCATGATCTATTGCGTTAGCCCTCTAAGTAGGTGGGATTACAGGTAGGTGGGTGTATCTGGGTATGGCCAGTATTCCCTTTCAAAGGAGATACAGTATATCCTTCTATGTTCAAAAAACAGTTCTTGTTTTCTTCTTCAGAAAAAAGCCTTGAAAACAAAAAACTTAAAACTATCAGAGAAAATAATTGATGTCATTTGTTTGAATAGGTTGAAAAATAAATTTCTTTTGGGATTTATTAAGTAAAAGAAGCTAACCAAACAAAGGAATTAACATTCCAATTCACATTCTCAACCTATTACTAACACAGAATTGTCAAATACATTTAAATATAATGCATTATACCACAAGCAATTATGTTAATTTTGATCTATAAGAACTAGAGGATTGTAGTTCTTTAGCTGTATTATAGAGATAGTAATCTACTTTCACAAATTAGTGTTACCTATCTAGAACCAATGAATTTTCATTTGTGATCACAACATACTCTACAAACAAAGCTCAGATGAGAATTAAGCATTTCTAATTTTAAGACACATAAAATACAAATAGTCTTACATTTACTTTGTTATCTAATTCTCAAAATATTATCAAGGCTTACCTAGATCATCATAAAGTTGAAAGTACAATAGTAAGTTACTAGAGGCTGGGATGAGATTGGGAGAAGGCAGAATGGGAAAATTGTTCAATGGGTACTGGATTACAGTTTAGAAAAGCGTATGAAGTTCTGCAAGATGATTGTAGCTAATAAGTATGTACCGTACATAATATTTTCACTATAAAGAAACCCATGGATGTTTAAGTAGACATGTTTAACCTGATTTAACGTAAACATTACACAACATATATATATATATATATATACACACCATTAGTATGTTCAACTTAATGTTGTAATGTCCTATTTTTAAAAGTTCAATTTAAATTAAAAAAGAAAAAGCTTTACCCAAATCATTTTTTAGGCTAATTTCAGATGGCGGTTCTGAATCCATTGGCACGTTAATTAACGTGTAACACACATTCTCGGCAGCCGTCATGGTTTCTGGTTATAATCAACCTCAATGTAAGATTCAAGGATGACAGATACCAGAAAAATCTAGAAAAATAAAGTCAGCGAGATCATTACCCATTTATACATTTTTTTTAAGTCCCACAGTAGTGATCTTTGCTGTCTAAGAGTTCGGTTAGCTTGGAGTGTTTTGGACTTTTCTTGGGGTTTTAAATGTGAATTAAACTATGTTCCCCCAGAAAAATAAACTCCAATGGAAACCACACTTGTCAGTCTCTCATCCGCCGCCGCCCCTGTCCCTCTCTCCCACCCGGCATTTGGGGATGTCGGTCGGACGGTAAAAGTAAGGCCCACAAAGCAGTGACAACTCACAACTGCACGCCGCCAAGCCAAAGGACAGAACACACACCGAACAACACACGATGCGGGGTGCACACGTTAGAAGGCCTGTGGCCCGGGGCTCGGCCGCGGCCTCCCCGGGCTCCGCGGTCTGTCCACGGCACCCGCGCACGCCCGCCCGCTCCCCCTGCCCTTCTCCCAGCCAAGCAGGCCTCGACCTCGGGCGCAGGCTCTCGGGGTTTCGGAAGTGAGGAGGCTGCGGGCCCGCCGGCAGGCCGGGCCCCGCGTCCGGCGGAGAGTCCTGGCCTCCGCCCTCCGCTTCCCTCAGCCGGGCTCCGCGAGAGGCCTAGCCGCTCCCGCCTCGCGGCTCTCCGGCCCGTGGCAGTGTCCCTGCCTCGGCGCGGCCCACCGCGCCTCTGCTCGGGGTTTGCAGGCCCGCTACCTGGCTCCGGTGGGGTAGCGGCGGCGACCGCGGGACCGTCGACCTCCTCCGCTCCAACCAGTCCCGGCCGCGAAGGCTTCCCGGAGTTCTCGGCTGACGTGGAAGTGGGTGGGGCAACGGCTCGGGCCACGGCCACCTGGCGACTACGGCGACTCAGAGAGGACAAGCCTGCTCCGTTCCGCGGCTGCGCGCTACACGTAGCTCAGCGAGGCCCCCCCACCCCCGTTGGGTTGGGTCGTAACACTGGGTGCACAATGGAAGAGAGTATTTAAGCACTGTGGCCATTTAAGCGTTAACTGGAAATTGTTCTTCCAGGAAGTAAAATGGCCAAAGGATGTAAGGGCTTGAAGAAGGAGCAACAATTGTACAGTGCTATTGTGGTCCAGCACTGAACTAATGGGAGCTAGAGACTCAGGGGGCACTCTTCCTGCTTTCCCACCAATAAACTGGGAAGTAATTACTATCCGGTAAGTAAGTTGTTTCTTCTTTTTTGTTTTAATAAGGTCACTACATTGTATGAAACCTCACAAGTTGGACTGGTGTAATTTCTACAATGTAGTCTATTTATGATTTCAGCATCCAGTAGTTTGCATTTCTTATATATATCAAGGAAAATGGTCACTTAAGTGGGTTCACTTATTTCCAAAGCCTTAATAGAATCAGCCTTGCATAACAACTTAAGTTTTGCCCATTTGTGTTTCCATATCTCACTTTTTGTTGCCCACCCTACCTCTCAAAAAAGTTTTCCGGTCAATTATTATTATTATTGCCAGTCCTGGGCTTCAACTCAGGGCTTGAGCACTGTCTTTAGACTTTCTCAAAGCTAGATCTCTACCACTTGAGCCTCAGCATCACTTCTGGCTTTTTCTATGTATGTGGTACCAAGGAATCGAACCAGGGTCGTCATGCATGGTAGGCATGAAGACCACGAGGCCAATCTCCCAGCCCCTACAGTCAATAACTAACTGGGTAAAATGAAATCATAAGCAATACATGAAAAAGGTCTACTAGAATCCACCATTATTGAACAGGCTCAACCCACTTTAAGAGTCCGAACACAAATAGTACCTCATCTATCTAGGGTACAATTATTTTTGGATTTTCCTTATTTGGAACTATCAAAAAGAGCTATGTGTTTACATAATCTTAATCATGAGTGACTTCTCTAATCCTATCCATGGACCTTTTTTTTTTGCCAGTCCTGGGCTTGAGCTCAGGGCCTGAGCACTGTCCTTGGACTTTCTCAAGGCTAGAGCTCTACCACTTGAGCCTCAGCACCACTTCTGGCTTTTTTCTATGTATGTGGTACCGAGGAATCAAACCCGGGTCTTCATGCATGCTAGGCAAGCACTTTAACCACTAGGCCAAACTCCCAGCCCTGGACTTCTTGTTTTTGGCAAGTACCAGTTTTGAACTATGGGCCTCCCATTGACTTGGCTTTACTTGTTCAGCTGCCTTTCTCCCACTTGTGATCAGCCCTGCTTTTTGCTGGCTATTTTGGAGATGAAGTCTCAGACTTCTCTTCCAGGGTAGGTCTCAAACTCAGATCTTCTAGATAAAGCTCTTATGTAAGCAGGACTAGAGGGAGGAACCAGAATCCAATCAGCACCATTGTTTTGTTGTTTTTTTGTAGCAGTCCCTGAGCTTGAATTCAGATTCTGGACATTGTCCCTCAGCATTTTTGTTCAAGGCTAGCACTCTATCACTAAGCCACAGCTCCTCTTCTGACATTTTATTGGGTAACTGCATGGGATGGCTTGAACTCAGGGCCTGAGCACTGTCCTCGAACTTTCTCAAGACAAGAGCTCTACCACTTGAGCCTCAGCACCACTTCCGGCTTTTTTAGATGTTATGTGGTACCGAAGAATTGAACCCAGGTCCACATGCATGTTAGGCAAGCATTCTACCACTAGGTCAAACTCCCAGCCCTGTAGGGAATAATTTTAAGTCAGTGCATAGGACTAAAAATAACATGTTGAAAAAAAGAAACTACAAGAATTCTTCCTACAACACAGTATAGACCACTGTTTTTCTGTTTTAAACTGAGTTTTGACCAACTAGTAGCTTACATTTAGGGAACAGGTACAAAATCATATAGGGAATTAGAAGCTAACTTGGACTACACAGTGAGATTCTGTCTCTAAAAAGATACACAATCTTTATTTTTAAGTTCTGGAATTTGAAACTCAGACTCAGACTTGCTAGATAAGGCACTTTACTACTAAGCTGTCTTTAGCCCTTTTTGGCATTGGCTATTTTGATGTAAGAGTCCTGCTGGACATATTCCTTGACTGTGATCCTATTTCATGTTTCCTGCTGTAACTGAGATGACCTGAGTGCTCTGCCATGCCCAGCTTCTCTCCATGAATGGTTCTGCCTGAGTCTGCACTGATCCTCAATCCTCTTGATGTTAATCTCACCAATAATACCTAGTTTTATCCAGCTAACTTTTTTTGTTGTTGTTGTTTTGGTATGTATCAAAGTTACATACTATTGACATAACTCCACTATGGTTCAAATACCCACATGGTATTTAAATGGCAGGTCTGTGAGGCTACTCCAGAGCACAGACTGACATTTCATACATTCCAATAATCAAAAGATTTTTCCTCCAACTGACAACTCTTTTTACCTTTCTCCCTTTAAGAAGTCACAAGACATAAAACTTCTTTTAGTTGTGAGAAACCTAAAAATTTTTTTTATCATTGTTTGAGTTTATAAGATACTATAAATTTTCCCACTTTACACTACAATAACTCTCCCAATGGTTTCAGTAAAATAGAACTAAGAATTCTAAAGCTATTAGCAGCTAATTAGTAAAATTAAGTGCAAAATCTGGGTTACTACCCATAAATACATGTCTCATCACTAGAAAGATGTACTACAGGAAATAATTCCTGTAAGTTGTACAATAAGCAGCAAAATTCTGGGGCCTTTCTTTTTTGGGGGGGGGGGTGAGGGAGAGAGCTTGCTTTGCTAGCTGAGCTCATGTTCTACCACCTGAATGACATCTCTAACCTAGCCTTTTGCTGGTTATTTTGGAGGTAAGAGTTTTAACAACTGTTCTGTCTTCCTCCAGATCTCAACATCCTGAATAGTAATGACTACAAGGCTAAACTACTGGTATCATGCCAGTAAATTCTGAATTTATTAAGAGAGAAAGAGAGAGAGAGAAAGAGAGAGAGAGAGAGAGACAGAGAGAGAGACAGAGAGACAGAGAGAATTTCCTCATTTTGCAAAGTCTAAAACAAAAATGCTCCATAGTAGCTGAATATATAACTCATGGGAATAATACAAAGAACAGATGAAGTAGAGCTGTGTAAGGTAAGAGCTTTGAAGTTAAAATTTCCCAACAGATCAGTCATACCTACAACTATCTGCTACATAAAACAAGGAGATTGGGAGGGGGTGGGGGAAGGGAAACAGGGACAAAAACATGAGAAGGGATATCAATATGTGAAACACCTACTACCTGACGAATGTAACTGTATCCTGTCTATATATTATCCCGACCAAAAAAAAAAAATGTTTAAATGTTGATGATCTTGCTATTTTCTGTGTGTATCGGGAACTGAACCCTGAACCCATGGCATAGTCCAGGCTAAACATGTACTTTTCTAGAGCCAGACACCAGTTTAATCTATTTTTGATACTAAGTACTTGTGTGGGGGGAGGGAGAAGACACGCACACCCCCCACATGAACACATCCATGTGTGCAGGTATTGGGGGCTTAAAGACTTAATTCTTATGGTCCTCTAACTGCCACCCTTCTACTTTGCTTGGCTTGATAACTAGAGACAGTCTTGAGGAATTGTCTGCATGGCTGGCTTTGAACTAAGACTCTCATATCTCTACCTCCTAAGTACTTGGATTGCAGGTGTGAGCCTTTGGTATCCAATTTTCCTTTCTGTTTTAATAAGAATAATCTCCAAATTTGTATCCTTAAATATTTATGGATTTTCATGTGGCCAATCTTCACAATGGAAATTTATTATAAGGCTGTGATAGAGAAGAGGTATTCTTCTGTATTATTAAAAATGAAGCAATATAATCTGGCAAATGGCCAATTGCAATACTGGACTACATCCAGCTGAAGTGACTTAAAAACCCAATACAACAGGAGGTGAAATAATTTTATTTCACAGTTGTCTTTAAAACCCCAAAGACACTATTTGCTTCATATAAAAAAACATTGGCATATATATCCATATTTTCTAGAAAATGATAGCGTATTCCCTCTGGAAAAAAAAATGCACCCAATTATACTGTTTCAGGGAAGTTGCTTGCAAAAAACTTCCTTTGGACTGATTCCTAAAACATACCATTCCACCACTATGCATTTGTTGGTTCAGAGTACAAATTACTGTCATTAGTATGCACTTCTGAATTCTCATGTATCTGATAACACACTTTCATCACTTAATGTTCCATTGGTTCATCAGGCTTTTCTGCAGGTTCATCAGCAGGCTGTGCAGGCTTAAAAGGGGGGGGGGGGGGACAAGAAAAGGTATCAAATGAACACTTCATCAATATATACTCAACTATAAATATTGCATTATAAAAATTAGAAAACAAGTTACAAGGTGCTTTTGATAATCAGTTTTCTGTGTATTGTCCTCTTAAAATTTCTGAAGCTTTATATTATACATAATCTCAGTTCTGAAAGTCATTCAATAATTCTATATAATAGCATACTTTGTCTTTCTCAAAAGTTAAAAATCTTTTAAAAGTCTCTTATTATTACTAAAGTAGGTGTGCAAAGGGAATAAAATTCCCTAAGTCAGGTTATGAGTAAATGCTTTTTTTTTTTTTTTCTGTTGGTTGCAGGGCTTGAACTCACGGCCTGGGCACTGTCCTTGAGCCTCTTTTTGCTCAAAGCTAGCACTCTATCACTTTGAGTAATAGCACCTTCTAGTTTCCTAGTGGTTAACTGAAGGTAAGAGTCTCATGAACTTTCTGGCCTGGCTGCTTCTAAACCAGGATCCTCAGATCTCAGCCTTCTGTGTAGCTAGGATTATAGATGTGAGCTGTACATGGCTCTACTTCATTTTCTGTATAATGTCCATTGGCTATAATAGTTGCATTTGCTTGTCTTTTTCCCTCCCTACATGGGCCTCTCTTCACCCCCTCCCCCACAAAACAAGTTTTACTTCCTGGTATTCATTTTGATAAAAAATACATTAGTTGATAAGAGTTACACTTTTTGAATTCCTCCCTTAGTATACCATCCTTTCATCCCTTTGTTTAAACACATATGTTATAATGTATATTTCTATTTTAGATCTAGCTTCCACATGAGAAAATATGTGCCCTTCTTCTCTGAGCCTGCTACTTAAAATACAACTAGCACTTTTTAAACACCCTTTACCAACAAACAGAGCAAAAGCACAAACAGCATGCTGTGATTCTCAGATCTCAGCCTGCATTACAGGAGTGAGCCACTAATATAAGGCTACCACTTTTTATTTTTAGTTCCATAACTATTAAATAAGCATTCATTAATAGCAAATACCAGCCAGTTATAGAGGTCCACAGCTGTAGTCCCAGCACTTGGGATACTGAAGTAATAGGATCATGATTTTGGGGTTAATCTGGGACATAGTAAGATCCCAAACTCCTTCCTCATTCCTCACCCACCCCAAATACACTGGAAATATGGCTCAACTGGTAAATGCACCATAAATACAAAGCCCTAGTTTAAAGTATAATTCTCCCCAAAATAAAAGAATTGACAACCAAAGACAATAGTCTCAGCATCCAGGAACTATTACCCAACACTTAAAATTTTCAACCACAATTCTTGATGCTCTTGTTATTATTTATGACTCAACTTAGTGTTCAAAGTTGTTCCCAATAAACACTTCTTTCAATGTCTACTCATAAACCATCTAGGCTAGCCCTGTGACTTACTTTTACCAACAGAGAACTGATGCTGTTGGGCTGGCAGTATGGCCAAAGTGGTAAAACATGTGGCTAACAAGTATGAGAACCTGGCTTCAATGTCTAGGACTCAGGAAAATAAAACAAATGTGATGTTTTACCAGTTTCACTTAAGAATGTCATTTTCTACTCCCCCTTCCCCCACAGCTTTTACTTTTAAACTTTTGCAAGCTTAGCTTTTTCCATCCTGCTTGAGAGGCTCTACTGAGACTACACAGACAGGGGCCCAGTTTCTCTAGCAGAGGATCCAGCTGTCCCTTTAGAAAGCCAGAAGCTGAGTACTTAGGTAAAAATGGCTAGAACAAAGTCTTTTAACAGTATACAAATGGAGTGGTTGGCTTTTCCAAGGAAAATGAACTGTTAATACTGATTATAACAGGAGGAGAGAGAATCTAGAAACCTAAGGAACTGAACTGTTGATTCTGATTATAACAGGAAGAGAGAGAATCTAGAAAACTAAGTACAGGAATGAGGGGACTTATTAGAAACTGTGAGAAATGCTGTCTGTTCCAAATGCTTCTCTTTTTTCTTAATAAAATAGGAAAATCCCCCCACCCCCACCACCCCAAAGAATGTTACAAAGTGCTGTCAAGGAGAAAGGAAGAATAGGACAAAGGGGTATAGTTTATCACTGGAACACTTGCATGGCATGCTTGAGATTGTGTATTCAATCCCAAGCACTGGGGGGAGAAAATACTGAATGATTTAGGAACTGGTATTATATGATCCAGAAAAAAAAGCCATTAATGCCTACCCGAGTTTACTAATCAGAATTATAAAGCCTTTTTTGGGGGTGGGGGGGGGGTCATGGGGCTTAAACTCAGCCTATACATTGTCCAGCTTAAGGCTATCGCCCTACCCCTAGGCCTGGGCACTGTCCCTGAGCTCTCCAGCTCAGACTACTGCCCTACCCTTGAGCCAAGCCCCACTTTCCGTTTTCTAGAGGTTAATTGGAAATACAAGTCTCAGGTCATTTTGTGCCCAGGCTGGCTTTGAACCTTGATCTTCAGATCTCAGACTCCTTGGTTGTTAGGATTACAGGCGAGAGCCACCACACCCCGGCTCCTATAAAGCCATTTTTATGACCATTGGATAATTATTTAATATCTATGTGAAACTTTACAGTTTGCATCATCTTATGGACAGTATTTAAAGCCATAAATTCAAGAACTATTTGAATAAAAATATGGGTGGTTGCATTGGAGTTCCTCTCCTCTCCCAATGTTTGAGTACATTTTTTGAGATCTCAAGTGAGAATAGCAGAACCATCCATGTGTGCCTCACTCAGCCACAGAATTGTGAAAAATGTTTGTTTTAAGCCCCTAAGTTTTAGTGGTAGCTCAATGTATGACAATAAACTAATAATTCTCCCATTTTTTTATTTATAGAGATCACTGACCCTACAATAGTTTACTTTTCTCAGTTCTTAATTTTCTTGTTCCTATTTGAACTGTGAGTCTATCTCAGTAAAGAGGGACAAAAATGGCACATTTAGACAGCTGCAATGGGAATAGCTACTTCTAGAAGAAAAGCTTCGTGTTAAGAATAATTACCTGTGCCTTTCTCTGTGGTCTTTCTTCAAGACCTTCCAGGAATGGGGATACATCATCGTCATCATAGATTGTAAACTCCAAGTCTTTACCAACAATTCCAATGGAAACATTCTGAGGGGAAGTGACAAACATGAACAAAATTTACTGCTTTTTTTCCCTTTGCTTTATACCCCCCAAAAAACTGTCTTTAAAAAAAAAAATGACTATTCAAATTTAGACCACTTAGTTCTTCACTGAAAGGGAAGACAGGAGCCTAAACATTTTCCAAACTGAAGAATGTAAGCAGAGATAGGCATGGTGGCTCATAACCAAATTCCCAGTACCTGGGAGGCTAAGACAGGAGAATCTAGAATTTGAGGCTAAATTGCGTTATACAGATAGTTTTGGCTAGTCTAAGATACATGGTAAAACCTTTGTCATGAGCAAATGAAGACGCAAGCATCAATCCCTCCCCACTCCCCCAATGAAGTATACATTCCACTACTTACAATATTCAACAAAGATTAAACTGGTATGTTAATGTCTACAACTGGAAAACATAATATTCACCTTTGTAGTTAGATCCTGTTCTGCAGGAAGTGTCTCTCTTAATGCACGCAGACCGTGTTTAACCAATTCATTCAAATTACCTATAAAAATACATGTATAATTACTTCATCGTCATATGCAGCCTCTTTTATTAAGTCTGTATTTTGAAATACAGCTTTTAGTTTCACACTAAACTTACCAAAATAAAAACAGCAAAATGTTTAGTAGTACAATATTCTAGCTTATTTTAATGAGGAAACAGGATCAGATCTATAAAGATCCCAATCAAATTATCATAATTTAACACATTCAAGTTTAACCCAGTACTTCCAAGTTCATTTGGTTCTACAACTCCATTTTCTCAGTTACCTATTGTCATCCTACAACAAAATTTGTTTCAAGTAATGTTAATAAGAGAATTAGCCAGGCACTGATGGCTCATGCCTGTAATCCTAGTTACATAGGGGCTGAAATCTGAGGATCATGGTTTGAATCCAGCCCAGGTAGGGAAGTCCATGACTCTTATCACCAGTGAACTGTTCAGAAAAAAACAAAAAGCAAAAAACAAACAAAAAACCCACCAGAAATGGCACTAGCCTTGAACTCAGGGACAACACCCAGGCACAGCAAAAAAAAAAAAAAAAAAGATTATTTTTCACTGCATTTGTTGATCCTTAGATGTTCCTTCAGACTGCTATATCACAAGAAAACTTATACTGGACTGGAGTCATGGTTCAAGTGGTAGAGTGTCAGTAGTGAGCAAGCAAAATCAAAGTACAAAGCCATGGTACTAGTTTCCTTTAGCTTAGGTACAATACCCTTTACTCATCTATAGACTATTTAATGCAGAAGTGTATACATGGCCTTAAATATGAACAGAATCACAGAAAATTAAAAGTTACAAACACAGCATCTAGTACAGTGGATCTCAACTCTAGCTGAGGCATACTGAATCAACAATTTTCAAGGTATCTATCTTTAGGAGAGTAAGTGGTAGTGGGGGAGGCACAAAGGATGAACAAATGCAGCAGTGGTACTCACTAGACACTATGCTGAAAATGAACTACACAATTTGTGGGTGGGAATGGGAAGGGAAAACTGGGGGAGTGACAGAAGGAGTTACATCATTTAAAAAGAATGGTACTCATTATCTGACTTATGAAACTGCAATCCCTTTCACCTTTACAATAAATTTTAAAAAATAAGTATAAGTAGTAATTAGAAACAATGGACATTTTAAGGGCTTCATTTAATAAAGAGCCCATGTAACATTCATATTTTTCTTAGGATGATAACATTATTCACTATATAAAGACTAGAGGAGGTAAAAAAAAAATGGAAATTATTACTTACACTCAATAAACTCCGACATATGCCTCTCCAAGTATGTACGAGCTGACTGAGAACGAGCTCCAATGGACATAGCTCTACAGTCAAAATAGTTAGCAGATGGACAGGTTTGGAAAATGTGAGGGCCCATATCCTACAAATAGAGAAAGACAAAACAATTCTTGATTTTGGTTGAGATAAAAATGTAAGCATTTTCTGCTTAATTGTTCTTATTTATCTATTGATAGTCCTGGGACTTGAACTCAGGGTCTATGTACTGTCCCTCAGCCTCTTTGTGCTCAAGACTACCACTTGAACACTCTACCACTCGAGCCACAGTGCCACTACTGGTTTTTGAGTGGTTAACTGGAGGTAAGAGTCTCATGGGGGCCGGGAGCATGGCCTAGTAGTAGAGTGCTTGCCTAGCACGCATGGTTGGATTCCTTGGTATCACATACACAGAAAAGGCCGGAAGTGGTGCTGTGGCTCAAGCTGAACCCCCAAGGAGTACTCAGGCTGTGGCTCAAGCTGAACCCCCAAGGAGTACTCAGGCCCTGAGTTCAAACCCTAGGACTGGCAAAAAAAAAAAAAAAAAAAGTCTCATGGGGACTCTTCTGCCTGGGCTGACTTCAAACTATGATCCTCAGAAATCAGCCTCCTAAGTAGCTAGGATTGCAGATGTGAGCCACTGGTGCCCAGCTGTTTTCTGTTTATTTTTTTGAAAGACAGAGTCTTACTATGTAGCTCAGGCCAGACTTGCATTTGCAATCCTTTTGCCTCAGCCTGAGTACTGGGATTACAAGAATGCATCACCATGCTCAGCACTATAGTTCTTAAAATAGTGAAAATGCTATCTATATAAACTTACATCATAGCCAGCAATGAGCAGCCCAACACCATATGGTCTTCGGCCATACCGCTGAGTTGGGATCTGGGTCTCTTAAACTAGTTAAAGAACTTGTTCTACACAAAGAATAGGTACTATCTTTATTTTAAAGTTAAACAAAACCAAGACCTTTAGTGTCTTCCTTAATTACTGCATAGTACACGAGAAGAAATAAAATAGAACAGTATTTTTTAGCTTAATATTATATTATAACTTTTCCCTCCAAGAATACATGTTAGCAAAATTATCTCTCCCCATGTAGAACCTCATTTGTTTTGGCTTTAGAGGTTCAAAACACTTCAGGGCATCTAGAACAATAAGAAACCTTAAATATCCCCTAAAAATGGTGTTTTCACAGTTCTTCTGAAATTGGACTTATGTCTGAAAAATAATAATTGCTTAAAAAAAATAATGAAGAGCATCCAGTGTAAGCCTTTACAATCTAATCTATGGTATTTTTACCCCCAAATGAACCAAAACAGGCACTAAGTACCAAACACTTTTAGAGTTTACATTCATAAACGTTAAAAAGGATACTGCTTCCGATTAGAGAAACAAGACGAGATACAGGAAGTGGTCTGTCAAATACAAATCTGGAATCCAAACATTCCTGGCGCATAAAATTACTAAAAGAGAAACAAGAAAATTAGTAATTTCCTATCAGAGACTAATCCAATTAATAAAGCAGTTTGAGTCACCTTTCTTTTTCCTTAACATTTTCGTGGATTACACCCATATGAACAAATCAGAAAGATAAGGCATGGCCATAAGAATGTATTTTTATGTTAACCTTGGGCAATGTCCCCGAGTTTTTTTTTTTCTCAAGATTAATAATGCTCTACCATTTGAACCATGGCTCTACTTCCAGCTGGAGATAAGAGTTTTAATGGCTTTCCTGCCTGGCCTGGCTTTTCTGACTGCCCTTGCTCTGAACAGAGATCAACAGATTTCAGTCTCCTGAGTAACTAGTATTATAGGTATGCGCCACCAGTGTCCAGCAAAAAAATGTTAAGTAATTTTCTAAAGGAAAGGAGGTCTGGTTCATCCTTAAGGATCAGACAAATGTCTAGCTGGTTTTAGACATATGTACAACGCATTAACAACTATACTCTTCAGTGACTTCTCTAAAGTGGCAATAATAATGTTTCATTTTAGTTACTACTATAAGAAACAAATGAAAATATTTAATAGCTAATCCAGGTCTATTGAGATATTCACAATGTTAATTTATAAATATTCTAGTGGACAACTTCCTAAAATATCTGAGCTAGACCGATGCTAGAAAAGTAATCAGTTATGATAAAGATATTTCATTTTTCAGGATCATACTTACCATAAGAGTCTAGCATCTGCAGTAAGTCCCGCAATTGAAATACCAATATGGTTGTCAACATGGAGAATTTTTTTCTGGTGAGCAGCAAGTTCTGATTGTGCCCTCTAAACAGAGACATTATAGGATATTAAGAAAAACTTGTAACTTTTCTTGTTTATACAGTGAAAATTTCATTTGGTAGCTCTGTTTTCCAAAGGAGCAATATATACTTATGTCTTTACTTACTTTTAGTGCAACCAACACTGCATGGGTTTTTGATTTCAGACCAACTGTGGCTGAACCTTGTTTAACAGCTTCCATTGCATATTCAATTTGATGAATCCTTCCCTGAAAAGGTAAAATAAAACACTTAAATTCACTTCAGGAGATTTTATAAATTAGAAATGTTTTCAAAAACCATGAGGATAGTTAAACATGGAATGATTTTTTTAAAAAGAAACTTAATTATATATTTACAATAAAAGATAAATCTAAAATGATTATATTGTATTTTCTCATATCCTACAATCTCAATTCATTTTTTTTTTTTTAACTTGGAGACAATAGTCTCTCGGACTTTCCTGCCTGGGCTCCCTTTTCTCCATCATCCTCACATCTCTACCTCCTGAACAGCTAGGATTACTAACAGGAGCCAGTATCACCCTGCTTTTTTTCTAAGTTGCTCTGGCTGGCCTCAAACTCAGCAAACTTCTAGTCTCGGTGCCCTGGGCAGATGGGATTAAGGCATTTACAATCTCACACTTTTCTAAACCTACTGTGGGTAAAAAAAGCCACTTCACAGACATGTCATAAGACGTGTGGGCACCGTCAGGACACAGCTGTAATCCCAGCATTTAGGAGGTTGAGACAGGAAGACATAAAGTTCTGGGCTATCTAGTGAGATCCTCTGTCAAAAAAAAGGAAGAAAGAAAAAAAGAAGAAAAGAAAGTGAAGCCAAGGGGGGAGGGGATGGAATGAAACATTATCTATCTTACTTACCTGAGGACTCCAAACAGTGACATCATTGTCATACTGGTTTCGAAACTGAAAGAAAAAAGACCTCTTAAAATTTAAGAACAAATCTCAATTTACAACATTAAGAAAGGCTTCACGTGTTTCCACTCAACATTAAAGCAGTTCCATTAATGCACCCTTGCCAGAACATCACATCCACACTTAGAAGTTAGCCAGTTTTAAGTTTTCCACGAGCTGTGGGAGGAGGGACGGGGGCATTTTAGGCGTCCAATCTTCCCTTTCTGTTGTCACCCTCTACAGCACTCACCTTGGACAGTTAAGCGATCAAGTCCATAGGCATCCACTTTTCTACTTACCTTGGCTTCTCTGTGGTTCTCTAGGCTAACAAATGCCCCTAAGCCTTTTACTTTAAACGAGTCCACAAATCTGTGGACTCTTGAAGTCTTCTCCATCTCTTTTCTTTCGAATTTCCAACACTTACTCACAGTTCCTTATGTACACATCTGTCCTCATGGTACGACTAGGCGTACCTTGAGATCTGAAACCCTCAGTGGTGCCAATCATAGTGAGTGAATAAACTCAAAAATGTCCTCGGGAAGTTAGAGACAAACATAAATAGCTACAAGGATAGAACCATTAATGCCCCCCGAAAACGTTATCAGTGGGACGGAGATCACGGGGTGAGAGGCGGCAAACTCGAGGGAAGCCGAGGGCCCGACAATGTACCTCTGATCACCTCCCATCACCAAAGGACTGGTCAAAGAGCTTGGCAGGGGCCCTTTCGTGCCAACAGAGAAGTTAAAAGGACCCACGAGATAAATGGACGCGGGTTCCAGGAACCGAGGGGGTGGGGTGCGCCGCGACCGGGGAGGCCTTTCCTTCCCCTCAGATCCCACACAAAGGACGCGGAGGAGGGATGTCAGAGGGCTGCGAAGACCCCTCTTCCCCCACTGAAGGAACTCCACTCAGCGATCGCGGAGTAGGTGGTCAGAAGCCCCGCGGAAGCCGCACACAACCGCGCCGAGCAGGCCGCGGCCACTGCCGACCGCTCCGGGCCGGGCCTGGCTCAGAGGTGCTGAATCACAGCCCGAGCCTGCAAGGCTCCCGCGGCCGCTCGCCCGCCAGGAGCAAGGAGACGAGAGAGGCAGAACACGGACCCGCGGTCAGCACACCTCCGCCTTAAACCTCCTAAAAACCGAGACTCAACGCACCATAGTTCCTGCGCCGACCTGGAGGAGAGCCTCTAGCAAAGATGCGAACGGAAGAGCGCGGCGATCCACAGGGAAGGGCTGCGTGACGACAGCAGCGGACGCAGGGCAGGGCTGTCTATTCCAGAGCTATCGATGGGCTCCTGCTGTTTCCCCGCCCTCAAAACGCCCCCCACGGCCTCGAGGATTGGCTGGGAGCTCTGGGCCACAGTTGTCCGTCAATTGTGTTCTCGCGAGTCCTGTGATCTCAGGTTTCGATCTGGTGTGCTGTAGCTTCCCGCCAGTTCCTCCTTCTTGGAGCTGGAGTTCTGTGCTAAGGGTTGGTGGGTGATGCGAAGCTGCCTGTGGACCTCTCCACGGGGCAAAGTCTTGGGACGTTGTGGAACTGAGAAGAACTAGGCTGCAGAAAAGGCCACAGAATCGTTGACCATGGCGTCGTTGTCGCTTTTGCGTGTCCACCTTGCCCTTCCTTGAGTAGTTTTGTGTTCAAGCTTTTTACTCTGGAATCCCCTTTCTTATTCCCTGGAGAGCTCGTATAGGCAAAGCTCATCACTGATCACTCAGTTTTACCAGTTGCTTCCGCCAGACTTTGAACTTCACGTTCTTACGAATCTGTCTTTCTTTTGTTAAGACAGTTTTGCAAGCTAACACCACTATTCACGACTAATTCCCCTTGTAAAGGAGAAAGGGTGTGTACTTAGTACCTCTTTAAAATATCATTAGTAAGTGTGGTGTCAGGCCTTTTTGTTGTTGCTTTTTTTCTTTTGTTTTCAGAATAGTTAAATTCTGAACAAAGAAACAAGTTGATCCCTCTCTTCGCCACCCCCACAATGGACACATAAATCTCATTGTGGTATTCCCATTAGCGACTCTAAACTGGCTAGTAAATAAATGACATGTGAGAGTACCCTCTATATGTTAATATATACGCAGTGAATTTAATTTTTCTCTGATTGCGTCTTGAATGTAATACGTTACAAACGTTAATGACACTTCCAGTTAGTCAAGGGAAAACGTCAACCAGTCTATAAAATTAAATCTCTCAATAAATGACCTCAAATCAGCAATTAATATTTTTAGTAAACCAATAAAAAAATAAGGAAGAAGCGTTTTGGCTGCACTGGTGACTAATGCTTATAATTTTAGCTGCTTGTGAGGTTAAAATGGATCAGTTGAAGACTAGTCCTGACTGCAAAGTTCATGAGACCCTTCCTGTCATTCTCCTATGTGGGATTCAGAGACTGGAAAGACTGCATTTTAAGGGAAACCCCAAAAGAAAAGCCCAAGAGACTGTGGAGGAAAACTGGACTTGGGAACAACCTGTCATCCTCACAAGAATGGACAGTCTTAAATAGGTAGATTGGTGGTGTGTACCCAGGTAGAAGGATATCCTATCTCAAAAATAACATACTAAAGAAGTAAGCCTGACTCAAAGTAACAGATTCCATGGTTTCCCTCATTTGTTGTAACTAGGAAGTGCCTAATGCAATAAACACACTGGATGGTAAAAGACAAAACTTGAACATGATAAATTATATAATGGTCTAGACGTTCATACAGTAAGATCAAAGGAGGATATTCTCAGGAGAAGATCACAAAGGTTCAATAACTATGTCCATATGATCCTATAAAATGATGTTTATGAAAATGAACATTAAGAAATAGAAAGAAGAGGTTTTTGTTATTTTGCTTTTGTTTCATCATTGTTGCTGGTTTTGTGTTCTGAACCTTTTGTATATAAGTTTTTCTGTTTTGGAGATGGTAACAGGTTGCACAAAAATGGTGGGACAAGGGTGAACTAATTCAGAAGTGATACTAGACTGCTGAAAATGAACTATACAGCTTGTGGAGGGTGGAGCAGGGAGAGGGACACTGAGGGAAAATGAGAAGAGTTGACACTGTTCAACAAGATACATACTCATCACCTGACTTATGTAACTGCAACCCCACTGTATATCACCTATACAATAATAATAAAAATGAAAAACTTAAATAAGATGCTAAAATATGAAAAAGAAAACACTGGCCCAAGAACAGCCCAAGTAGGAAGCTCTGAATTCAAACCCGAATACACCCCAGCTCCAGAAAAACCACCAAAGCTGAAATGAAAAATTATGAATTGGCGATAGTCGGAAACAAAATGACTCAGAATACAACACATTAGGGTTATGTTTCTATGGAGAAGTGGCATA
Source organism: Megascapheus bottae (assembly GCF_031878675.1). Lineage (NCBI taxonomy): Eukaryota > Metazoa > Chordata > Mammalia > Rodentia > Geomyidae > Megascapheus > Megascapheus bottae. The sequence continues at coordinate 34,635,295 of NC_143524.1, read as the reverse complement.
AAGAAACAATCTGAATGGCTACAGTTGGCATCTGGTTTATGTGATCATGTTTGTCAGGTCTCAGTCTCAGACTAGCCGCAGGTTTAGTTGTTGTGATTGGTGGAGACACCAGTTTACGGTAGCTGTTTACATATGGAACAGCATTATAGTTCACTATATACTAAGAAATTCAAAGGGCAAAGTTACAATTTGCATGAAAGTAGCTTTAGGTCACACCAATATTACATCACAAACATTTTTGCCTGTGCTGTGCTGTGCTCTATAAGTGTGTTTGTGTAATTTTTTTTTTTTTTTTGCCAGTCGTGGGCTTGAGCTCAGGGCCTGAGCACTGTCCTTGGACTTTCTCAAGGTTAGAGCTCTACCACTTGAGCCTCAGCACCATTTTTGGCTTTTTTTCTATGTATGTGGTACCGAGGAATCGAACCTCGGTCTTTGTGCATGCTAGGCAAGCACTCTACCACTAGGCCAAACTCACGGCCTGTGTAAAATATTTTAAAGACAAGGACTTGCTATGTAACCTGCCTCCACCTCCCAAGTGCTGGGATTACAATTATGTGTTGCTGGTATAGCAACACACTTTCAACTGTCATTTTGCCAAATGAATACTCCATAGTTTATTTGGCCAACTTTTGATAGGGTTTTCTACTGGTAGGAGCTAACACTTGTACTAAAGCAAATAAGAATTAATAGACATTTTTGAGAAGAAGAAAAATTTAGAGCTGTAGCCAAATTGCATAATGCAATTTCCTTTCCTCATTGTGTGACCACAAGAGATTCCTGTGAAAATCCATTGGCACATGTGAGTTGTTTAGAAAAAAATTTCCAGAAATGAAGCAATTCTTTCAACATGCTACCTAGATAATTAAGAACAATAAATGTTACATGTCTATGGGAAATGTTTAGCTTGACTCTTAATAGAATATTTTAATTGTATAAATTCTGAAATAACTAACAGTAGTCTTTAAACTGGAGAAGTAATGTTCTACAGACCTAGTCTAAACAACTTATTGATCAATTTTGCAACTACTTGTTAAAACTTAGGTTGTAGGCTGAACCAAATCCCCAAGTCATGCTTAAAGGACCTAAAAATTTTTACAACCTCAGAATACTAAATATCTGTTTTTTTGGCTGTAAAGGTGGGACTATAAGATTCTCTGAAGAGGGCTGGGAATGTGGCTAAAGTGCTTGCCTAGCATGTAAGAAACCCTGGGATCAATCCTTAATACCACATAAGGGGCTGGAAGTGGAGCTGTGGCTCAAGTGATACAGTGCTAGTCTTGAGCAAATGAAGCTCAGGGACAGTACCCAGCCCCTGAGTTCAAGCCCCAGGACTGGCAAAAAAGAAAAGAAAAAAAAGAGATGACTCAGATTTCAGAAGTGGTACCACCGCTAAAGTGGTAGAGCAAAAAAGCCCAGGCCTGAGTTCAAGTCCCACAACCAACAAAAAGAATTTAAAAAAATTAAAAATGGGGGCTGGGAGTTTGGCCTAGTGGTAGAGTGCTTGCCTTGCATGCATGAAGACCCGGGTTCAATTCCTCGGTACCACATACATAGAAAAAAGCTGGAAGTGGTGCTGAGGCTCAAGTGGTAGAGCTCTAGCCTTGAGAAAGTCCAAGGACAGTGCTCAGGCCCTGAGCTCAAGCCCAGGACTGGCAAAAAAAAAAAAAAATTAAAAATGGAGATACTCTAAGAATGTAGCTTCCCATTTTCAATTCCCATGAACACTAATATATGCGTAAAGTGAATTGACAAAGGATAAGTTTTAAGGGTCAAATATTTCTTATTCATTCAACTATGTATTTGCCAATTATATATACAAACATTATTACCATATGCCAAGCATTATTACTAAGAACTAACAATACTTAAGTAAACCACATAGAAAAACATTATTTGAAGGAAATCATAGAAGCCCTATTATTTATTAGGGGCCTTTAAGCTATAATAAAGACATTGACTCTGAGTGGGATAAAAAGTTTCTAGAGGATTTCAAATAGGAATGGCATGCATGACATCTGAGAAAGATCATCCTGACTCTCACATTGAGAACAGAAAATAAGGAATCAAGCATGGTAATGAGATCAAGATTCTTACAGTAATCCAAGTGAAAGATGACAGTATTTTGGACCCAAGTTGTGGCAGTGACTTTGTAGGAAGTGGTTGGATTCTGGGTATGTTTTGAAGGCAGAGCCAATAATTCTTGCTAATGAATTGGATATGATGTATAAGAGAAAGAGAATTCAAAATGATTCTAGTTTTTTTGGCCTGAACAAATGGGAACGGAATTACTGTGAACTGAGATGAAGGAGAGAAAGGAACAGCAGATTTTGAGAAAGAGACATTGAATATTCATTTACATTTTGAGTTTGGGCTGTCAATTAGATATTCTGGAAATAATTTACTTATTTTTGTTACGTTGCCAAGATTCATGAAGCAAAATAATAGATGATCTCCCTTAAAATTTAATACTCAGAGTGACTATTTCAAACATAAAAAATGTGGCTAGTGGAGTATGAAATAAGGACCTCTTTCACTGTTTGAGGAATAGTCTTGTCTGGAAATTCTTATTTTTGGGGTATGTGTGTGTGTGTGAGCGCACTCATACATTGCCCCTTAGCATTTTTGTTTAAGGGATAGTACTCTACCATTTGAACCACAGCTCTCCTTCCAGAGCTTTGGTGGTTAATTGGGGTAAGAGTCTCATGGACTTTCCTGCCCAGCATAGCTTTGAGTTGTGATCATCAGATCTCATTCTCCTGAGTAGCTAAGATTACAGATGTGAACCAGTGCCTGGCTTGGAAATTATTTTATGCCTTTTAAAATGTCTCTCATTTTCAAAATAAACATCCTCTTACTGTCTTAGAACAATAAAATATATTTTGCTCTTATTTTTATAGAAATCTAAGATTATTTGGGAAAGTACTTTCTGTATTAAAAACAAGAATTTCTCCCTCTCATTGGCCACAACTAGCAATTTTTACTGTCAATAGTGACTCCACAATTTATTTTTCTTTGGCTGGCTTATAGGTGAGGTGGCAAAGATATCAAATGAATAGACATTTGGGACAAAAAAGAGAATTCTTAAGAGTCAGCCAAACATTTTCATGTCTTTTCTCAAGACAAAAACTAAATAAATCCCTGGCACATCAATAGGCTAATAATTCTTAAGATATTGTTCACAGTAAAAGTAATGTGCCTTTTTTAAGCCGATGTGCTTTTTTGAAGTTTTTGAACTATGCAGTTCCCTTCTTGGCTACTAGATGGCAATTAATGCCTTGAAGTAAAAAATGTCTTTTCCCCCCATCTACACAGCACAGAGAAAGAAACGTGCATTTTCTCTTCCTTAAGGTAAACTTTTCTTAAGGATAATATCCCCACCCTTGCACTTTGTTTTGTCCATGTGAATTTACATTCACCTTTCCTTTAATTGTTTGTTAAGAATTACACATACAAATCAAGCATAGACTGCTATAGCTAAGAAGACTAGATCCTATCTTTTAAAGCGAGTGGTTTCTAAACAGACAGTATGTTCATGAATCATATAAAGTAGGAAGTCGCTACAATTTCCTCAAGGATTGTTTTTCCCAATTTTAATAGAGAAAAATTTCCTACAAAAGGAATTACATTTGTCCATGTTAACACTATGCCTAATACAATTAATTATAAATATCACATGATTAAATGTAAGAGATGGAGAAATAATACTTTTTTCTTTAAAATGCCAGACCTGAGGCTTGAACTCAAGGCCTGGATACCATCCCTGAGCTTCTTTTGCTCAAGGCTAACACTACCACTTGAACTACAGCTCTGACTATTGATGGTTCGTTGGAGACAAGTCTCATGGACTTTCTTTCTTGGACTGGCTTTGAACTGCAATCCTCAGATCTAAGTAGCTAGATTTACAGGCATGAGCCACAGCACCCAGCAAAAATGTAGAATTTTTAAAGCAATTTCAGTGTGACAGCATTGCGTGTTCAAGTGACCTTAGGAAACACAATAAAATAAATGTTTATGAGTGGTAGAAAAATACAATATTTTTTAAAAATTTATTTTTTTCAGATAGCCAATCCAGATTCCTAGAAAAGTTATTATTTATACAAAAATAAATATAAACCGTAATCATATCTACCCATTCTTAAGTCTAGCAAATCTGGCTTACACCTGAGTCTAAGACTGTTGTGGTTGTTATTTTGCTGGGGCTAAACCACGGGTCTTTGAATATGCCAAGCAAACATTCTACTGCTAAGTTATACCCCAATTCCACTTTTCTGAGTATATTTGACTCATGTATATATTGTTCCCTATGACTTTCTTTGCCAAACAGAACATATATGTATCTATATACCTACATACATATGTATAATATAGTATTTGTTTTATATAAAATTCAAAACAACTAATCCCTGTTCAAAGAAGAATCTCAGTTTGAGTCTTAAACCACTCTCTCTCTCCAGGTTGGACTCAATGAGGCCTAACACCAAAGAGAAAAGCTGCTGCTGGCATTCGAGGCTTTTCTTGCATCCAGATGGCCTGTCTGTAGCCAAGCCAGAACCAAACCCTTCCTGCTGCCTGCTCAGCTGGCTTGGATGACAGCCCCAGGCTACACCAGCTTCCATACCCCTTTAACTCATGAGTGCCCAAGATTTTTAGAAAGAGGTGGGACTTCCAATGTGAATTGGAAAGGTGAATCAAGTTTTAAGTTTGAAGAGAAGTTTATAAAATCTTTACCTGGTCATCTCCCTTTGCCCTTACAAGCTTCTTCTCTCAGCAGCTCAGCCAGCCAATTGGCATGAGAGAAGCTCCGTTTTGAAGGAGTGTGTGGGCAGCCTGCAGGTGAGAACAGGGCTGCCAAGGCAGGCCATGCGGTTTGTCCTGTGACTACACCCAGTACCTGACTTGGGCCTTCCCAGAGCATTTGTATACACAGAGCAGTTCTGCTGTTTGGGGTGTTGGTTAGTTTTTTATAAACCAAACAACAACAACAAAAACCCTATTAAAAATAGCTCATTGACAAGACTAAGGTTTAGCATGCAAGAATGTGTAGTGGCAGATATAAAATGGCCATACATGGATTTAAGCCGGAACTTCTCTTGAAACAGTTGTGCCAGGAAAACTAATCTGCCTACATTTGAGAAGTGTCGTTGGACATCTGACTAATAGCAACCATTGTTTTTAGTCTGGCTTGTTTGTATGTCGAAATTTCACTGAAAGGTAATCTGTAAAAGCAAATGACACACTTGGGGCAGAATTTCCCTATGGGTTTTCTTTCCTCCACCTAGAAAGATTTGCAAGGTTGTTTCTAGGTTGGCTAGAATGGATGTTTCAAGACAAATCCCTGACTCCATGTTTCTTTTTTTTTGCCTTATTTTTCTGTGTCCGCTTTTACTTTAAAACTATTTTTATGCCTGTTGCAAAATGATTCCACTTCCCACAGAGATGATTAGAGACCTGAAAATGTAAAGACCAACAAAAAGTCCTAGTTTATAGATGAAACTTTACTAACTAAAGGGAGCAAAGGCTACAAAAGGCTAACATGTAGACTGCTCTCACAGTAAAAGAGATAGTGAGATAGTGTTAGGCTCTGCCACAACTCTGCAGGCATCTGGGCACAGAGAACAAAATAAAGGTTTATTGCCAGCAAAGGACCAGCAAGACCCCTTCTCACAAAAATGAAAAGTGCCAGCTATTGTCTGAGGTAACCTATATAACCCACAGAGGCTGAAGGGATAGGAGGTGAGGACCTAGGTGTAGATGTGTGAGCCAGAGACTTCATCATGGCTGGTTAGGGTTTATGGCTGAGGCTCAGGTGGCAGCTCCCCAGACTTGAGGGTAACTTTAAGGGGATCTTGTTAACTTATATAGTTGTAACTGCCTCAAAGTAGTGCCATCTCAAGGTAAAGGAGCGGGGGAGGAGGCTGATTATTTACTGCCTGTCCGAAATGGGCCCAGTATTACCTGGGAGAAGAGCATGGAATCTATGGGAAAGCAGCCGGCTGGACCAACACATAGAGATAGAGAGGAAAGAAGAGAAATGGGAGGAGAGGACAGGGGATGACCGGGGAAGGGAGAAAAGAGGAAAAGTCAAGAATAAATGCCAAAGGAAATCAGAGCTGTAAAAACAGGAGTAATGGGGGCCTGGGAGTTTGGCCTAGTGATAGAGTGCTTGCCTAGCATGCACGAAGACTCAGGTTTGATTCCTCGGTACCATATATATAGAAAAAAATCCGGAAGTGGTGCTGTGGCTCAAGTGGTAGAGCTCTAGCCTTGAGAAAGTCCAAGGACAGTGCTCAGGCCCTGAGCTCAAGCCCAGGATTGGCAAAAAAAAAAACAAACAAAAAAAAAACCAAAAAACAAACAAACAAAAAACAGGAGTAAGGAGAGAAAAGAAGTAAAGGATAACTGAAACATATAGTCCAGAGATAAAAAGCAATATACAAGAGAGGATAAAACAGACTCTATATCTGCTTACTCATTTCAATGCTTAGCCTGGAGTGATGGGAGGCTACTCTGAGCTGCTAAACCTCTGTCAACAGCCAACATAAAAGGGGCACTCTGGCACAGGCTTCCATTTGTGGCTTTGGAACTGAACCGCTTCCCTTGACCCTCTTTACCACCCCAGCTCTGATCAGATCTTCACTCCCTTGTTTTCAGCTTCCCTACAGGCTTCTTGGCCTCTGCCCCTCCCACAAATGCACAAAGTTGCCTTCTGTGCCCTGACCTTGTCTCCTTGCAAGTAAGATGATGAAAATTTGGACTGTGCATCCAGTTATGTTGCTTTCAGGCCACCCTGGCTAACATTCCTCCCAGTTGGACCCAATCCTCAGGATTCTTTCCTCTGAAAAACACAGGGAATTAGACAAGCACTTAGGAAAGATTATGTTCTCAGGTTCAATGCACATTTTCAGAAAACAAATCCACTTCACCAAATGAGCAAAGAGCAAAAAAAAAAAGGTGTTGTTTCTGGAAATCAATGTCTCTCCTTTAAGTTTTACACATATTTTTAAAATAACTGATATGTGGTAAGTTTGCAATAGGTTTTTTAAAAAATATTTTTACTATCTTTAAATAGTTGTACAAAGAAGTTATCGTTCATCAAATCTGTTTATGAATACGATGCATCTTGATCGATGTCACTTCTTTCATCATTCTTCTTGTAAGTGGGTTTTTAACACAACAGTAAAATACTACTCCCACCAGAAAGGAAATGTGAAAAAAATTATGGAAACAAAAAGAGAACGAACGTGTGGAGTTAGATGTCAACTTTTCCTCTTAGAAAATCTGATTGTTTTAGATTAAGTCAGCTAATGTTAGTTTTCTGTTGCCAGTCTAAAAGCATACTTTATTTCTGGAAAATAATTTTACTTTTCTTTCCTGGGGATCATGTGCAAAAACTTAGGAGTCCCTTTTCTATGTTGAAATTAAAAAGAAAGTATTCACTTACATAATATATGCTATGAGTTAGTATGTGACAATAATTTTCCCCTTTAATTAAAATGTTATATATATACATGTATGTATGTATGTATCTTTATCTTTGCAGCCAGGTGCTGGTGGCTCATGCCTGTAATCCTAGCTACTCAAGAGGCTGAGATCTGAGGATGGTGATTTGAAGCCAGCCTGCGCAGGAAAATCTGTGAGACTATCTACAATTAACCACTTAAAAATCAGAAGTGGCCCTGTGGCTCAAAATGGGAGAACACTAGCCTTGAGCAGGGACAGTGCTGAGGTCCTAAGTCTAAGCCCCAGGACTGACAAAAAGTGAAAAAGGACATCCTTGCATAAAATCCTTTGACCAGATTTCACAACTCACGTCTTGTGCTAGTAAGTCTTTCGTTTCAGTCTTTCCAAATAGGCTAGTAAGCTTCTCATCAGCACGTACTAGTTTGATCCTCTGTCCTCTGTCCTTTGACCCCTTGGTGAAAACTGGCTCAGTCTATTCACCTAAAAAAGGGAAAACTAGACCCTGTGTTTGCAGAGCATTTTCATCTTGTGTGGGGTCTGCAGAACTATGTTGCCAAAGCTCTTCGGTGGCCCAGGAAGGAGACACTGGCCATCATCCAGTTTTGCCAGCTCAAGAGCAGTTCAGTTTTCTTGTCCTCTCCCTGATTGTCCCTTCTGAGCTGACCTTTAACTAACTGGCAGGGTTTGTGAGCTCTTCCCCTAATTCTTCACTGTCCCTACTCTTCTTGGTACCTCTTGGAAGAGAGTCTGAGGGAGAAGTGCTAGGAAAGAAAAGTGGGAGTCTTAACTGGATATTCTTGAGAGTCCCTCCCCTCTTTGATAAGGGAATAAGAATATTCATTTAGAAGGTTGTCATACCTCAGTGGTTCATGTCAGTAATCCTATCTACTCAAGAGGCTGAGATATGAGGATCCTGGTTCAGAGCTAGCCCTGGCAGCAGTCTGTGAGACTCATCTCCAAAAAAGCCAGAAGTGGAGCTGTAGCTCAAGTGGTAAAGCATTAACCTTGAGCAAAAGGGTTCCAAGACAGTACTCAGGCCCTGAGTTTAAACCCTAGGACTAGCACCAAAATAGTAACAACAACAAACAACAACAAGGTTATCATACATGTTACAGAAAAGTTGACATCACATGGAGAATTTGGATGATCCACAACAGAGTGGCTAGTTTATTAACATTAAGGATATATGATAATCCTTCAGTTTTTTGTTTGGTTGTTGTGATTCTGCTACAAATTGATCCCAGGGCCTACTGCCTAGTGCTTGCTACACAAATGCTCTATTGTGAATCTCTATCTCCAGTTTGACAAAGGTCTTTAACAAATTTCATTGAGATATATTTTTTTGAGCTAGGCACAGTGGCTTGTACCTATAATCCTAGCCACTCAGGGGAGCATTGTAGTTCAAGGTCAGCCCCCCAAAAGTTTTTAAGGCCTCTTCTCAAATAGCTGATGTGGTGATGTGCAACTGTCATCTCTGCTACAGCAGGAAGCATGAAATAGGGGGATTGAGGTCCACGTTCTAGTGTGGGTCAAAGTGAGAACCTATTACAAAACAACCGTCTCAGAAAAGGGAAGGAGGCATGTCTTGGTGGTAGAACATCTGCCTAGGAACATCTGCTCCTTTAGTCTCCCAAACAGCAAAAATTACAGGCTTGTACCACATGACCAACTTTAAAATTCCATTCTCAATGAAACATTTGAAAATATATACATTTAGCCTTAAAAAATAATTTCTAGTATTTCTACTGTGCAGAAAGAGGTTCCAAGATAAGTTACTATGCATCCAATAAATTGCTTTTAGAATTTAGATCTAAGGTTCTTGAAAATAAAAAAAAATATCACATGGATTTCAATTCCTTTTTTTTTTTTCTGATGCCAGTCCTGGGGCTTTAACCGAGGCCTTGGATGTTGTTTCTGAGCTTCTTTGTGGAAAACTAGCACTCTACTACTTGTGCCACAGCTCCACTTTTTGGTGGTTAGAGATAAATGTCATGGACTTTCCTATTCTGGCTAGTTTTGAACCATCCCAGCTTCCTGAGTAGCTAGGATTACACATATGAGCCACAAATAGACCGAACCCATCTTTATTTAAAATCTTCTATGGGGCTGGGAGTGTGGGAGTGGTAGAGTGCTTGCCTAGCATGCACAATACCCTGAGTTGGTACCCATATAAAAAGAAAAAGCTGAAAGTGGTGCTGTGGCTCCAGTGGTAGAGCACTAGCCTTGAGAAAACCCAAGGACAGTGCTCAGGCCCTGAGTTCAAGCTCCAGGACTGGCAAAAAAAAAGTCCTCCATGACTGATTTTCTTTCTTCTTTCTTTTCTTTCTTCTCTTCGTTTTCTCTTTCCTTCCTTCCTTTCTTTCTTCCTTCCTTTCTTTCTTTCTTTCTTTCTTTCTTTCTTTCTTTCTTTCTTTCTTTCTTTCTTTCTTTCTTTCTTTCTTTCTTTTCCTCCTCCTCCTGTTCCTCTTTCTCCTCCTCCTCCTTCTCCTCCTTCGCTCTCTACTGTGTCTTTCCTTTGTAACCCAGGCTGGCCTTGGATTCATGATCTTCCTTCCTCTGCCTCACAGTTGCTGGGGTTGTATAGGCTTGTGCCACCATGCCCAGTGATACTTTCTTTAAAAAAGAAAAGCATATGGAGTACTGATTATTAAATTGTAGAAATATCTCCCTCCCTCCCTTCCTTATTCCTTCCTTCCTTCCTTCCATTTCCCCTCCTTCTTTCCTTCCTAGTTATTTTGGGGAGTCTCACTTTCTTTCCTTGACTGGGCTGGTTTTGAACCATGGTCATCTGGATCTCAGTCTCTTAAGTAGCTAGGGTTATAGGTATGATGAGTAGCAGCTAGCCATGAGTGAAAGGGATATGCAAATAAGTCCTAAAATTGAAAATTTGTCAAGGCTTTCAGTCCTTAAGGGGAAAATTTTATATACCAGACAGATATAATTGGTGACCATGGGAAGAAGAAATCACAAGGTATCTGCAAAGAAAACATTATAATTAAAACTTCTGAATTCATAGATGACTTCTGCCCTGTAGGCTGGACCTAAGGATAGGAATTTCTTAGTTATTTCAATAAGTTCTAAAATCCCAAAGACTAATGTTGTCCTTCTCATCCCACAAGTAACTTGCTTCCCACCTGTTGAAAGTGTGTTTGTAACAGATAACTGTTTTGGTTGAAAAATATTGGGCCCATGAACTAAAAGTAGGAGAAGCGTTTGGCATCCCTGCTTTATTTTGTTTTTGCTCTAAGTCATTCTCTCTATAGTCACTTAGCAATCATCTTGGAATTCAGGAAGGGCAGGACTGATCTATAACATCTTCATGATAAATGACTGAAACTATCCCTAAGAAACAGCAAAGCCTTTCAGGACAGAGCACCCCTGCCCACCCCCCCCCCACCCACCTGCCCCACCCAGTGAGGACAATTACCTATAATATTGAGGCTGCTCTCAAAAGCAGAAGTAATCATCTCACAGGAACCAGATTGCTTCTCCAAATGATGACAGTGATAATATCTTCTCTGGAATGCTTCAGAAGCAGAACTGAAAGAATCACCTTCCAGGCCATACCTATAACTATTCATCCCTTTTACCAGTTGCCCTGAATTCTTTCATTTAAACTTAAAGCTCATCAAAGATAGCTGAAGCCGAACTGAAATGTTGTCTTCCCATGGGCTGCCCATGGCACATGATAAACCTGTCTTCTCAACCCTTTGTGATAGCTCTTTATTTAATGTACAAAGGCAAGTGGCCAGGCTTGATATGTGAAATCCCAAGAGTTTGGGACTGGGTCTAATACTCTGATTTCATATTCCTTGCCTAATTGATTTTTACTCACTGCAGTTCCTATCTTGCCTGAGTTTTTCTCTTGCTGGACACAAAAACTGAGATAGCTGTGCTGACTTTCTGGTAACATTTGAAAGCTGGGTATGCATGGTACATTCATCTATAAACTTAGCATTTGGAAAGTGGAGGTAGTATTTCAAGTTTAAAACCAACCTAGGCTGCATATAGAGACACGGTATCAAACAAGCAAATAAATGAACATTTCATTCTATTTTCTGATTTTTTTGTGTTCCCTTTTGATGAATTCAGTGACAGTGATTCAGTTATATGCTTGACATGTCTCCTAAATATTTTGTACATTTTAAAGTGCCTAAGGCCATTCTATTGACCTTTCGAAGCTGGCATTTTGGATCCACAAAACAAAACAAAGTACAAACTTTCCAGTTTGTTGGTAACTTGTTGAAGGCAACTGACTGCTTTTCAAGAGAAAACATTTCCTTCCCATATTGTAGTCTACCCCTAAAATACTTCTCAAAACTCTAGCTGAGACTCTTGTATCTGCCAGACACTGGCTTCCTTTGTTCAAACAAAAATAACTGGAAAGCAGCTGGTGTCACAGACTTAGGTATTTTTTTTAAGACTCTCCTTTCTCGCCTCTTGTCCTCTTCCTTATTTTTTTCCTCCTCTCCTTCCTTGCACTCTCTTCTCCCCTGTTTTCCTTTTCTTTCACCACAGAGATGTAGGAACTTCTCAACTTAATCCTGTCCATGTGTTTTATAGGAGAGGAAGCCCAGCTCCAGAGAAGTGTGTAATCCAGGATCTTTTTCATTTGACAGACTGGTGAAGTCTTTGAATTCCCTCTCAGAATAATGTGTATACAGTATAAAATAAGGCACAGGAAGATAGACCCTTTCCTTAAATATTACATAGAGTTTAGTATAACATGCATAGTAAAACTGAATATAAGAACCTATGCTAGGGCCGGGAGTTTGGCCTAGTGGTTAAAGTGCTTGCCTAGCATGCATGAAGACCCAGGTTCGATTCCTCGGTACCACATACATAGAAAAAAACCGGAAGTGGTGCTGAGGTTCAAGTGGTAGAGCTCTAGCCTTGAGAAAGTCCAAGGACAGTGCTCAGGCCCTGAGCCCAAACCCAGGACTGGCAAAAAAAAAAAAAAAAAAAAAGAACCTATGCTATTCTTAGAAGAAATCACCAAAGTAAATACTATATTGTGTGCTAGGTAATAGTTTGCCTTTTTAAAAGACAATTTTATTAAAATATAATTCATATACCATAAAATTACCTATTTGAAATATATACCATTTGATTATGAGTGAGAGACACACACACAGAGAAAGAGATAGAAAATGTGTGTGTGTGTGTGTGTGTGTGTGTGTGCTGGAACTCAGGGCCTTGAGCTCTTACTTGTCTTTTCTACTCATCGCTGACACTCTTCCACTTCAGCCATGTCTCCAGTTGGCATGTTTGTTGAGTAACTGGAGACTTCTCTCCAGACTGGATTCAAACTGTGATCTTCAGATCTCAGCTTCCTGAATAGCTAGGATTAAAAACAATTGTTCAGCCAGCACTAGAATTTAATTTTGAACACTAATTTCTTTAAAAAATTTTTTTAATAATGAGAATTTATTGGCTCATGTACAAGGAAGGTCTAGTGATATTAAGACATAGATTTTTCTGTTGATTTTGTTCTCTGCCATTTTGGCTTCTATTTTTTTTTTTAACAACTTCACTTACTTCCCAACCTTATTCCATATGCTTTATAATTCATTCATTTATAGTGTACTATTCAATAGTATTTTGGTATTGCCAAAGCTATACAGTCATGACATAAGTGATGACTTTTTGGTATAACATCAAAAGTTCCAGCAATAAAAGAAAATAATTGCATTACCTCAAAATTTAAAACATTTATGCGCCAAATAGTACTATTAGGAAAACAATCTACAGAATGGGAGAATATATTTGTAAATTATAGTCTGTTATGGGATTTGTAATCCAGAGCATATAAATAACTCTTCTGGTTCAAAAGTAATTATTAATAATAATGAACCAGGTGACAGAATGGACAAAGATTTGAATAGATCTCCAAAGAAAATAGATACATGACTGGTAAGTACACAGAAAAAATGCTAATCATCATTAGCCATTAGCGAGATCAAAGGAAAGCTACAATTAAATACCATTTCATATTTACTAACATTTTTTTCTTTTTGTCCATCATAGGGCTTGAACTCTGTGCCTGGGCCTTGTCCCTGAGCTCTTCAGCTCTAGGCTACCACCCTATCCCTTGGGCCACAGTGCCACTTCTGGTTTTCTAGTGGTTAATTGGATATACAAGTCTCACAGACTTTAGTTGCCCGGGCTGGCTTTGAACCTTGATCTTCAGATCTCAGCCTCCGGAGTAGCTAGGATTACAGGTGTGAGCCACCTCTCCTGGCTAAGATGGTTTTTAAAAAATACTAATAATAGTTGCAGAGGCAATTGAGGACCTTTAAATAGGGCTGGTAGTGATGTAAAATGGTGTAACCAGTCTAAAAAACAGTCTGGAATTACTCAAAGGTTTAAATGTAGAGCTACCATATGAGCTGAGTGACTCGCAAATCTTTTTTTTTTTTTTGTAGATTGTCCTTTATTTATTTTTTTTTATTGTAATTAGTAAAAGGGTTACATGATATTTGCCAGATAGAAGGTGCATTAATTCACATACATTGATACCCTTTCACATGTCTTGGTACCCGTTTCCCTCCCCCCCCACCCGTCTTGGTTTTCCCCCCTTCCCTATCAAATTTCAAATATCCAAATACAAATAAATTCAATATATCAGATAACAAAGTGAGATACTATACCAATATGAGATAACCAAGGGACAGCAAAGGAGATGAGAGACAACATAGTACATTAAGGACAACAATCATTCATTATATGGCTTTTGTTTCACTATCCTGGAGGTCCTTTCAATTAGCTTCACATTATATGTCCTTATGTATCAAGATTTTGCTCTATTGCAAATCTCTGCTAGTAGAGCCCAAGGTTTCTACTGATTATGACGAATGAGGGAAACCATTGAGCCTAAGTTCCTTTGAGTCTGGCTTACTTCACTTAATATGATTTTTTCTAAGCCTTTCCATTTCCTAACAAATGGGGCGATGTCATTCTTTCTGACAGCAGCATAGAATTCCATTGTGTACAAATACCACAACTTGTTGATCCACTCATCAGCTGAGGGACATCTAGGTTGGTTCCATATCTTTGCTATGGTGAATAGTGCTGCAATGAACATTGTTGTGCTAGTGGGTTTAGTATGTCCTTGTTTCTGGGTGGTTGGGTAAATGCCAAGTAGTGGAATTGCTGGGTCCTAGGGGAGTTCTATGTTTAGCCTTTTGAGGCACTGCCACACTGCTTTCCATAGTGGTTGAACGAGTTTGCACTCCCACCAACAGTGTAGTAGTGATCCCTCCTGGCCACATCCCCTCCAGCATCTGTTGTCATTCGTTTTCCTAATCCTGGCCATTCTAGCTGGAGTGAGGTGGAATCTTAGAGTTGTTTTGATTTGCATTTCTTTTATGACCAGAGATGTTGAGCATTTCTTCATGTGTCTTCAGAGAAGACTCTCTTTAAGTCTTTGGCCCATTTTTTAATGGGATGGTTGTTACTTTGGAGGTTAGTTTTGGAGTGATTCAGTTTTTTGAGTTGTTGATATATTTTAGATATGAGGCCTTTGTCCATCGTTTGGTTGGTGAAGATCTTCTCCCACTCTGTAGGCTTCCTGATTAGTTTACTAGCTATGTCTTTTGCCATACAAAAGCTCTGCAGTTTAATGCAGTCCCACTTATCTAGCCTTTCTCTGATTTGTTGTGATTCTTGGTCCTTATTAAGAAAGTTTTGACCTGTGCCAAGGAGGCCTAGTGTATCTCCTATTCCTTTCTGTAGAGTTTTCAGTGTGTCAGCTTTTACCTCCAGGTCTTTGATCCATTTGGAGTTAATTCTAGTGCAAGGTGACAAAGAAGGATCCAGCTTTAGTTTTCTGCAGGTGCTTAACCAGTTCTGCCAGCACAACTTGTTGAAGAGGCTATCTTTCTTCCATTCTATTTTTTTGGCTCCCTTGTCAAAGATTAGGTGGCCATAGGTCTGTGGTTTAATATCTGGGTCCTCAGTTCTATTCCATTGGTCTTCAGGCCTGTTCCTGTGCCAGTACCAAGCTGTTTTGAGAATTATAGCTCTGTAATAGAGTCTAAAGTTTGGAATTGAAATTCCTCCGGCGCTGTTCTTTCTGCTAAGAAGTGTTTTTGCTATAGGGGATCTTTTATTATTCCATATGAAATTTTGGATTGCCTCTTCTATTTCTTTAAAGAATGACATTGGGATGTTGACGGGTATTGCATTGAATTTGTAGATAGCTCTTGGCAAGATTGTCATTTTCACAATGTTGATTCTTCCAATCCAGGAGCATGGGAGGTTTCTCCATTTCCTTAGTTCTGCTTTAATTTCCTTTTTTAGGGTTTTAAAGTTTTCGTCAAAAAGGTCCTTTACATTCTTAGTTAAGCTAATTCCTAGGTACTTTATTTTCTTTGAGGCTATTGTGAAAGGAGTTTCTTTCCTGATTATTGCCTCGTTCCTCTCACTGTTGGCATAAAGGAAGGCAGTTGATTTTTGAGGGTTGATTTTATAGCCTGCTACTCTTCCAAAGCTCTGAATCAGCTCAAGGAGCTTGGGAGTAGTGACTCGCAAATCTTGTGAGTGTTTATTACAGCATTGTTCATGATGGCCAGATCAAAGGGAAGCCACCTTTCCATAGGGCCCCGGGGCAGTCATTAAATATTGTTAAGCATTCTTAAATACTACCAAGTGCATTTACAAGTATTAGTTCTGTGTTGATTTTTGTTGTCTTTATTGTAAACATTCTTTTCATGCATTCTGCGAATGATTAAAACTGTCAAGGATAAGGTGCTTGGCAGGCCTTCGCCTTATACCTGTTTCGGGAAAATGGAGTAAGTCAGGCTCCCTCACCATAACTTCCAGAGGTCCTTAGCATTCATATAAATGTGAGCCCACATATGGATGTGCTGCCATATAACCATGTTTGGCCAGATGCCAGTTTTGTCTAGTTAGAATATAAGCATGTATTGTTGCCTGATGGGGTGCTGGTGAACGTGTGCTGTTCTGTTGCTGAGTTCGTGGATAGAGAGCTTTGAATACAGCGTGAGCGCCATTCCTATCATACCACACATTTTCTTTCACCTGCCGGAAGCTCATTTTTGTCTTCATGAGATGGAGAACCTGTACAACACTTTGAATGGGAAATTCAGCCAAGCTGCCTTAGTACTGGCAACCAGCTGGACTGCCCTACTAGCTATTTGGCAGTTTGGGACCCTTTGCAATGCTCAGTGACTATGCTTACGTCAACCAGTCCAGAGAGAGTGCACTGGCCTTGGAGAGCCACACTCTAAGCAAGTCATCCTCTGTGAACTTTAGATGACCTCACAGTTATTTTCATTCAGGACAAAGGGAAAGCCTTTCCCCTTGTGGACCAGCGTAAGGCCTGTGATTGGTGCAAGCCCAGTCCTTCATTTTCAAGGCCTGTCTGTGAGAGGTACAGGCAGCTTTGTTCCCCTGCTGTAGAAGGAGGCAGTTTGACTCACTTTTCAAGTCAACCACCAGGAATCCTCCTGTGCTGGCCCTTGGTGTTATAACATCAGGACCATGAAGAGGTTTCTCTCAAATTGTCTTCTCTTGCCTGTCTGATCTTTATCATGAACTAAGAGATATGAACTACACTAATGAAGCAGAGATGGTGGAAGCAGCCGTGGAATGGTCGAAGCAGTAGAAGTGGTAGTAAATGTGACAGCAAGCAGTGGCAGTGGTCACTGCAGTAGTGATGATGAGCATCTGGAGAATTCCAGACTGTTGACCAGAGAGGCAACGGAGATGGAGGAGGCTGGGAAGAACTGAAAATGAAAACTGTGGGCCCTGGTCATTATAAAAGTTTTAGGTAGTACTCTTTTGTGGGGAGAGGGGGGAAACAGGGCTCCAAAGGATACAGTATTAAGGCTTTAAAAGCCTAGACTCCTGACACCATGGACATGAAACTACATTAGCTGCTCTAGAAGCTGAGCATTCCAACAAACTCAAGGCCTATTGAAGAGCTGTAATTAGCAAGTACTCCCTGCTGCTGTTAATCACTCCTGCTGGAGCCGAGGACTACAATAGCTGCCTAATGCTGGGGCTAAATCTCAGAGCACTAAGCCTCTGACCTGAGAACCTAAAGCCATAGTTCTTTGTCTTCTAAAGCCTAGAATGATTGGCTTACAGTTCTTAGAGCTGTAAGCTTCCAAAGGCCAGTCTCTGCAGAGCCAGTCTAGCTTCTAGGCCTTAGACACTCAAGGACCAGGAACTGCCAACTTTGGCAGGGCTCCTCTACCCTCATGAATAATTTCTACCTGTGTGGGTCAAAACAACTCCAGTCAGTTGGTAGCAATAAAAGCTCCAAAGTGGAAACAACCTAATGTTCATCAACATAGATTAACAGAATATGGTGTATCTGTGTAAAAAATACTACTTGGCTTAAAGAGTTGAAGTCCTAAAAAGCTGAAAGATAGAAGGGAAGAGAATGGAAAGTGACTGCTAATGGGTATAGGTTTAATTTTGTGGCAATGAAAAATATGCTAAATATTAAAGTATGATTTCATAATTTTGTGAATATATAAAAGCCCTTGAGCTATATGCTTTACTGGGTCAGTTTTATATTATTGAAATATAATGTAGATGTTTTTAAAAATGTAATACCTGAGAGTCCAAAGGGAACAAATTCTATTGATATCACATGATGAGAATATTAACACATCAAATCTGTGTTATCCTAATGTATTTATTTATTATTTTTTGCCAGCTCTAGGACTTGAACTCAGGGCCTGGGCACTATTCTTGAGCTTTCCCAAGACTAGTGCTCTACCACTTGAGCCACAGCACCACTTTCAGCTTTTTCTGTGTATGTGGTACTAAGGAATCAAACCCAGGTCTTCATGCATTCTAGGCAAGCACTCTACCACTAGGCCACACTCCTAGCCCTGTATTTCTTCATTAACACATTAAATTATAAGATGTAGCAGGAGGTCTATTATCTACTATAATTTTGAAGTAATGATTAGAGGATATGATACTTACAATGAATATAAGGCAATAACAAAATGTCTGTGATTTTTTGTATGTGCTATTCCTGGGCTTGAACATTCAGGGCCTGGGCTTTGTTCATGAGCTTTTTCACTCAAGTATAATATTCTACCACAGCTGGCCTTTGGGCAGCTCATTCAGATAAGAGACTCAGACTTTCCTGTCCTGGCTGGTTTCAGACCACAATCCTGAGTTGTCAGTCTCCTGAATAGATTACCAGTATGATCCACTAGTGCCCAGCTAAAATGTCTAATTTCTACTAGAAAAAGTTAACAGAATTACTTATATCATGTGGTTTCTTATCTATGTTAAGAATTGAAGAGTTTTCATATATGGAAGCTAGATCTAAAATACAACTGGATGTGACAACTTACACAGGACTCTAGGCATACACACAAAAACTGTCTGACTAAAGGAAGATAATCTTACGGGAGGAATCCAAAGGTATAACTCTTTTTTTTTTAGTGGGAAAAAGATGTATATTTATAATTAGCCAGCTGGATGCAGTTTAGATGATTCCAATTTTGTTGGCAACATCTAGAGCATCATAGTGAGGAGCCAGTGGAACATGTGCCTTCTTCTCTCCATCAGGCCTGATCATAGAGCCTCTTCACAGCCTGTTTGATTTGATTCTTGTTGGCTTTGACATCCACAATGAATACAAGTGTGGTGTTGTCTTCTGTCTTCTTCATGGCTAACTCAGTGGTCAGGGGGATCTTGATAATCTCATAGTGGTCAAGCTTGTTTCTCCTCGGAGCACTCTTCCTTGGATATTTGGACTGTTTCCCGAGCTGAAGGGTCTTGGGCCTCCGGAAGGTGGGTGAAGTGTGTATCTTCTTATTTTTGTGGCTGTGGACACCTTTCAGCACTGCTTTCTTGGCTTTCAAAGCCCTTTCCTTGGCTTTGGCTTTAGGAGGGTCAGGAGCTCCCTTCTTCACTTTCGGCGCCATCTTGGTGAAAATGGGCATAACTCTTTTGAACATTTAAAATCCTGTTTATTGAAATGGAAACACGTTTTTCTTGTTGTTTTTGTTGGTGTGGGCAAAGGGAGGAGGTGAACAAACTCAGTCATGATATTCAGTATACACTATGTGAAAATTAATTACACAACTGTGGATAAGGACAGGAAAGGGAAACTGGGAAAAAAGTGAAGAAAGGGGTGACATTGTCCAAAAAAGAAATGTACTTATTACCTGATTTATGAAATGGTAACTGAAATGGCCCTCCCCTGTGGAAGAGTGAGTCCAGCTTGTTTCCTTAGTTTTTCCTCCATTTTCCTAAAAGTAACCCCTCTTTGCAACACTTAAGAAGAACAAGGAAATTATATTTCAAAAAGAATTGAAGGGGGCCTGGAGTTTGGCCTAGTGGTTAAAGTGCTTGTCTAGCATGCATGAAAACCCGGGTTCGATTCCTTGGTACCACATATAGAAAAAAGCCGGAAGTGGTGCTGAGGCTCAAGTGGTAGAGCTCTAGCGTTGAGAAAGTCCAAAGGCAGTGCTCAGGCCCTGAGCTCAAGCCCAGGAATGGCAAAAACAACAAAACAAAAAAAAAAAACGACTATCACTTGGCTGGGAGTTTGGCCTAGTGGTAGAGTGCTTGCCTAGCATGCACGAAGACCCAGGTTCGATTCCTCGGTACCCCACATACATAGCAAAAAGCCGGAAGTGGTGCTGAGGCTCAAGTGGTAGAGCTCTAGCCTTGAGAAAGTCCAAGGACAGTGCTCAGGCCCTGAGCTCAAGCCCAGGACTGGCAAAAAAAAAAAAAAAAAAAGAATTGAAGGACTACACGCTAATCTAAAATAGGGCAATGATAGAGAGACTCTGAAGGAAATACTAGGTTTATTAGAGGTAAGTGAAAATAAACAATGTAACGCTTTCCAAATGCCTACACACCTTGAATTGTGTCTGTGGACACAAGTGGTCCCATGGCTGCTTAAAGGCCTCTGTGGAGCATTGAAGTTTAAATTCAAGCCTCTTGAGTTTTAGTCTAATGCTTTTACTACCTAGTTCTACTATTTTCCCCCTATTTTCCTAAGACAGAGGATTAGGTGCAAGAGAAGGAGTTATAAACTGTTAAATGGAGTCAGTTTTAAAAAGACAGGGCAAGAGTTTTGTTGTTGTAGGAGCTCATGAACTGTTTCTGACTACAGCCCTCACTGTCCTCTTTCAACCTTGCTCATCCCTACCACAGACCCATGTCAACTAAGTGACTGCATTTTCTCTCTTGATGGAGCATGTTCACGTAGAGGAGTGATGGTTGTTTAGAGCTCCAGCAGAAATGTGGATTTGGAAGTTTACTCAGAGGGAATATTTTCTAGAATTTGCCTGTGAATGCCTGGCAAAGCAGAAGAGCTGTTGGAGTCCGTTGGAGGTAGGGTGAGCTACCCAAGCTCAAACCACTAATTTTGGATTTTGCAAATTCACTCAGTCTTCCATTTGGAAGGGAGCTTACTGGATCATGCCGTAAAGATTCAGATAAGCAGATGCTAACACACATGGTTACCAAGAGGTAGAAAGGAGACGAATAAATTAGTTTTCAAAAATAAAAATGGAACCTGTGATGTTCTAAATATTATTTGAAAGTGGGGGCAAAGAAGTTTCTGGAACCTCCTTTTTCTTTTGTTGTGGTGATTCTAAGGATTGAATTTAGGGACTCAGATTTGAGTCCCTGACACTCTTAGCCCTTTTATGGTTTCAGTTTGTTTTTACAGATAGGACTTCATGCTTTTGCCAAGGTCACCTTAGACCAGACCTCTGACCTACTCTCCTGAGTAGCTAGGATTATAGATATGAGCCACCATGCCTGGCTTTGTGTTTGAGATGGGAATCTCACTAACTTTTTGCCTTGGTTGACCCTGAACTGAAGTCCTCCTAATCCCTATCTGAGGATTGTAATTGTATGCCGCTATACCTGGACTGAATCTTCTTCTAAACTAGTTTTCACATTACTTTCACCATGTAGCATAGTGTGAACAATAGAATCTACCTTGTAGTTTAGAATTTGAATTGCCTTCCCATTCAAGACAACTTGGTTTTTTAAAAAAGAGAGAAAAAGATAGGGCTAGAAGTGTAGCCAAGTGGTAAAGCATATGCCTTGTGTATGCATGGTCATGGGTTTCATTCCTAACACCAAAATTCAAAAAACAAATGTGTGTTGACTATTGGGATTTTGAGTTTAGGAAATACTTACTATAAAAACATTAAACTAACTTTCAGTTAAAAAAAAAATACTGCTTTAGTTGTGCTTCCAGACAGATCCCAGTAGGTTTGCTATGTCATTGTTACTGTTTTTTTGTTTTTGTTTTTTAAATTTAGATTCATAGAGTAATTACTGAAAATGATGCATTACTGAAAAAGGAAAATCTATTTCTGGCTTCTGATGAAATGTGCCTATGGGCTGTTATGAATTTTAATATGAAATTTATTGCCTGGGATCTGTACAACTCTTTTTTTGTTTAATTTAATAAAATCCTCCAGATGCTAGTTAACTTCCTTTGTTCAGTGTTTATTATTGTTTCACTGCAATGGAATAAGAACTGCAAGCATTTTGATAAGTGAGTTGAAAGGCTTCTAAATCTCACTCTAGTTCCTTGGGATGAGCTCCACTAATGTCCAACAATCTGATTTTGTTGTTTCCTGTAATGAGACATTCTTGCCACCTCATATTACATAGCAACTGTAAGCAGCTGCCTGTGGGCCTACTTCATCCTCCCTGCCGAGTGTTACAGAGTGTGCTGGAAGCTAGAGCTCTGGCTGGGGTCATGACAATGTGAATAGTTTCTGTCCTAATGTTCCAAATGCAAGAGGATGGAGTTAATCTATAATAATACATGGGATTTTTTTCTATTTTAGCGAAACAAAATAGGTTAATTCTTCTTGGTCCCATCTTCCCCATTTCCTCTTGTCCTGTATTTAACAAAATGTACCTTGAATGCGATGGTCATCTGCTCCAATTCTGAGCACAGTCATTACTTTTAATCATGCTGAAAGGCAATGGAAGCCATGTGATTGTCCTCAGTGTTTGCGACTGCATTTGTGCATCTCAAAGGACAGGGCAGAACACAAATAGATTATTATTATCATTTCGGGTTTACATAAATAAAAGGATTGTTATGCTTGAGCTAGGGCAAGCAGAGCGCTGAACAAACATTCATGTATTTAAAAACATTTGTATGTTACATCAATAGTCAAAGTAGAAAATCAAAATGAAGAGGCACAACTTGATAGGAACATTATGCTAAGTTTTATTCTCCAACCAGGTGAAATGAACTTTAAACTTCATTTTCTCATATAGTGCATTTGGAATCCTAAAACTCTAGTGCGGTCATGCTGAAAGTTTTAGGCTATTACAGCAAATCCATTTATCGTGATACATGGAGCTGATACAGAATCAGCCAAGAGGCTTGTTGATCTAGCTTTACTGGACATATGAATTGATTGTTTTGGAAGATCTTATTAGTACTAGTGATGGCTATGTTGCTTGTGACACCTAAAGAATAGAGAAGAAAATGATCAGATGTATGGAAAGCAAAAGAATACTAGGAAATACAAGAGAACTACATGATGTCTTAAATGGAAGATCAGTCTGAATTTCATTCTTGCTGCATTTGTGTTAGTATACGTTAAGTTTATTATGAGAAAAATAGCTTTGAAGTCAATTGTTAATTATATATTCTTACTGCCTATAAAATAGAAATACAGTGTTTTCCAATGTAAATATAGATAATGAGGAACTACATAAGATTACACTTAAGCATTTTGCAAGCTGGGACTATTTTATTAGAATGTTTATTATTTCTCTGCCAAGAGTGTGAGGAATTAGAGTATGATAATTAGACTTTTTTTTTACACATCCGGGGTCTAGATATCTCAACTCAGCATACATGGCCACAGTTCAGAAAATTTGCACAGTGAAACCACTCAACACTTAACTGTGATTCAACTCTAAAAAAAAATGCAACTTCAGCGACAATACTATGGGATCATTTGCATTGAGCAGATTTCATTTTCATTGTGCATGCAGTAATTAATCCTCAATGACAATCAAGGTGGACTTCTTAAGTATGTAATTATTTTAAAATTCTTTAAGGCAGCTTCTTAATTGGATGTTTCCAGTGTTTAGAAACCAGACAGAAAATGTGTTTTTAACATAGTTTTATATATGCCATTCAGGAGGTGGTGGGTATGGAGAAGACAGAACAAAGACTTTCTGTGATTTGTTGAGAGGTCAGTTTAAAGTCCCCAGGTAACTGATTAAAAAAAAAATCTACGCAAAATCATACAAAGAGGAATGAATTCTAGGCCTGCAGTAGTGATTTGTTACTTAATACAAAGAATATTTCATTGTGAAAGCACAAAGAAAGAAGAGTTCCTAGGAAGATTGTTGGTAAGGTTCATCAATGAACCTTCTGGGAAAGCCAGGCATGGTGGATATGCATGGAATCTGAGTACTCAGGAATTTGAAGCAGGAGAATCATGAGTTTGAGGCCATCCTGGGTACATAATGAGACCCTGTCACAAACAAACTATTCCAGAGAGAGACATAAGTTCAGGAGGTTATGGTCAATGAATTTCCAGTGTTGTAAAATTAATATTTGGCTAAAATTAATATTTTCTTGCCTTACCATACAAAGCCCATTAAAAATGTCTCATTAATGAATCACCTTTTATTTTGTTTTGTTTTGGTCTCACCATGTTGGCCAGGCCAAGATTTAAGCATCCTCTTGCTGCAGCTTCCTGACTATTAGGAAATCAGACATAGTCCACAAAACTCAGCTTAAATAATGGATTATTTTTTTTTCTTGTCATGGGGCATGAACTCTGGGCCTAGGCACTGTCCCTGAGCTCTTCAGCTCATGGCATCCACCCTACCCTTGAGCCACTGCACCACTTCCGGTTTTCTAGCACTTAATTGGAGATAAGAGTCTCACAGATTTTGAACCTCAATCCGTAGATCTCAGCCTCCTGAATAGCTAGTATTACATGAGCTAAGGCACCAAGTTGGATATCTTTTTTTTTTTCTAAGTTCTTAGATATGCCACATACTATTCTGCTTGTTTCACATACATAAACTCATTAAATGTTATATAAGCTTGAACTCATGCATAGTCTTCCTGCAAACCCCTATGAAATAGTGCTTCTCACCCCCCCATTTCAGTGATGAGAAAATTGAGCACAGGGTAATTAAGTAACTTGCCTGAGAGATGGATTTGGAACCCGGGCTATCTCTAACCACTATGCTTTATTGCTTCTTTCAACAGAACACATTTTCATCTCTTCTCAGAATTGCTTTCACTGGCATTTTGCCCTGATCTATGTTGAGAGACATGATAAGAAAGCGCTCTACTGTTTGCTACATGTACTGTGGGAAAGCTGATAAGGAAGTGGTTCTTTGTGTCACATGGTATCCTCCTTAGACTTACTGATGGGAGAATTGTCTCTCAGATCTCAGTACCAGAAATATATTTCCCCTCAGTAAGTGGTTTGTTTTTATCTCTTGGACATTGTGAAACTGTAGAAATGATTATATGTCCTATTTGGTGCTGGCTGCTAAAAAGCACAGTACCAAATTTCCAGCCTATCTTTAGCAATGATGTACATGGACCTTACATTATTTGTGACTTCATCGTACCGTGCTCTAATTTTTTTATTCTCCCTTATTTCCTCCCAATCTACTCTGCTTTTCAAAGTCTAACTATGCAAGCATATAACAAGTCAGATAAAAAGTAATCAACTTTAAAACAAAATGGCTGTCCCTTTGCCCATCCTATGGACCCCTTGACTTACATCTACAGCTAAATGTGCTGTCACTCCTGTAACTATTGCTTCTGGTGCTTGTGATTTTTTTTTTTCCCTCTTGCTTTTGTTTTAGGTGTTATCTCTGGATTTCTCTGGAGGTCAGCATTTAGTTTCCTGACATCACCTTGAATAATCTATACTCTTCACCTATTCCTATCCTCCCATTGTATAATCCTACTATACAAGTTGGCTTTATCTGCTTTTAGTATTTACACTTGTTAAGCCTATGGAAATATTGTTCACAGACCAGCTGCTTGCTTTTCATGTTGTCGTATATCTGATACAATAGCATTGTTTTTCTTGAGGTTGATAAGTGTCTTTTCCAAACTTCAGTGTCCATGCAGTAAGCACTTCTTTCTCCCCAAGCATTATAATCAGAGGTCTTTCTTTTTTCATGGACATCTACCTTGAATGTCGACATGGAGTTCTTCACTATAGTTTCCATCTGTAGTCTGGAATGTTTATTTTCTATGCCAGCGATTCAGGTAGCTTATAGCTCCTTTTCCCATCTTTTTGGGAATTCCTTCTGCCTCCTTTTTATTTGATCTCCCTTATTCTAAAATCTCATATCTTCCTCTTGGCTTACTCATTGTTTTTTTTTTTTTTAATGTAGCTCACGCTGTAATAACTTTCTGAGTAATAGTTGATGGAAGGTAAAAACAAAACATTTAAGACCTAGAATGTCTGAAAATGTCTTTAACATCACAATGGAATTTCAGTCTGAGTATAGACTGTTGGAAATAAATTTTTCCCCAAATTATGTTCCACTAACCCTTAATATTGCTATTTAAGTTTGATATTAGGGCCGGGAGTTTAGCCTAATGGTAGAGTGCTTGCCTAGCATGCACAAAGACCTGGGTTTGATTCCTCGGCACCACATACATAGAAAAAAGCTGGAAATGGTACTGAGGTTCAAGTGGTAGAGCTCTAGCCTTGAGAAAGTCCAAGGACAGTGCGCAGGCCCTGAGCTCAAGCACAGGACTAGCAAAAAAAGGTTTGATATTAATACTGTCTATGAAATTTGAAGAGAATTTTTTTGCCTATGCTGTAGCTTAACTCTGGGCCTTTTACTTGCTCAGATTTTTGTTTTTCTCACCCCTGGCACCTCTAGTTCTTCATTTTGATGGTTATTTTGGATGGTTATTTTGGTTATTTTGGAGTTTCAGAGACTTTTCTGTCTGGGCTAGTTTTGAATCTTAACCGTTCAGATCTCAGCATCTTGAGTATATTGAGAATTATAGGTATGAGCTGCTGGGGCCTGATTTTTTTTTTTAAAACCAATTCTTCTGTCTGTAAATTTTTAGGATCTTATTTTCCTGAAGTTTTACAATGATGTGCTTTCCACTGTGAAGAATGTTCTTACACCTGGGCCCTTTCAATCTTTTAAAGAATTTATTTATTTATTTATTTATCGTGGTTGGTGAGGCTTGGATTTAGAGCCTGGGCACTGTTCCTGAGCCTCTACAAAAGCTAGTGCTTTATCACTTGAGCCATAGTTCCACTCTAGTTTTTGAGTGGTTAATTGGAAATAAGTCTCTCACAGTCACTTTTCTGCCCCAGCAGGCTTTGAATCTTGATCCTCAGATCTCAACCTTCTGAATAGCTAGTATTACAAGCATGACCACTAGTACTGACCCCATTAATCTTGAAATCGTTAATCTTCTTCACTTTTAAGTAATTATCCTATGTTAGTAATTCCTTCCTCTTCATTTTCTCTGCCCATTTTTTTTCTCAGAACTCCTAATTAAATTACTAGATGGCTTAAACATTGAATTCATCTCCTTTTTTTTTCTAGGTTATTTTCTTATTTTTAATCTTTTAATTCCTCAATTGAATTTAAGATTTTCTATGGTCAAACTTTTACTTTCTGAAAAGTCTTTCTGCTTCTCTGAGAGTCTCCTCACTCTTGTTCCTGATATTTTTTTCCTTTTGTTTTATTTTGCTTAAAGTTGTATTCTATTCTTGTTTAACAGATGCAGAATTGTAAGAACTTATTGGGGTGAGGCAGATTTTACTAACTAGGGCTTCACAGGAGTGTCATAATCCTTTTAGGAAGGGAGAGAGGAACCTAAAAATGTCATTATTTGAGGATCTTGACTAGTCAGTTTTCTCATCAGCAGCGTGTGTATGTGTGTGTGTGTGTGTGTGTGTGTGTGTGTGTGTGTGTGTGTGTGTGTGTGTTTGTGGTTAAGTTGTTTATAAATGTAGCTTCCAGTTTTCTGAAGGCTGAAGCCTCATGAGAGACAGAAGGCCTTGAAGGATGAGGAAGCCCAATACAATTTAGGCAAACTTGTATTTAAGCTCCATTTTCAGTTAAGCCTGGGGCACCAAGCCAAATTATTTGACAAGGCCTTTCCAGAGAATAAATCCAGAATTTTTCCAGGGTGTTAGAACAGAAGTCATCTGGTTGTAGTATATTTGGAAGAAGATCTGGGCATCTAGCCAGTCATTATAAAGTCTACCAAACAATCTTCTCTTTCCACACACAACTCATACTCCCATCTTCAGAGATGCCCTTAGTGCATTCATTCAGTTTTCCAGGGATCTGTAAACAGATATGTCATTATTCCTTTAGCTATCTCTAGCATGTCCCAGTTTGACTGAGCCTGAAATCCGGATTCAGGAGTGCTAGAATGGCTTGTTCCCAGCAGAATCATGTTGAAACTTGATTGCCATTGTGGCAACACTAGAAGCTGACTCCTTTAAGAGGTGATAGGTCATTAAGAAGGATTGAAATCTTTTTATCAAGTTATACATTCATTCTCAGGAGAGCCAGTTGGTATAAAGCAAGTCTGTTCCTTGTGGTTTATCCTTTTACCTTCTACCATGGTTTGACACTCTTGCTAGTCATCATTGCCTTGTCTTTGGTATTTCCAGCCTCCAAAATAATTAACCAAAATAAACTTTTATTCTTCATAAATCATCCACCCTCAGGTATTCTGTTACTGCAATGGTAAAATGATCTGAGACAAGGTGCAAAATCAAAGATTGAAGTTAAAGTCAGAAAAATGGTGCCCATAAAGTCAGGTACAGAAGATGAACAGAAACTTTCTGCAAGTGGAGGAGTAGTTATATTAAAAATCTCAAGCCTTGCTCACCTTTTCTACACATTTCTATACATTTGTAAAACACTCACATAATATGCTAACAAATATTAGTAATTCATTTTGCTGCTCTACCTGGAGGGAGAGGCAAGTCTGTTAGCAGATTGGATTGTTAGCTCAGAAATCTGGAGGTTTGGGAAAGGTTAAGACATATGCCCAGATTCCAGGACTAAGGTCAACAACAATGTGAATGGAGATGGTCCAGCTTCATGTGTGTTATTATTACTATTAATAATAATGTTATTATTCTAGGTGTACAAGCGGGCCTTGTGTTTTAAAGGAGCCACTGGAGAGAGACTAGAGTGGCTGATAGAAAAACTACTGATTGGAGACATGGTACTGCACTAAATACAGTGGGCTTTTACAAAAGCTGGAGCCCTTCTTATGCAGGGAGAATACAGTTAGTAATCCCTCTGCCAATAGGCATGAACTCTTTGCTGTTCCAGAGGGAAATGCAAGACTCAGCCAGATCAGCGATCTGCTGACAACCTTGGCCCCTAGCAAAATTTGGAGAGAGAAACGTTTTATTGTCATTATTGGTCCCAGGGCTTGAACTCTGGGGCTTGTGCATTGTCTCTGAGCTTTTGCACTCAAGGCTACCACTTTAGCCACAGCTCCACCTTTGGCTTTTGTTAAAAATAGATAGTAGAGATAAGAATCTCACAGACTTTCTTACTACCCGGGCTAGGTTTGAACCATGATCCTCAGATCTCAGCCTCCTGAGTAGCTAGAATTATAGGCATGAGCCACCAGCACCTGGCTTTTATATCACACTTAATAACCTTAAATAAGCATAGGTATAACCTAGCTGTACTTAAGATAGATGATTTTCAGTTAGAATGGATGTATAAGAAATTTGCTGAGAAAAAGAAGTCAGGAAAAGGAAGAAGGAAGGAAGGAAGGGAAGAAGGAAGGAAGAAAGGAAAGAAGGAAGGAAGGAATTTAGTTCCCATTTGGAGCTTTATTATTCAGAAAGCTGAAAATGCAAGAAGTCTCAAGGTTTTGAAATCCTAAATGGGAAAGCAAGTTGAAGATGCTGTAGGATCTGGAAGTAACTTTTTAATCATGAGAGAATGGGGAAAAGGAAAAACAGGAACAAAATGGTGACTGCTGTTGAGAAGAATTTAGGTTCCCAGCAGGCTGGGAAGATTCAGACAACTCTCTTAATGTGGAACTCATTTATTTGACTGGGTGGAGGGAGACAAGTGACAGCTCATGGACCCTGTGACTTTATGGAAACATGACATGAGAAAGCTCAGAGTCTGACATAAGCAGAGAACTGATGGAGAGAGGAAATGACCATTAGACAGAAATATTTAATATTTGCCTGAAAAAAAAAGTTCTCCAAAAAGATGAAAAAATAGTTTCACTGTTGCTGGTGAGGTTAATGAGGCTTTCTGCACATAGATCACCCAGGAATTCTTAATATTTATACACTGTTACACACTTGAAGCTTTGTGTAAGTGTTAAACAGATTTTTTTTCTATTACAAACAAAAGCAAAATGAGTGTTATAGTTGTACACGAAGTTTCCCAGAAATAGACTCTAAAATGAATATTTGCATGTAGAGAATTTAATGAATGAGCACCCAGGGATTTAATACCAGAGGAATAGTAAAGGAAGTAGGATTGGATGGTAGTTGAGCTATAATAAGATCACAACAAAGGTCTCTTGGCCTCTCCTACAGGGAGTGGTCAAGTTGATTTGCTTTGGAGCAAAGAAAACTGGGCTTTCGTAGCTAAGCTGGAGACTGCCTGTGAGCCTGGATGAGGTGATTATTCAGTCAAAACTCATTTGAAAGCTATCTGTTGCCAAGTAGCAGAATTGCTGGGTCTTAGGGGAGCTCTGTGTTTATTCTTCTAAGGAACCACCATACTGCTTTCCATAGTGGTTGAACGAGTTTGCACTCCCACCAACAGTGTACTAGTGATCCCTCCTGACCACATCCTCGCCAGCATCTGTTGTTATTAGACTTCTTGATCATGACCATTCTAACTGGAGTGAGGTGGAATTTCAGAGTTGTTTTGATTTGCATTTCTTTTATGGCCAGAGATGTCGAGCATTTCTTCATGTATCTATAGGCCATTCTTATTTCTTCTTCAGAGAAGACTCTCTTTAAGTATTTGGCCCATCTTTTAATGGGACAGTTGTTTCTTTGAAGATTAGTTTTGGAGTGATTCAAATTTTTAGCTGTAGATATATTTTAGACATGAGGCCTTTGTTTGTAGTAAGATTAGTGGCTTTCTATTTAGTTTGCTAGCTATGTCCTTTGCCATACAGAAGCTCTGCAGTTTAATGCAGTTCTATTTGTCCAAACTTTCCCAGCAATTCCACTACTTGCCATTTACCCAATCATTCAGAAACAAGGACATACCAAAGCCACTAACACAACGATGTTTATTGCAGCGCTATTTACCATAGCAAAGATATGGATCCAACCCAGATGCCCCTCAATAGATGACTGGATCAACAAGATGTGGTATTTATACAGAGTGGAATTCTATGCTGCTATCAGAAAGAATGATATCGCTCCATTTGTAAGGAAATGGAAAGACTTGGGAAAACTCATAATAAGTAAGTAAGCCAGATCCAAAGGAACATAGGCTCAATGGTTTCCCTCATTTGTAATAATTAGTACAAACCTTGGACTCTCCTAGCAGAGGATTACAATAGCTCAAATCCTAGATACACAAGTCCATATAGGATGAGGCTAAATGAACGGATCTCCATGATATAGAAACAAGTGCCATATAATGCGTGATTGTTGTTCTTAATGTGCTATGTTATTTCTCATCTCTTTTGTTGTCCCTTGATTATTCTCATATTGTTACAGTATATTACCTTGTTATCTGGTGAATTGTATATTTCTTATTTGAAATAAGAAAGGGAAGGGGGAGAAAAGATGAGGGGAGGAGTTGGGGGAGGGAAACGGGGACAAAAACATAAGAAAGGGGTATCAATGTGTGTGAAGTAATGCGCCTTCTACCTAGCAAATATAACTGCAACTCTTCTATTAATTACAATTTAAAAAGCTATCTGTTGTCAGTGTATCTAGAAGTTGAGGGAATGATTGATTATTTTCAGGAGAACCTGTGTTGGGTGTTGTAACGTCAGTTAGAGCCACCCTGTTCACTTCCTGTATTTACTTTGCATGGTGATTTGTAGGAATAGCTCCTCATTATCTTTTCTGGACTCTTTCTGGGAAATTACAAGACTACTACTAGTAGTATTCCTGACTTGAAGATCATGACTGATCATCATTTTAGTTTCCTTCAACTTCAGCTTTGCTTCTTAAGTTATGGTAGTTGGCTGGGCTTCTGGTTACCTTCAATTTAAGCTGCTACTTTGTTTCATTTGGGCAAAGGAATTACAAGAGATGCTTCTGTCAATCCAAAAGATCTCTAAATTCAAGGGGCCCAGTGATTCAGGGTCCTTGTGAGTAATGGTAAGTAGAACCCAAGGGCACTCCTACTTCTTTCTCTTGAATCCCAGAATTATGTTTAGACCTACTGAAAACACAGGCTGGTGTAGCAAGTGTAGACTGGGGTTTATATGATGTATTCTGTAAGATGTCATTCCATCTTTACAGGATATCACTTAGGAAGTAGTTGTAACTTCCAAAAGCCATTTCATAACTCCATCATGCTGACAATCCCTTATGCAGAAGTCACATTATATGAAATAGGAACAGTGGGTACAATGATCATATGGCCTTTCTCATTGCTCTGTTGGGAAGTGGATTTCCAGGCCCAGTAAAAATATTATGTAGGATTGTGATCTGATGTGACAGCTGGGGCCCTCATAGAAGGAAAGGCAAACCCATACCTAGGATATTTATTTATTCCTGTCAAAATGAACCACAGGTCTGTCCAGGGTAATTAACTGTACATCAAGTACCTGGAAGAACTAGAAGAAAGGTGTCAGTATTTTCTGGTAACAGATTAGACATTGGGAGGAGTAAGCAACAAAGTCACTCCCAGCAAAAGAGGTTCTTGTGTTGAGCTGGTCTGGCAGAGATGTCCTTCCTTGAGTCCTCCATCCATTGAGCAGGTATTGGGAGAGACAAATGAGTGAGCTTGGCCAAGGGAATTTTCTTCAGTGGGGGCAACTCTTGGAAAGACACTTACAAACGGTCTCAATTCTGAAGGGAGAATCTAGGCAACACACCATGGTATTTGCTACAATAACAAAATGACAGGCATTTTTGTTCTGGATTCCAATAGCCTTAGAAATTTTGGAGTAGAAATAGCTTGGGTGAGGATGGAGAGTCATGAGATAGTTAGCTATGCCTAAAATCATAATTGATTAGCTGAGAAAATTAATCAGAAACCTAATCTATTTTGGCTTTATGCATGACTAAGAGATTCAATCTCTCAACAAATTTCTAAATAGTATGAAGAATGTCCTCACTCACAAGATTGTACTTGCTTTCTTTTAAAAATCTTTATTATTGTACAGACATTCTATTTGAATAGTCCTAATTAATG
Source organism: Megascapheus bottae (assembly GCF_031878675.1). Lineage (NCBI taxonomy): Eukaryota > Metazoa > Chordata > Mammalia > Rodentia > Geomyidae > Megascapheus > Megascapheus bottae. The sequence goes on along the minus strand of NC_143524.1, from coordinate 34,602,475 downwards.
AGTATACGTGTGGTATTTATTTTCACTTTCCACCAATACATATTAGATGAACACTCTACCACTGAGCTACTGTTATCCTATTTTTGGTTAGGAAAATTACATTATTGCATTGTCTTTCATATTTTTTAGATTATCTCCTACATTTTATGATAAATTATTTAAATTTCCTATCATCAAATAAAAATAGATGGTAGTTGCAAAACCTAGATACATAAGGCTGTATAGGATGACACTAAATGAAAAGACTTCCAGGATATAGAAACAAAAGCCATATAATGAGTGATTGTTGTCCTTAATGTACTGTTATCTCTCATCTCTTTTGCTGTCCCTTGGTTATCTCACATTGTTACAGTATTTTACCTGATATATTGTTACCTGATATATTTGGTTATTTGAAATAGGATAGGGAAGGGGGGAAAACAACATGGGGGCGGGGTTTGGGGGAGGGAAATGGAGATCAAAACATGAGAAAGGGTATCAATGTTTGTGAAGTAATACACCTTCTATCTGGTGAATATAATGTATTATATTAATGACAATAAAATATATGGAAAAAATAGATGGTAGCTTGATTATTAAAATGCTCTTAATTGTGGCATATAGAACAAAATGTGGTCATATCTTTTTTTTTTCTTATTTTTGCCTATGGAATAAGTGTAAAGCTGGCACTCTTTAGGCAGCTGCTCCATGGCTTGCCTTCATTATTTCTTTCACTTTACTCCCTAGAACTTCTCTTGGAATGCAATCATCCTACTTATGCTTTGGGTATACCTGGGATCAGAGGCGTGAGCCACGCATATCATCTAGCTTTTTACTTATTGAGATGGTGTCTTGTGAACTTTTTTTTGGTCTGGGCTGGTCTTGAGCCAGTCCCCTCCTTCTCTTGGCTTTCCAAATACCTGTGATTATGGATATGAGCCATTTCACCCAGCAGGAGAAATTTTACTTAAAAAGAAGAAAGTAATAATATGAACTACTAAATAAAAAAGACTACTGTAAGAAAATAAGGGGAATTCAGAGTAAATTCAGAGGGAATTTGTTCTCAAGTCCATTTCTGTGACTATCATGAGCACTGCCCAGATCTTTGTGTCACCACAGCACTCCGTAGCTGCTTCTTGGTGACATTTCTGAAATGCTCACTCTGTGCTCTTCGGTCTCTGCCCTGTCCCTGAAATGTCTCCCTGTGATTGCGGCTGCCTCTGCCTTTAGCTTTCAACCTCATTGGTTTCCACAGTAACTACCACGGTCATTGATTTCTTTCTGTATTTTTCATGTGAGACTTCCTTTTTTGTATATTTGAGTATCTTTCCTTAATCTCTATAGTTTTTCTTCATTTCTCAACCCTAAAGTAAGGCAATGACGAAGTTCACCATGTATCAGTCAGAGGGCCTAAGGATAAAAACAGAAACCACTTTATAATAGTTAAGCAGAAAGAATTTGTACAGGGAGTTTGTTAACCAACTCTTGGAAAGCTGGAAAAACAAAAAGGGGAACCTAGGGGAATCAGAGGTTTATATTCAGAGGGCTGCTGCTGCTTACAAGACTGGGAAAACCAAAGTGATTAGTCAGCATGAATCTCCTTCAAAGGCAGCTTTGCTTCAAGCTAACAGTACTAGGTAGGTACAATGTAGGGTAAGGAGACACTCAGATATTTCTCAGACTTCAGAAAGGGCCCATGGCAGCATTTTTTTGTTCATTTGTTCGTTTGCTAGTACTCAGATTAAACTCAGGGCCTCACACTCATTTAGCTGCCCCTTTACCACTTAATTCATGCTTTCAGTCCAATATTTCCCTCATTAATTGGAGATGGAGTCTTGCAGATTTTTCTTCTCCAGGATGGCTTAAAATCGTGTTTCAGTGTTCCTAGCCTCCTGGAGTAGTTAGAATTACAGACATGATCCACCAGTGCCCAGGAGGCGGGTTCTTGAGATATGATGTGCTGTGCCATGGTAGACAATTTCAGAGATGTGAGGTCAATTCTTTGTCTCTGTTCTCAGATAAGATGAGACAGCTTATTACTGTCTTAGAATCTGCCTTTCTACTTAAGGCACCTTGAAGGAGGTCTCTGTGTCTTGCAAACCAAACCCTTCCCCAAGATGCTCCCTTGCCTCTGGGTGGGTTTTAGCCCACACTTCCCCAGTGTTTTCTTTTACCTTGCTAATTGAGAAGAGCTCCTCAATTTTAATTGAATTTTGATCATTAAGGCTTTATAACATCACAATGTGTTTAAATCCATGAAAGTTCAATTGCATCGTCTTTTTCTTTATGTAACATTAATAAATACATTTTGATTCAAATATGTTTGATTCACTTACCTTTAATAATAGTTTTGCCATTTTCTTTTATACAACTCTGAATAAAACACTTGAATTAAGTGGGAATGTTATGCCATTGATTTAGCCTGAATTTCTCTCTAGTCTGATTTTATTTACTGTGCCACCAGGGTTTTGGAATTTTCTTAATTCTTGTTAACTTCACATTAAACTGTTTAATGGGGATATAGAGCCTCTGTTTTAAATGAGATTGCTTTTTATACTTGAGCATCCGGTTGTTGATTGTAACAGCTATTTAAAAATTTGTTTGTATTTCCTAGTGACTACTGAGGAAATGAGGAATTGTCCAGTACGAGGAGGGGTGCTTAGCAGAGATGGATTTTCATGCCTTGTTTACTTTCACATGTTTGTATCTCTTATGGACAATGTTTGAGTAGTGCCTGGCCCCTGTGAGCCAGGCAGGCAATGTGCAGTTACCATTTTCCTCTATGATACGCCAAGTTAATTGACCTGTGTGGAGAATAAATCTATGTCCTTAAATCCCCTAAAGGCGCCAACAGCAGAGACCTTTGCTTTCAACAGCTCTCATTTCAAACAATTAGAGCTGCCAGGGTTGCTTTGGGAGCTATGCGTTTCTATGATGTTAAAGACTGAAATGACTATTTGAAGATTGATTGTAGGTTTTCAAGCAATGGATTATGGGTTTTATGGGTTGTCCTGATTAATGTCATAAAATGTGCTGCACCTGAAATTATGTAAGTAGTAGATGCTCACTGTAGGAAAATGAGAAGATGCAGATAAGCTTTAACAAAACTGCCCACATAAAGATAACCACTGCTAGAATTTGTGTGCCTTTTCTTCCAATGATTCTCTTTGTGGGATGTGTAGAATTATACATATACATATGCATATTTAATATATTTTCTAGTCTGTAAGGTATACTTTTCCACATTTTAACATTTATAAAATTAAAATGAAGTCTTACAATCAGTGGTTAAATATAATAAAGCTTTTGTCTCCCTCAAAACAACTACTGTTAAATGTAATCGTTGGTATTTTAAAACTGGTGTTTTGTGTGTGTGTGTGTGTGTGTGTGTGTGTGTGTGTGTGTGTGTGTGTGTTGGTATAGAGCCTGGGTACTGTCCCTTAGATTTTTCATTCAGTGGTAGCACTCTACCCCTGGAGTCACAGCTTCACTTCTGGCTTTGTGGTTAATTGGAGGTAAGATTTTCATAAGCTTTTCTTCCTGTGCTCAGTTTACACCATAGTCCTCAACATTTAGCCCCCAGAATAGCTAGGATTACAGATGTGCTTCACCAATAAACAGGCTAAAATTGGTGTTTTTTTTCTTTTCTTTCTTTTTCTTTTAGATGAGGTTCTGCAGGTTAAATTCAGGGCTTTGTGTGTGCTAAGCAAGTGCTATACCATTTAGCCACATCCCTAGTCTGGAATTTTTTTGCCAGTCCTGGGGTTTGAACTCAGGGCCTGAACACTGTCTTTGGGCTTTCTCAAGGCTAGTGCTCCACCAGTAGAGCTACAATACCATTTCCAGCTTTTTTCTATGTATGTGGTACCAAGGGATCAAATCCAGGTTTTTGTGCATGCTAGGCAAGCACTCTAGGCCAAACTCCCAGCCCAAGTCTGAGAGATTTTTAATTATTCTTTTTATTTTTAGATAACTGTAAAGTCACATGTAGTGATAAGAAATGATACAAAATGATACAAAAAGATCTCCTATGTTCTTTACCTAGTTCCCCCATAGTAACGTCTTGCAAAATCACAGTCAGCATATTGACATTGGGTAGAACATTTTCATCACTACAAGGATCTTCCTGTGGCCTTTCATAATCATATCCACTTTCTCCTCATTACCCACTTGGATAGTCTACTATCCTGAAAACCATCAATTTGTTCTCCATTTTTATAATTTTATATCTCAAGAGTATACTATGAGTCAAATAATGCAATGTATAGATTTCTAGCATTCTGAATTCTTAGCATTTTTAGGCATAATTCTTTCATCCATATTTTATATGTATCAATAATATGTTCTTGTTGTTACTAAAATTTGATTATGTGGACATATAAACCTTTTTATTTATTCATTGAATTGTACCTGGATTACTTCCAGTTTTTTTGATATTACAAATAAAGCTATTATAAATATTTATGTTATTATGTGAATATAACATTTTTTTTCTCTCAGGAGTCCAGCTGCTGTTATATGTAACTTTGAAAATCAGTTTGGAAGTTATAAACACAGTACCCAGATAGAACGTAAAGTTCACAAAGAAATATTCAACTGTTTCATTTCCTGATCTAGCCTGAAGGCTATGTGTTTATTGTTATAGTTATAAATTGAAAATAGTCAGGCAAGCCTTGTGGAGAATATGAGATTTGAATAAAGATCTACAAAGGAGTTAGCCAAAGCAAGTTCTATAAGAAGTGTTTCGGAGAGCTATGGCAGCTAGAGCAAAGGCCTATATGGAAGCATGCCTGGAATATCTGAGGAAAGGCAAGATCATGTGATTGGAGGATGTGCACAATGGGAAAAGTGGTAGAAATGAGGTCAGAGGTAATGAGGTTTTTCGTCTTAGTGAATGGGCAGTCACTGACAAATGACACAACACAACTCAGTTAAAAAAATTAGTAGTTTACAGGTCAGGAGTTTGGCCTGAGCTCAAGCCCAGGACTGGCAAAAAAAAAAAAAAAAGAAAGAAAAAAGAAAAAATTAGTAGTTTATTACTACTGCTTCAGGGATCTAGCAGTTGCTCAGTCTGGCCTTGAACTTTGAGGCTTAGGTAATTCTCCCACCTAAGGTTTTCAAATAATTGGATTATAGGTTTATATCATCAAGCTCAAGTAACTCTGATTTAGATTTTAAATGATTACTCTGGATACTGTATTAGAGACAGACTACGGGTAAAAGCAGGTTACCCTTTAGCAGGCTATTTAAATTATGCAGGTGAAAAGCAGTATAGCTTGGAATAGAATGGTAGCAGTGGGAAGTGACTGCATTTTAATTATATTTTGAGGACAAATCTAACAGAATTTCTTCATTGATTAGGTATGAAGTGTTACAAGAAGAGAAGAGATACAAATCCATAAACTTAGAACATTTCACTCTATAGCATCTCCATGCTCCAATTCCTTCAACACTAGCACCTGCCTATTGGACAATGACTGGCCCGTCTAGGGACAGCTGGTAAGTAGGTGGATGTTAGCCTAGAATATGTACTAGTGTGAAACTTCTGCTTAAACATATGGCAATTAACTGTGCCAGTAAGTTTTTTCCTTTGGGGAATCAAAACTGAAAAGATAAGGAAAAAAAATCAGTGAGAGTAGAAGTTGAAAGACATGGAAAGCTGTATTCAGACTTCATGAGTAAGCAGAAACTGTGAATAAACAGGAGCTCTGAGCAAACGAAAGCCACGAGGCAGCAAAAAGATACACAGAGTAATGACAGAAGTAGAAGATAACTAAGACAAATTAGATTCTCAGAAGAGGGGTGTGTGTGTGTGTGTGTGTGTGTGTGTGTGTGTGTGTGTGTGTGTGTGTGTGTGTGTTCAGGGCCAGGCCAACTCTGGAGCCAGAATGTTGTAAGTGATCATTATAAGAAGCAGAGGATTTGTGCTAGACAAGCAGACAAGACAATTGTGCCCCAGCCATAGAGTGTCTGGCTGTCATCAATATCACAGAAACCAGATCCACATAAGAGCCAAAAATACAAGGGTGCAAGGAAGCCAGAGAAGGCAGAGGAAACCTGTCTGCTGAGAAGCAGAGAAGTGTAGCAGATGCTCCTAGAGAAGCACAGATGGAAGAGGCAGCCCTGTGAGAAGAGAAACTGCTTCTAGTTAGTGTCACTCCCATCCCAAGGGGACCTGGGTGTGTTGTTACCAGCACTTTAGTGTCCAAGATGATTGGGGGGAGGGAAATGGGGGCCAAAGCATGAGAAGGGGTATCAATGTGTGAGAAGTAATGCACCTACTACCTGACAAATGTAACTGTAACCTCTTTATATATTATCCCGACAATAAAAAATAAATTAAGCTGAGAAAATTAGTTTATCTTCAATAAACTAAGACTACTATATGATCCAACTACTACATTTGAAAGAAATGAAGGAAAATAAAAGGTTACACTTAAAAAAAAAGAGAGATTGCCTCTTGTCTCTGCTTGAATCACGGTCTTTTTGTACATTAGCTAGTATGAATAGATTTTGGTTCATGATTCAGGGATAAAGATGATAAAATTTAGCTTGAAATTTCTTGTTATCTATCTCTCAGATTGGCAGATAAGGTATAGAGAGCAAAAAGCCAGTTATTTTGGTCTAACAACCAAATGGAATCATAGGAAGTATTGTATATACTTTACTAAGATCTACACAGGTCCTAATAAGATCCACACGGCTGATCTTCATTACCCTATAGATTCTGTGACTGTACACTTATTTGATACTATTTACTTGTAAACCAAAAAGACTCATGGAACTTTTGTGGTTCTTCACAAACATGTGCCAAGTGGTAAAAATGTTCTGGTTGTCCAATGTGCACATTTGCAGTTGAGGTCAAACAGGCTAGCACCATTTCTTGGCCTCAGGTGTGGCAAAGGATCACAATGGAAGACCGTGAGGAGGAAAGCTATTCACCTCAAGGCGATCGGGAAACTAACAAAGAGGAATAGATCTAGGACAAGTTATAGCACACCTCTGGTGGCTTACTTCCTCTAACTAGGCCCCAGCTCTGAAAGACCATCAGCTGGAGACTCTAAGCTTTCAGCATGTGAGTGTCTTGAATGGCACTTCATATCCAAACCATAACTTTGTATTCCTCAGAAAAAGAACTCTGATGTGGGCTGGCAACAGAATAGAAACCTTAAGAATGCAGTCAGTCAAAGGGATTGAAAGTAAAACTGTATTGCACCAACATTCTATTGACTATACTTCTTTTTTTCTTCTTTTATTTCCTTCTATTTTACCTGTTCATCTCTGGCAAGATGCAACTGGGAGTTCTAAGCAGGAGCTGGGTAGAGACATGCAAGGAAGAGGGGACGTGGCATAGAATGCTGAAGTCTTAGCTTGGAACCAAATAATTGATGTTCTACAGTTGTATCGTGCCTACATGGGCTGGGTACCCCTGCCACCCACTATAACATAAGGCTCTGGACTCTTATCCTTTATCATATTAGCCTAACTCCGTTTCTCCTATCTCCTTCTCTTCCTTTCTCACCACCTCCCGTGGCAAGTGAGATTTGAGAGGACATAGGGAAGAAGGGAGTGGGAATTAGACTAGGAGTAGATGAATACATTTGTGTGAGAGCCTAAGGAGGGAATGCCACTTGTAGCATGAAGCATAAAGTCTGGGGTGAAAGGATTTTGTTGAATTTATGAAACAGGTTTATTGTTAGAATTCTCAGTCTAAATTTCTTCCCTGAATTAGATTTCCCAAAAGCTGGAGCTCTCCATCCTGCACTGGGTTCTACAGTTGTGTAGTGTCTGATGTGCTGGGGGCTGTGGCAAAGCACAAGAGACATGGAGTTTCGAGTTAAACTGAACTATACTGCCTGCCCTCTGTTTTTTGAGAAATCTCCTTAAATGCTCTGAATAGTTTTCTGACTTGTAAGATGTATTTTGTGGGTGCATCATAGTTAAAAGAAAGTGGCTCTATAAAGATTTTTATGACTATGCTTATGAAGCTCAAATGGTACCTATGGTTAATATTAGGAAAACTATCATTTTGTGGTATTTGCCTGCAAGTGGTGAGGCTTGTTTTTCTTTTTCTTCTCAGCTACGAAAAACAAAGCAAACCAGACTGAGTTTCTAGGAATTTGTGATGGTCCCTTGCAAGGATACATGAGCCATATCTTCTATACCAGAAGCAATCCAGGTACTGTACTGTAAATGCTTTAAGTCTGCAAGCTTCTGTAGCAGGGACTAAATTGCAGGTTGTTTTGTTTTTGGTACCAGCAATTCCCAATAACAAAGGAACTGACTAAGGAAAGAATGGATGCCTTACTTTGAGACAGTTAGTCCACAGTTCCTGCTTTTTTTATTTCTATAGGTCTTGAGGTTAAGTGGCCCTTACCCAAACCCAGAAATTCATCAATAAGTCAGAAAGATGGTGACTAAATTACTTTAAGCCTTGACATATTATCTTTACCTCTTCATCTTCTTTGACACATTTCTTGCAACTTGACTCAGTTTTCCTTCTACATTCAAACACCATCCTGTATACTCACCCAGTGTTTGTCTATCATCTGAAGCATTAGTTTTCTACTATTGTTGTAACAGATTATCACAAACAGTGACTTGTTTCAGTGGCTTGAATAACATAAATCTATTATCTTTTCTAGAAGGTCTGGAGAAGACAATATGTTGCACTTTTTTGCATCTACTTTTGTCATATTTCCTTCTATTACAGTTTGAATGTGTCCCTTCCAAAAATCATGTTGAAACCTAACTCCCTCGTGGTGACATTAAGAGGCAGGGTATTTTGGGAAGTATTTAAGTGCCATATAAAAGGCTGGAGGGAATGACCTTTTGGTCAGTTTCTAGTAATTCCATTTGCAATAAAATACCCTTGCTACAATTCCATAATTCTTCATGCCCTGAAACATAATACATTTATAAATGCTAAGAATTAGAACATCAATATCTTCAGAGGCCATTATTCTGCCTTTCAGAATCACTGTCTGTTATGCCTTGTTCTCTGCTTCTAGAATTAGGACAGAAACTAGTAAGCTTCTTCAGATTTTAGTCCAAAACATCCTTTTATCAGTGTTGTCCATGAATCACATGCTTGAACGGGGTGGTCTCTGTTTGATTTAAATGAATTTCATGCTATCATTTGACTTTTATATAAAATGACTCACAAACAACAAGATGAGGGGTGGGAGTGGGGGCAGGGAAATGGGGAACAAAACATGAGAAAGGGTATCAATGTTTGTGAAGTAATGCACCTTCTGTCTGGTGAATATAATGTGACCCTTCCATTAATTACAATAAAATTATATGAAAAAATAAAATAACACACAGTATATTTCTTTTTAATTTTCTTTTTAATTTTTTATTGTAATGTATAAAGGGGTTACAGCTATATTCACCAGATAGTAGGTGCATTACTTCTCACACATTGATACCCTTTCTCATGTTTTGTCCCCATTTTTCTCCCCCCAATCATCTGTCCCCCTTTCCCTTTCCTATTTCAAATAAACAAATATATATATATATGTATATGCAATATACCAGGTAACAAAGTCAGATACTGTAACAATATGAGATTAACAAAGGAGAAGAGAAATAACATAGTACATTAAGATAAAGCTCTTGTTTCCATATCCTGGAGATCCTTTCATTTAGCCTCATCCTATACGGCCTTATGTATGTAGGTTTTGCACTCTTATATTCCTCTTTTAGGAGAGTCCTAGGTGTGTACTAATTAAAAACCATTGAGCCTACGTTCCTTTGGATCTGGCTTACTTCACTTACTATGATTTTTCCCAAGTCTTTCCATTTTCTTACAAATGGGGCGATGTCATTCTTTCTGCTGGCAGGAAGAATTCCCTTGTGTATAAGTTCCACATCTTGATCCAATCATCTACTGAGTGGCATCTGGGTTGGTTCCATATCTTTGCTATGGTAAATAATGTTGCAGTGAACATTGTTGTGTTACTGGCTTTAGAATGTCCTTGTTTTTGCATGATTGGGTAAATGTCAAGGAGGGGAATTGCTGGGTCATAGGGGAGCTCTATGTTTAGTCTTTTGAGGAACCGCCATACTCACGGTATATTTCAATGAGCGCAATGGTGTTTGATTTCTTTACCTAAGTATATGGATAGGATAAACTATTCTTTATTTTTCTAACATCATTTAGATTCTATATTGTGATAGATATGTTACCATATTCAGCTTTTCTTTAGTGAGAATTTTGAGCATAATAATCTTGCTTAAAACAAATGCTAGGGGTGGGAGCATAGCCTATGTAGAGTGCTTACCTAGCACACACAAAGTCCTGGTTTGATTCCTCAGAACTACATATACAGAAAAAGCCAGATGTAGTGCTGTGGCTCAAGTGGTAGAGCTCTAGCCTTGAGAAAGCCCAAGGACGGTGCTCAGGCCCTGAATTCAAGTCCCAGGATTGACCAAAAACAAAACAAAACAAATGCGAGTGGTTCACAACTGTAATCCTAGCTACTCAGGAGGCTGAGAGATCGGAGAGTCAAGTTTTGAAGCCAGCTCAGGAAGGCTCAAGTGCTCTACTGAGCAAAAAAAGCTCAAGACTGATGCTGAGGCCCCAAGTTCAAGTCTTAGCACTACGGCGCGTGTGCACTTACACACACACACACACACACACACACATGCACGCACACACACTAGTCTATAGTCTGTCATAGTCCTATCCAATAGTACTTTTATTAACCTAATCAATGCCAGGGGCAATTTACACAAATGGTATGTCTTTAGGCATATGTATAAGGACCCATACTTATATGTACAGTTATCAGCATGATACAGAAAGATGATAAAGGTGCCATCATAGTTTAAGGGGTAGGAAGAGAAGGGAGGGAGATAACATTGAGAAGTTACTCTGTGCCAGCAAATTTAAATTCATAAACTCACTTTAATTCTCATGACAATACAGAAAGGCAATCATATCAATTGCCCTAAGGATCAAGAGGTAGAACTCACTGTTCAATATCAGGTCTGTCTAGCTGTTTCCTTTGTCCATATGACCAGCTCTTCAAATAAGAGAGTGAAATATCTTACAGTTTCATGGAGATAGCTCTAGAGACTTCTCAGGTAATAGTATAGATTTTTTTTTTCATGAAGCAATCTGAGTGGACTGGCTTAGGTCCTCTTTATGTTCAAAAGCAATCCAGTTATCAGTTTTACATTTGAGGAATGATTTAATATTTCTATAGAAAACATATAGGGACCAGATCCACTAACTTACTGTTTGCAGGCTATTAAACTGATATCAAATCACCTTAATTCTGTGTTTGTCTGGGAAATGTGTCTTTTTATTCTCATTTAATCAGTTCTTTCAATATCTTGGTTATTCATTGGATTTCAATTAGGTAATTTAGGGGAGTTGATATTCCCTAGAATAAAGGCAATCATGCAATCCATCGTAGTTAATACTGAAGGAATTATTAAAATACCAAAGAAGCAAGGGTTCTCCCTGCATTTGTCTGCACCTCAGAGAAAATGAACAGAGAGGAATTATGTAGGAGATTTGGCTGAAGTTGTGACAGAGAAAGAAACCCTCATGTCATGAGAGTGAACAAACTATGAGAAGGTACACAGATGTTTTGAGAATCATAACTTCCAAAGATCATATCTAGGTAGGCTATCATATCTAGGTAGTCTGCCATTCTAGGTCACTGTTTCATAGTGAGTCAATGTGACACTCTCACAGTAAGCAATCTTCTTTTGAACGATTACTTATTTAAATCTGTAAAGGAGATAACAACGTTGGAAAATTTAAGCCAGCGTTTCATTGCTACAATATCAAGATGGAGCATCATCTTAACGAAGACAAACAATGTTCAACAAGAAATGTACTTACCACCTTACATGTGTAGCTACAACCCCTCTGTACACCACCTTAACAATAAAATTAAATTTAAAAAAGTCAAGTCAAAAGGTAAAATGAAAGTCATGTTTTCTTTTTCTGTTGTTTAGCCTTTCTTTTTTTCTTTTTCTTTCTTGCTTTCTTTCTTTCTTTTTTTTTTTTTTTGCCAGTCCTGGGCATGGATTCAGAGCCTGAGCACTGTTCTTGGGTTCTTTTTCTCAAGGCTAGAGTTCTACCACTTGAGCTTTTTTCTTTGTATGTGGTACTGAGGAATTGAACCTGGGTCTTTGTGCATGCTAGGCAAGCATTCCAAACTCCCTTGACTTTTTTTGCTCATAGCTCGTGTTCTGTCACTTTAGCCATGCTTCCAGTTCAACTTTTTTTTTTCTGGTTAATTAAAGGAAACTCAGTGGTGAGGTATCATGACTCATCTAGTAGCTGAATTCACAGGTCATTCTCTATTGTGCTTTTCTTTTCTAGATGAGAGCTATCTGTGACTGTCTCAACTATGTGATTCCCCAGTGTGAATAACATAAGCTTTCCTCAGCCTTTTGGGAATTTCCAGAAGTTTGTGCTTTCTGGTTTTCTCTGCATCCATGAACCTGCATTTGATTGCACTAGCCAGTGCTTTACTGCTTGCCACTCCAAACAAAATTGTCTTTTAAAAATTAATTGACGTTAGTGTTATTATAGAGGTGATGTGCAGAGGGATTACACTCACATGACTTATGTAATGCGAACATTTCTTTTTGTACAGAATCTTCTGTTCCCTCATTGTCTTTCAGTCCCTTCTTCCCTTCTGTCTCCACCGTGGGTTGCACCGTTCATTTTCATCGAATCCAGTGAGCTCTACTACTGCACCTTTTCACCCTTTGTCCCTTGAGTTCTGTGCCCTCCCTCCCACTCTCCCAATGATACACACGTGCGTATACCATACATAAGAAGATAGAATCATCCAAAATTCAAAACCAAGAACAAGGTCTTTTGTTTACATATTTTTGAGTTTCAGTATGCATATTACTTTATATAAATATGAAGCAGCACTTAGGCATTGTGCCTTTGTATTTCTCTCCTGAGTGTCCTCTTTTAGTCTCACAGTGTGTATCTAGAATCCTGTATAATGTGTCATATCCCAGAGAGTGTTAGGTCCAACTTCTGCGTATCAGAACTGTCTTTTTATGAGCTACTCTCAGCCAAAAATTTACAATGAACACATGTAATTGGGTAGACTTGAGCAAACTATTATGTGGTGTGTGAAGTGCTCAACATACTAGCTTTTTATCTTATTTCCTTTTACACTTCATTTTCTACCTCGAGAGAATAAATGAATTCTTTTATGCAGAGAGACCTTGCACTCATTTATAAGTTTTTGTTCAAGCAAATATGAGTATTCTCAAGAAGTTCATTCTCCTAATAGGAACACAATTGCCAACCTCTAAAGCATACAATTTTCTCTACCATTACATTCCTATAAATTTAAAATTTTCTATGTCAACCAAGCCAAACATTTTTTTAAAAAATTTATTTTATTGTCAGGGTTATATAGAGAGGGGTTACAGTTATATTTATAAAGTAGTGAGTATATTATTTCTTAAACATTGTTACCCATTTCCATGTTTTTCTCCCACTGTCCCTTTCCCCACCCCCTCCCAAGTTGTAAAGTTCATTTCCAACATATTGTCCTGTGAATATCGCGATTACACCAGTTTATGTTTTGTCCTTTGTCTCATCATCTTGTTTTTCCCCTTCCCTTTCATGATTTAAATAAACAAATAAATGTATATATAATACACAAGGTACCAAAGTCAGATACAGCAACACCAGGGGATAAACCATAAGGGGGAGAAAAAACTCAGAAAAAAAGAAAATAAGTAAAGAACTAAGTTCACACAATACATTAAAAACAACAACCATGCGATTGTTCCTCTATCTGGTTCCCTATCATGGAGTTCATTTCACTTAGCCTCATCCTACATGGCCATATGCATGTAGCTTTTGTGCTATCACTTTCTTCTGCTAGATGCACACTAATTATTACCAATGAGGGAAACCATGGAGCCTATGTTCTTTTGGGTCTAAGCCAAACATTTTTTAAAATAAAAAAAATCATTGTGACCCTTGACCTTTGTAATAAAATGAAAATGGCTTCAAGTCAGACCTTATATGACATCCCCCTTTATTCTTTTAAAAATGTCATTATAAAGGTGTTGTATAGAGGGGTTACCAGTTACATAAGTCAGGTAAAGAGTACATTTCTTTTAGGACAATGTCACCCCTTCCCTTGCTCTCTCCCAGTTTTCAGCTTCCTTTCTTATTCTTTTCTTTTTTTTGGCCAGTCTTGGACTTGAACTAAGGGCCTAAGCACTACCCTTGGGCTATTTTTCTCAAGGCTAGTACTCTACCACTTGAGCCAGCTTTTTTTTTTTTATGTATGTGGTACCTTTCTTATTCTTAATCCAAACAGATTCCCTCTTTCTCCTCCTTAGGTCCTGCAGCAGTTCCTAAATCTGACTGTGTAGCTATCAGCTAGACATCTCTGGAGGATCATTTTGCACTGATTTGCAGAAGTCCTAACTCCATAGATGAAGGTAGGGCCTAGGATTCTGTCTCTTGAAAAAATTCCTCAGCAATGATTTAGGAATACTGATCACACTAGCCTCTGCTGTGTACCGTATTAGATGATTCAGATATAGAACACTTCCATTATATGGCCAGTCCTAATGGATAGTACTGGTCTAGGGCACTTACTGTACAAAGCATATACATACTTGGTATAGTGTTCAGCAAGGGTAGCTTTCCCTCATCTTTCTTCCATTTTTCAGATTCTTACTACCTTGTTTAGCCTGTCACTCTTGATCTAGAAAGCATTAGTAGGATCAGCATTTCTTTAACTGTTCTTTTCGCCTTTTGTCTTTAGCCTCAGTGTAGGGATAATATGTGAGACCAGGATCCTCTTTGCTTCTGGAAAGTGCTTCCACTCTACATTCTTGTAAAAGACTCAGCCACTTGAAAGCTAATGCATTTTAGCCATTATCAGTTTTCCCCTTCTTGTTAGTTGCTACTTCCTCATTCAGTGGAGACATTTACATGTGGTTCACAGTATTCCTGTGACTTCAAACTTTGCTTCATTTGGAAAATGTCAGCTTCTAGCTAACAATTGATCCTTCAGTTCCTTGACCTTTCCATCCCCAATAAAAACAGGAGCTATCACTTGCCAAAAGGCTAGCCAGCCACTTGGTAAGAAATCAGCAAGTTATGTATTAACTCATTTGATTCCATAAGTTAGCCCCCTTATAATTATTGTCTTCATTTTACCAATAAGAAAACAAGGAATTCATTCACAGATATGCCAACATTAGATAGTGAAGGAAGATGTAAATTCAGGTGCTCTTGTCCCAAAGAAGACATGCTTCAATACTGCAAGTATTCTCCTTCCAGAGACGGTGTTCACACCATTCTACTGTTGTTCCTGCTTCCACTTCTTACTGCGTCCTTCCCTCACATCTGTCTACATCTTCACTGATTTAGCAATCCCACCAGACAGGGTAATAAAAACAAAACTAAAATTAATAATAGTAACAGTTTATGGTTAAACCATCTTAATGCATAATAATAATAATAATTTCAGTACTAGAAATTGATTGTAGACTTTCATATTTGTTAGGCCAAGAACTCAATCACTTGAATTACAGTCCCAGTTTTTGTTTTTGTTAGTTATAGAACTTGAACTCTGGGCCTGGGCGTTGTCTCTGAGCTCTTCAGCTCCATGCTGCCATTTTACCCCTTGAACCTCAGAGCCACTTCTGGTTTTCTAGCAGTTAATTGGAGATAAAAAGTCTCTTGGACTTTAGTTCCCCGGGCTGGCTTTAAACCTCCATCTCAGATCTCAGTCTCCTGAGTAGCTAGGATTACAGATGTGAGCCACCTTGCCAGCTGCACTCCCAGGTTTTTGTTTTTTGCTTCTCATTTTTCTTTTTAAAGATACATCTCATATTAACTTTGTTCTGATCTTTGAACTATGATCCTCCACTCTGTTTCCTAAATAGCTTGTGTTATAGGGGTGCATAACCATTACTTTCCCAACCCAATTTAAGTCTTTTCCCTCCCTCCCTCCTTCCCTCCCTCCCTCCCTTCCTGGGCTTTCTCAAGGCTAGAGCTCTATCACTTGAGCCACAGCACCACTTTTGGCTTTTTCTTTGTATGTGGTACTGAGGAATCGAATTCTGCTCTTCATGCATGATAAGCAAGCCTTCTACCACTAGGCCAAACTCCCGGCCCTGGCTTTTTTTTTTTTCCACAGCTGATGTTCTACCACTTGAGCCATGCATTCAAACGGGCATTTTGCAGGACATGGAGTCCCTCAGACTTTACTGACCAAGCTGATTTTCAACTGAGATCTTCAGGTATATGGGCAGTAGCTAGGATTATAGGAGCAAGCCACTAGTATCTGGACTACATATTTACTCCTCAAAGCAAGTATACTGAGAAGATACGTATTATCACATGGTTTTATAGATGAGGAAATTGAGACAGATATAGAGAGATTAAATCATGTGTCCAAGGACACACAGCTCATAGATGGCAAAGCCAGAATTTGAATCCAGTTTCCATAGTCCACATTCTTCCCTATATTGTCATATGGTGATAAATCTGAAGTTATAGGAAAAAGAATGATCACTTACAACTCTTCTCATCCTCCAAGCCCTCAATATCCATGCCTGCCCTCAAGTTCAAATGTTATTTGTTTAAAAAAAATCCTGGCTATTTGCCTCATAATGAGAACAATGAATTAGATCATTTCAATAATCTCCCCACTTGGTGTTCTGGTTGAATATAATGTATTGCTGTACTGCAAATCTTAGACAGGACTGTGTTATACAAACAAGACAGAGCTGAGCCTGAGATTTGGGGGATAATAACCAGCATATTTGAATGAAGAAAGCACAGGTACCGAAAGCTTACAGGGGCTATTGTAGCAAATAGAGAGGACAGATTTCTTTTTATGTGGTTCCTGATGTGCTTATGTTGGGAGGAGACCAACAGTTTGGGGTGGGAGGGGGAATATCTCAAAGAAGTTTGCTCTGCATTAATATGATGGCTTCTATCACAAGAAAAAAGCGGTAAGGAAGGAGGGCAAAAAAAAATTTTTTTTAAAGGTATCCTTGGTTTGGGGCCAGGAGAAAGGCAGCCTGGCTGAAACCCTTGTTCCCTTGGTCAGGAAGCAGCAATCTACGTAAACAGGAAGTAGAGAAGGCTGGGGGAGAGGAGAGCTGACTCCAGATGGGTGTAAGTGGTTACATGCAAAGGAGATTGTGATACAAGCAGGGGCTTTGCATGTCATACTTGGCTCCTTCCTAGGAAGCCTTGCTTCAGCAAAGTGTCTGTGAAGAAGGTGCTGGGTCCTGTTTTCAAATAGATAAACCCTTAAGCTTTTGCTTTTTGTCATTTGCTGGCTAGGTACTTTTGTTTATACTTATTTAATTACCTCAACATTCTGTAAAATTAGGATTAGGTGAGAAAGGAAAATAACTGGTTCAGAGGGACTGAGTTACCTTGTCCTAATTCATTTATGTTACACCATCAGACAGCACTTTGTGGAAAATAGTCTCCTATTGAGAGATGTTGTATTGAAAAGTAGAAGGAGACCTAGAGAACAACTAAGGGGATAAAGGAGAAGAGGAGGATTAAGAGATCAGTAGGAGGATATAATATGTATATTATATAGAAGTATGAAAAATCACAATAAACCCATTATTCTACATAATTAATATCAATAAAAATGAAAAAGATGCATTTGCTTTCTAAGGATGTCATAGAAAATTAATCAAAACCTAGTGTATATGTGTGTATATTAGTACCTCTGTGTATGTGTATGTGTATGTCTATTCAGTCTCTTCTTTATTTAGATCAGAAATTTAAAATCAAGGTACCAGCAGGATCACACTTTTGAGGGATCTAGCAAAGAACGCTTCCTTGTTTGTCCAGCTTCTGGTGACTCGTTTTTAGTCTTGTGGCGATATAACCCACCTCTGTTTCCATCTTCATATGACCTTTTCTTTTAATCCTGTCTTTTCCTCTTCTCTCTTATAAGGATGCTTGCTGTAGGATTTAAGGTCCACCCGAATGATCTCATCTCAAGATCCTTAATTTAATTACAGCTGGAAAGACCTGTTATCCAAATAAGGCCAAAAATTGCAGAGGCTTGATATTGGGGCATAGACATATCTTTCTTTCAAGCCAACATTTAATCAAGTATAAGGGGTATCATTATTAAGGTATAAACCAGATTGTATAGCATTTTCAAAACAACCATGGAATCAGGAGGGATGTTATCTTGGTTATAATTCTCGTTTCCAGATCTTTAAAAGCATAAACGTCTCCAAAATGCTAGTCTCTCCTGTCTTTGATTTCCCAGAGTGTGGCACAGAGCCATGTGGGTTTTTGAAGCTGACCTCTGTGGGGAAATGTTATACCTCTCCTCTAATACACACACTCACACATGGTTGAAAATTGCTTCTGGGAGGGAATGCTATGACCCTGGCTGATGGGTAAGGCCAATAATATTATGCATTTAAGGAAGAGATAAAATCTACCAGTAGTGATAATAGAGTCTAAAAGTTGGATTAATGTGCAGAATCTTAAATCCAAAGATTAGGTCTTGAACCAAGTGTGTTATTACTATAAGTGAATATCACTATTGCCCTGGGGATCTGTCTAAAACACAAATACACTCATCTCTTCTTGAGATTTTTCACTGGCTCCTTCTCAATATTGGGTGAATTTCAGATGCCTTAACAGAGCATACAAGTAATCTGAAAGGTAGCCTCCGTGTCTTACCTTTGTAGATTTTTTTTTACCACTCTCAAAGACTTTTTGCTTTTCCTGATCAAATTCTTGCCATTTCACAAACAAGTAATGTCCCTTGTTGTTCCATATGCTTGAAATGCTCTGTTCCCCTTTCTGACACATAGATAAAGACTACTTTTCCTGCACATATATTAACAAATCTCTTTACTTTTCAAACTGTTCATGGGGCTGTTTGCCTTGTGTTCTATATAAGTACAGAACTTTTTCAAACTCATCTCTGAATTTCCAGTGCCTCATAGGTACTCAATAAATGTTTGTCAAATCATAGCTTCACATCTGAAATTCTTGGTTTGGCAACAGTGGGATCCAGGCTTTTAATCTTTGTAAAGCAACCACATTGGGGCAGAGCATAGGAAATCTTGGCATAGGTGTAAGAAAAAAAGAATGGTAGGAAACAGACGGAGGTTTCCAGTTCAGAGACAATGTGTGTGGTTTAAGACATATTGGAATCCCTCTGTTCATTCTCCCATCTTGGGCATGAACACTATTGAAGTGGAGCTTGGTTGTGGGTTCCCATCAATATCAGTGACAACACATCAGAACAGTAGGGATGACAGATGTGCTACAACTAGAAAGTACCAGCTCTGACACGGGGGAGGTATACAGTTAATGGGTAAATGGAGGGAAAGAGGACAAAGGTAAATATACGTGACAGATGAAAGAAGAGGGATTTAATGCTGTAGCTACATACTTATGAATTCTATTTCTCTCTTGGTATCTGCCTTTCCAAAAGGGGAAATCAAGTTGTACTTACCAGAAGAAAAGCGATGGAGACTTGTAGGGATAGCTTTAGGCTTTTAATTTTGGGTCTCTCTCTAATAAAATAATTTTGAAATAGTTATCAAGAGCAAGTTTAAATCTTGGAGATATGACTTCTTACCTAAGATCTATTTACAAGAGATGTCAATATACCAATAGTTGTTGACTGCAATCTGGTTCCTTTTTCCCACCTACCACACCCCATAACTTTCAGAGACCCATGTAACTGAAAAGCTCTGAAGCTTAAGAATTGTTAGTGCCACAGTAAATCCTCCTATGGATACAGAGCAAGTGAAGACAGCAGATGTCCATTTCCTAATAGCAGAGACCTCGTTTTAAAGAATGGAGAGTTGGACATATATCCAAGTAACTGCATCTGGGGAACTTGCGTCTTGGCAGTGCAAGTGATCATCATTTTGTACTTTGTGGCACTGGCTAAACCCAGCTGGATTTTTGCTACACTGACTTTAACAGCTCTTCACTCACGTAATTCAGTGCTTTTAAAGGCTATGTTTTATTTGGCTTGGATGCTTTCAACAAACTTACAGGGACTATTGGCCCCAGGAGCCAAAAGCTGAACCTGTCCTGCCACAGCTTCTGGCTATGTTGACTCTTCCTTCTTTTTTCTCCTTACCCTTTTCCTCTACCTCTTACTTCTCTTCTTCCTCCTGTCCCCTCCTCCCTTCTTCCTCTTCTCTTCATCTCTGATTGTTTTGACAGATCATTGAGTTCAGACAGTGCATCACACATGAGGCCTAAATTATGAGCAAATTCCATTGACGTCAAGCCATGTACATCCAGTGAATTGGCACAATTTTTGGCATCTCTAAGCTGTGTCCTTTTCAGATGCAGACAAGTGCCTTCAGGGCAACAGAGGCATTCCAGATGGTGATTTTCAGATAGACTCCCCAGCAACACTACCTCCCATCTGGGCCAGCGCCCGGAATGCCACTGGCCACTGTCGGCACATCCCCACAGCTGCTGTTGACTCTTGGAAGGAGTGCAGCAAACATACTGTGACTTATCAGAGGAAACCTGCAGATGATTAACTCTGAGTTCATTATAAGCTGTATTTCCACCCAAGTGGACTCCAGTCTGAGGGTAAAAGCAGGGTATGAGAGAAGACAGACAGTGGAACACCAGGAGTTTGGCAATAATTGTAAATGCTTTCCCCAACAAAGGAGGCACCACAGTAGGAGAAAAATGCAAGATGTTTAAAAGATAGAAAACATGAGTCCAGGTCCCTGCTGTGTCACTCACAACAGATGTGAACTTGAGCGATGGTGGTAGATGTCTGCTTGGACATTCTTCCCACCTCCTTACTTTCCCAGCCTCTTTCCTTGGAGGGCATTTCTCTTCTGCCCAGATGGACTCAGGGTTCTATCCTTATACCCCAATCCCTTCTACTTCCTGCTCTTCTGAGACAGTATTCAATAAGGTCAATTGCAGTGTTCTACAGCTGGGACATAGTGAATAAAGCTCAGGATATATGTTAAATCATCAAAGCCCTTCCTTGAACATTCCATAAATTTTGGAATGAAATTAACATCATATAAGAATGTGAATCTAACCATGTCATGAGAAAGGATATCAATGTTTGTGAAGCAATACACCTTCTATCTGGTGAATATAATGTAACCCTTCTATTAATTACAATTAAAAAAAAAGAAAAAAAAAGAATGTGAATCTATCTTGTCAACTTCAAAATAAAGGAGAAAAAGCCAGGAGTTTGGCCTAGGGGTAGAGTGCTTGCCTAGCATGCATGAAGACCCAGGTTCAATTCCTTGGTACCACATACATAGAAAAAAAGCCAGAAGTGGTGCTGAGGCTCAAGTGATAGAGTTCTGGCCTTGAAAAAGTCTACAGACAGTGCTCAAGCCCTGACTGGAAAAAAAAATAAGGAAGAAAAATATCTGTCATAATAGCTGGAAGGTGACATCCAAAGTCAAAAGCGAGGCCTCTGCTTTTCTGACTCACTGCCACAACTACCTAGGTTTATGGAGTTAGCAAGGGCTTGTACATACATGAAAGTTCCTTGCAGCTGAAATGTATTGTGTCCAAAGAATAAAAGGACCTCTTTTTAAAAACAAAACAAAACAAAACCCCCCAAAAAACAAACCACAAAAATCAAAAACCAAAAGCAAAACATGTTATTTGTCAACTCTTCTAAACTATTTCACATACTTCTCACTTTGAAAATAGAAGATACCACATTTAACCTCTTCGGAATGGCGCTGGGTCATTAAACCAAGGATCAATTAATATGCTGTGCAATCATGTATTTTAGGACTCCTGATCTTTCTTTTATTAACACTGTCCCAGCCTCCACTTCCTAAATTTTTTTTGGCTGTTTATCCAGGGCCCCACAGGGCAAGCTCTCAATAAGAACAAGCTTAAGGTTTTCTGGCCTAATTCATAGCCAACCCCCTTCCTACTCTCTGTCTTGTATCCCCCTTCCTAGTGTGTTCTTGAACTCTGTTGGCTCCTGAACTTCTGCTTCTTTCTTGTTTTCAACCGAGCAGTTTCCCTTTAGATCTCACCTGAGATATAGCTGCTCAAAGACTGACCTTTGGTCCTTTTCCTCATATGCCATTCTGCTTTTGCCCTTGGGTCCTGTTTGGCTTCCAGCTGGCAATTATATTGAGCCAAGACAGGGTCTCATGACAAGGGATCAAATGTTAGTGTTTCTCCTTTCACATGGTTAAATGGACTAGGATCATTTATCACAGGGACAAACAACCGTGTTCACACTACAGAAACCTCTTGGGTAAGATTTAAAATAGCCAGGGGTAGGGATAGGATTATAGGAAGTAGCAGTTATCCTACTTTGGAGGGAATATTATAATTAGGTAGTATGGAGATCAGTTTTCTGGTGAGTATCAGTTATATTTTTTTTATTAATTACGTTACAAATACACCTCAGGAATTGTGAAATTGTCCAACTTCACAGCTAGCTGATTGTTAGCTAATAGTCTCTCCAGACCTCACTTTCTCTTTTTGGCCCTCTACTGACCCATGAATCCAAGCCTTTTTTTTTTTTTTTTGGCTTCAGCAGGCTCATCTCTTGATCTCTTTTTTACCATTAAAATAGTAACACACGAAAATATTTTTAAATACACAGAATCTTGCAGGTATGTGGCTCTTAACACTTCTCAGGGTTAAGGGGACAATTATGCTAAACATTTTACTCATTGTGCATGAATAGATGCTTTTGTTTAAACCTACAGGAAACATTGCAAGGAAGAATCATATCAAATGGAAAGCATGAGTTTCATTTCAGCCTTGTTTAAGAACTTTAGACAACGCTAATCAGTCTGATGTTTCTCAACAACTTCCAGAGTAGCCGTTCCTCTCTTTGTTCTTTTAGATGTAGCCCATCAACCCTAAGTGAATGTACACAGAAACTCAGCCTGAGGGCCCCATTTCTAACCACGCAGAAATTTGCCTCCTTTACTACCCCTCCTGCATACTCCCTGTCCTGGCTCTGTGATCCCATGCTGTACTTTAGTGTAATTAATTTCAACTCTTGCTGCACTGTGGAATCATTCCAGAGAACTTAAAAAAATCTGAGCCAGGTATGGAGGCCTGCTCTTGTAATACCAGCATGTGGACGGCTGAGGCAGGAAGATTACAAATTTAAATTTGAATGCATGGCCTTCAAAGTATACTCAGGCCATCTTGGGCTACCTAATGAGATCTTGTCTCAAAAACAACAACAGCAACAACAACAACCAAAACCAAAACCAAAACATTGATGTCCAGATACAAATAAAACCAATTAAATCAGAATTAGAATTTGTTTCCCTCAACATTAAAAAAAAAATTAAGTATGGGCTGGGAGTCTTGCTTATTGATAGAGTGCTTTCCTATCATACATAAAACCCTGGATTCAAATCCTTGGTATCACATACATAGAAAAAGCCAGAAAGTGGTTCTGTGCCTCAAGTGGTGGAGCACTAGCCTTGAGAAAACTTGAGGACAGTGCTTAAGGACTGGCAAAAAAAAAAAAAAAAAAAAAAAAAAAAGGACAAGGACAGCTCTGCTCCCAGATAGGTTCTGCCAGAGTGGGACTTTTTTGCAATATTTGTTAAGTACAAACTTTTTAAAATTGCCAGTCCTGGGGCTTGAACTCAGGGCACTGTTCCTGAGTTGCTGTTGTTGTTTGTTGTGTGTGTGTGTGTGTGTGTGTGTGTGTGTGTGTGTGTGTGTGTGTGTGTGTGTTTTAGCTCTAGGCTAACACTGTATCACTTGAGTTTTAGCTCCACTTCTGGCTTTTTTGGTATTTACTTGGATATTTGGAGAGAAGAGTCTCACAGTCTTTCCTGCCCAGCCAGACTTTGAGTTGTGAGTCTCAGATCTCAGCCTCCAGAGTAGGTAGCCTTATAGGTGGGAGCAGCAGGCACCCAGCTCCAGAGACTTTCTTTTCCAATTAGCTACTCTACATCCAGAAGTAGAGGTCTGGCTCAAGTGATAGGGCACTAGCCTTGAGAGAAAAATCCAGTAAGAGTTTGAGACCCTGAGATCAAGTCCTAGTATCAGCACAAGTGCATAGATACACACAGACACAGACACAGGAACACACACACACACACACACACACACACACACACACACACAAACACAATGAGTAAACAGCATTTTCCACAGGAAAATACTTAAGAGATTCATGTCAAGAATACTTGCTTACTTTTCATCTTCAGAAGATCTTCCTTCTTGTAGAAAGTGGTGTAACTTTCTATTTTTATTTATTTATTTATTTATTTTAGTGACAGGTGCTTTACTTGAGTCAAGGTCCCAGCTGTTAATTTTCTGCCTTCTGAAGAGTCTTCTCTTTGCTACTGCAGCCATAATCAATTTTCCCTTCTACTAAGTTTTACTTAGTATATTGGTCATGCATCTAGCCCCAGATTAAATATTATTTCACTTCATGAAGAGAGAATGCATGTTGGTGTGAGTTTCGGATCCATTCCCACCCTTCCCTGTTCTCCTCTGCTGCTGTTTCTCAGGACTTTCTTGTTTTTATGATATTGAACAGGCAAAGAGAAGTACCTTAAGAAGCTTGGCATCAGAGAAGGCAGGGTATTTCTTACTCTCTGTGTTCCTGCTTCCTGTGGAGTCTGGCAGTCTCCCACTGGGCAGCCTCTCCCTTCCTGGTCCCAAGTCTACTTGGGCAGTTCCCCTGTTGGTTTTTGCTTCATCTGCCCAACCGCCTAGGCTTCTGGGGTGTGGTAACACCCCCTTATTCCATTATCACCCATGTAAATAGGGAATGACTTATTGATTTTTTTTTTGGTAATCTGTAATTGCTTCACCATTCTGTTTGGCTTTTTTACTCTATTATTCATCTGTTATCAACAATTTGCCTTCCTCTAATATATTTTATTTTCCTAGCTAGATATCAGCTGATACAATGAATAGTGGAAAGAACAGAGACTTGGAAGAGGGACCTAAGTTTAGATGCTGTTACATCCCAAATATCCACAACTCAGCCATTCAGGCACTGGAATTACCTATGGATACTACCTCACCTGGATGACATAATCATGGTCTTTTCTTTGTGTCCTAGTTGTTTAACACATTACTGCTTTGTTTTATACACGATTACCTCAAATTTCATGAATAACTTACTGAACCCTACTATGTGTTCCTGCTATGTGTTAGCAGTTAGGTTAGCAAATGTACTAGAAAGCCTGATTGAAATGCAGCTCTTGCCTTCATTGTGCTTGCAATCAAAGGTGAGTGAGAGAAGTGACAGCCAAGTCTGCAGAAAGATCTTCTGACAAACACAACAAACTGAGGCACCAGTGTCGCTGATGAACTTTTGGTGGGAGAGATTCTGCCTGGGAACAGTAGGTACAATATCAGAGGAGAGGGAACTCTTGATGGCTTTAAGAGAATCCATTAATCAAAAAATGAGGGGAAGGAGAATTCAGGCTAAGTGTATGGCATGAGATAGGTGAAAGAGCTTTGTTCATGCATGCACATCCACAGCTGTACTTCTAGTAAAACTAGTATTATTTGCCGGACTTTAACATTATCTTTCTGTTGCTTTCTGACAGACTTTTTTTTTCTTTTTCTTCTGCAGATACCCATTTTTCCTTATGTATTTCTCTAGATTTTGCTTTGTGGAGTCTTTTCATCATCGAAGCATATGGTGTTAGCTAGACATTTTCTTGCTATGATAAACCCTGGGAAAAACAACTTAAAGGAAGAATTACTGTTGGGTACTGGTGGCTCATGCCTATAATTTTAGCTGCTCAGGAGGTTGAGAACTGGGGGTTGTGGTCTGAATCCATCTGGGCAGGAAATTGTTATTAGCGTCATTCCTTGGCCTGACAAAGCAGTTTGGTCAAGAAAGTTTTTGCCTTAGGAGTAGGTAGGCCCTCCTGTTAGATTCTGAGTATCTTTCCTTGGGAATAGTTTCAGTCTCCTTCTTCCTGGAACTTAAGGTATTTCAGGACAGAAAAGGACTCAGAATAAAGACGACATGTGAAACTGATGCAAGGATGCCAAGCATTTATCTGGCATTCATTAATCTGTGAGTCCAAGTAAGGAACCAGTGCTTTTTAGCAAAGACAGTTGCTAAGTACCTATTGTAACATTTATATTCGATTTTCTTCATCCTAAACTATTGAAAATCTCTCATCTCCTTATTTAGTATAGTATAGATGCTATCCAGGAAATCTCTCTCGTGCATGCTGTCTCATATGGAAGGAAAGATTAGGGCAGAGGAATAAGTATTTTTTCCATAAACTATGCAAAATATTTAGCATAGTGCCTAAAATAAAGCTGGTATTCAACAAGTGTTGACTTACTATATAGGAAAATAATTGGGAAAATGAGGTGAAAAAATTATTTTCCAGTTTGATGTATATAGGCATTGCTATAGCAGAAACCATAAATGGTAGAGAAAAGAAAACAATTGACAACAATGAATTTTTCTGTTCTTTTTTTGTTTTTTTGCTTTCTTTTACAATAAGATACTATGTCTTAAATTGTTCTTTAAATGACCATTTGTGCATTTATGAGTACAGACATGAAGTGTCCAGACAAATGAACATGATTAAACCAGACATGAAGTTTTGTTCTTGGTTATCAGGACCACAGACTGTAATTATCCTAATCTTTGGTATAACACTCTTTCCTCAGTGATTTATTCTTTTGTTCCTTCTTTCCTTCCTTCCTCTTTCCCAGTCTCTCTATTCTTCCTGTGCTTTGCCTCCTTCCTAATTAGCTCCCTCTTTTAGGGAGCCTTAAATTTCAATCACCACGTTTTAAGCAGAACAGTACTTTAGAATTCTCTAGAATTTAACCAGAAATGTATTTATTGTACTGACTTTGGAATATGAATGTGACAGACTTGCCATGACTTGCTATTCCTTTCCATTTCCCCTAGAAATTTATCTCCAAAGCTCAAAGAAAGGGAGTGGTTTTGATTCAAACTTTGCCCTGTTAGCCAACTTCAGGGAGTCTGGGTTGAGTTAGAGGGAATGCAACAAAACCTGACAGTAGACAAATCTGATGTGGTTTGAAGTTTCATTATGAAACTTCTGTGTAGTTCTGCTTTTCACCCAGTTGTGTCATAGGAAAACAACCAAAACATTCATTTCAGTTTCTGCTATCTGCTTATATAATAACAGAGATACACAATTAGTATTTAAATATTCTACATTGTAATAAGTAATTTACCTAAGAATGTTGAAGCTGTATACTTCTTCAT
Organism: Megascapheus bottae; assembly: GCF_031878675.1. Taxonomy (NCBI): domain Eukaryota; kingdom Metazoa; phylum Chordata; class Mammalia; order Rodentia; family Geomyidae; genus Megascapheus; species Megascapheus bottae. The sequence continues at coordinate 34,575,284 of NC_143524.1, read as the reverse complement.
GTCATTTTCCTTTAGCAATGACCACATGTGTGTGTTTGTGCCTATATTCACACATACTGCATACATACAGTTGTCACTTGTAATCCATGGATCCTTCGTTCCAGGACCTATCCTGGGGGTTAGGATAAAATTTGGACATGTTCAGATGTCTTCTGTAAAATAGTGAAGCATTTGCATGTAAATCTATGTTCATCCTTCCATATATTCTAAATAATTTCTAGTACAAATAATTTTTAGTACAAAGTAAATGTTATGCGAAGAGTTGTTATGCAGTATTATTTAGAGTATAATGACAAGAAACAAAGTCTGTTCATGTTCCATATATTCTTTTAATTCAATCATTTAGTGGTAAGGAGTGTTTACCCTGAGATCAAATGATATGGGTCTGTGAGACTTACTATATGTGGACTGAGGTGGAGTCCCCTGTATGTTCTACTGAGTGAGGTAGGATTTAGGAAGAAGCCTTTCCATTTGCTACATGGGATGGCTTAGTGGGTGAATTAACAAGAAAAGGTATGATGTTGAGTTACCCATGGAAGATAAACTCTGTCAAGATGGAGGCAGGGAAAGAATGTAGTTATGTAGGGTATCAATGACTTATTCTAAATTCCACAAAATATACAAACACACTGAGTTTAAATACTGAGTTTAAAAAAGTTAATGTGAGTAGAATTTTGAAAAGAAGATATGACAAAATAGAGCATAGAGTGTTTATAATCTTAACTTTTTTTTGTGGGTCAGGGGGCTTGAACTCGGCTTGGATGCTGTCCCTTGAGCTCTTCAGCTCAAGGCTATCTATCCCCCTACCCTTGAGCCAACTCCCACTACCCCTTTTCTAGGGGTTAATTGGAGATAAGAGTCTCAGGTCCTTTTGTGCCTGGGCTGGCTTTCAACCTTGATCCTCAGATGTCAGCCTCCTGAGTAGCTAGGATTATAGGCGTGAGCCAACATGCCCAGCTTATAATTTTATGTTTGATTTATTTATTTATTGCATGCTTGAATTGAGTCCACAGTCTTGTGAATGCTGTGCAGGTGCTCAACGGCAAAGTCAAAGCTACAGTTCCACAGTTTTTAGCAGGTATATTAACTCATGTAGTGGTCATAAATAAAGTTAGGAGTCAAAAGTCAGTTGGTTCTACTTGTGTCTTTATATGCACAATTAATAGCAGACTTCCAGTGGTTTGGTGTAATCAGAACCACCTTTCTCAGATTTCAAAAATATTTATACTGAAATACACAAAATAAACAAAAGTTGTAAGACCCTATATCTAGTATAATACCTAGTAATAAACTGGAAGAAAAATATTTCAGTATGTTTCACACAAAAAGTAGAGGCAGTTGGAAATAAAGGAGAACCACAGTTGTTGAATCCCAGCTCTCTTCCACAGCTAAAGTGAAACGTTTTAATTCTCTTTTGACTGTTTTCTACCCATTTAATATGAATTTCACGTTTGAAACAAAAATCAACGTTCCTTTAATACAATCTGCCTACCCATTCTTCTGTTCCTTACAGTAAACAGCTATTAAGGATCTACTATGACAGAAAGAGCTTTGCTGCTCCCAGTATTAGCACATGCCTCACTTGAAAAAAGAATCACTAGATTTTATGTAACAAAATGAAACTGCTATGGGAAAGCTGAAGTTCATTTACTAAATGAATAAGTTCAAATTTAAAGGGCAAACGTCCCTCAGTTTTCAAAACTGCCCCAGGCCAGCTTGTCCACTGCCACTAGTGTGATCTTGTTTTAACTCAACTATGCTCCTGTTGCTCTCTCTTTGAACAATCTTTGAGCGAACTCTCATTCACTACAGGATGTATTCCAATCACTTTAGGATGGTATGGTAAGAGCCTCTACAATCTTAACTGTTTTTTCCTTCAGGCTCAGCTCTCTTCAACTATCACATTTCCGCCAAATTTGATTGTTATTCTAAATAAACCAGGCGCATTCTTTTAATGTTTATGAACTATTGCATATGCTCTCCCATTGGCTGGAATATTATTATTCACTTCTCTACTCAGTAAATCTCTATTTTCTCCAGTGCCTAATTCAGTTATTATCTCCTCTAAAAGATCTTGAATCTTCAGACAGATTTATTTCTCTTTTTCTTGGCTATATTGTTGGTATACTTTGAGACTTCCTTTCTACTTTTTTTTTTTTACTCGCCCTGTCTGACCTCTTTGTATAGCAGTAGTAACTGTGACTTCACGATGCATTGGAACAATGAGAAACTCTAGAGGAAGATATGAGGAGCAGTGGTAATGATAATAAAGCAATATTTTCCTCACTTCCTTTACTTCTGTCCTTGAATTGTAAGGACTGCATTAAAATACTACAACAAAATTCCCATCACATAGCCCTCTTCTGTAATCTTTTTTGTTGTTGTTGTTGTTTTTTGCCAGTCCTGGGGCTTGAACTCAGGGCCTGAGCACTCTCCTGGGACTTCTCAAGCTAGAGCCCTACCACTTGAGCCACAGCACCACTTCCGGCTTTTTCTATGTAGGTGATATGGAGGAATCAAACCTGGCTCTTCGTGCATGCAAGGCAAGCATGGCCAATCTAGGCCAAACTCCTGGTCCTGTAAGCTTTGTTTTTGGATCTTGGTTATAAAGCCTCTTTGCCTCATCAGGCTTAGTGGTGGTAGCAATTTTTCAATGTTAATGCTTCATTATCCTTAACTTGGCCTATACTTAATAAATAAATCTTTTATTAGACTGTCATTAATCATTCCTTTTGAATATACCATCTATTTCCTATGTTTCCTATCTTGAAGGGCCCTCTGTAGGGTGGCCATTTAGATATGTCTTTTCTTTTGATCCTGAGGCTTGAACTCAGGGTCTGGGCACTGTCCCTGTGCTTTTTTTTTTTTTTTACAGTCCTGGAGCTTGAACTCAGGGCCTGAGCACTGTGCTTGGGATTTCTCAAGGCTAGTGCTCTACCACTTGAGCCACAGCACCAGTCCCAGCATTTTCTGTGTATGTGGTACTGAGAAATTGAACCCAGGGCTTTGTGCATGGTAGGCAAGCACTCTGCCACTAGGCTATACTCCTGGCCCTGTACCTATGCTTTTTTGCTCAAGGTTAACACTTTACCACTTGAGCCATAGCTCAAGTTAATTGCAGATAAGAATGTCATGGGCTTTCCTGCCCTGGCTGCCTTTGAACTGTAATCATCAGATTTCAGCCTTCTATGTAGCATGAGCCCCTAGTGCCAGGTTCTAGGAATGTCTTTAATTGAAGACATTAATTTAATATGCATTGCATTCCTGATATAATGGTTTACCTGCCTGTTTCCCCCATTAAGTTCTTTAAGGGCAGGTCTAAATCCAGGTTAGGAACAATTGTGGCTGGATAGGAAAAGAGTCTTTCTTTCCTAGAAGTGTTTTGTAAACAGGATAGCATGTTCAGAGGCTAGATGGAAGAGCATCTTCTGGAAAATGCAGTTAAACTTAAGGGACATTAATTAGGGAAATATCTCCATGTCAGTCTTATCCATAGATATCTAAAGTCTTAGATGTCTGTCCCGGCAGTTTATGATAGACCTTCTAATTTCATCTAGTAAGAAGCTAAAAACTATAAGTGAAGGGGTGATGAATCTAATGTTCATGTAAGAATTCTTAAACTTCCATAGCTGTTGGGAATTAAGAGTTGGAGGATCTCAATGGATAGTACTTTTCCTTTTTAATATTTTTGCATTAGTTGAAAATTAATGCGAAAAAAATAAAAGATTAAGACTTACAAAGGCTAAAATTATGATGGCTTAAACTTCTGAATTACTTGTGACAGGTGTTAAATGCCTTGTTATGTATCAATTCACCATTCACAACAAATCTGTGTAGATGCTAAATTTCTATAAGATTGCTTATGTGAGATCTGCTTCTATGAAACTCAGGGCATGAAAGAACAGAACAGAAGTTCTCTTCTTTGCAGAAAGACTGGTAGCTGAGAGAGGAAAACAGTGGAGCAGCAAAGAGAAGAGGAGAGGAGAATGATCTTGGTGAAGTATGCTTACTTTCTTTTTCTTCTTTTTTGGCAGACCTGGGATTTAAACTCACCATGCTGCACGTGCTAAGCAGGAGCTCTACCATTTGAGCCAAATATCAGCTCAACTTTTTTTTGGTTGGTTGGTTGTGGAGTTTGAACTCAGGGCCTGTGTGCTGTCCCTGAATCTCTTGTGCTCTAGCACTCTGTCACGTGAGCCACACCACCGCTTCTAGTTTTTGAGTGGTTAATTGGAGATAAGAGTCCCACAGGCTGGCTTTGAACTGTGATCATCAGATCTCAGCCTCCTGAGTAGATAGGATTACAGACATGAGCCACTGGTGCCTGACTGCCTCTTTTTTTCTTTATTCATCAATAACATGAAGGAATCTCTCCTTTACTAGGAAGAAAGTTGATGAATCCTATACCAGAATAATCCTATACAAGAATCCTATACCGGTAGAAATACTTTCTGCCTAGATAGAAGGGAACATCAGGAATTCAGTAAAGATTTTTTTCCCCCAATGTAACATCTGTTTATTACAGTTTTGGCTCCCAATATCAATGCCACATTGATACTGTAATTATTTGCTTGTCTGTCTCTATTTCCTTCTTCAAGCATGTGCAGAAGTCTTTTTCTCTATTTCAAGAGAGGCTGACATATGGGAAGACTCAATACTTACTTTTCAAAAGAATAAATGACTAGCTGTTTCTACCTAGTTTTTAAGACATTACAGAAGAATTTAACACTAAGATAAGAATTAGAGTCTGGCTCAGCAGTACTATGTCAACTTTCAAAGTGTAAGACTAAGTCCAAACCCTAGTTTCGTTTAAAAGTACAATTCAGTTTTCTGCTCAGCATTCATGATTGCTCAGTAAGGCACCAGTGACTCATGCATGTCACCCTCAGCTACTCAGGAGGCTGAGATTTGGTAAACCATGGTTTGAGGCTAGCCTGGGCAGAAAAGTTCACTCAACTCCATCTCCAAAATAACCAACAAAAAGCAGGGCTGGAGTCAAAGCTTAAGTGATAGTGTTCCAGCCTAGGAAGTGAAAGGTCCTGTGTATACATTCCATAATGCCTCCACCTCAAGATAACTGTTAGCTAGGGATAGGTTAATAGCTTCGGTACTTCATCCTTTAGGCTTACATTCAGAAACCCAGGAACTTAGCTTGCGTTCATCTTTAGTCTCTGCATTGTTTGGCTTTACTATCATACACTTACTTTACTAGTCACTGGATTTAGAAAAGGTAAAAAGAAAAACATAGTCTGGCAGGTTGACAAGTACACTGAAAGAAAAAAGCACAGTGTATAGGACTTGGGCTTTGATGTTAACCTGGTTGTAGAAAGCCACTTTGTAACTTACTAGCTATGCAACATTGGGCAGATTAAGCTTATAGCATAGCAACTATGTTCTAGTTCTTAGGCAATTACCTTCTGCGAGGACGTGAGGACGTCATCTGCTTCTCAGAAAGATTCCCATTTGACTGCTTTAATGGAATTACTCATGCACTAGCCCATGGCCTCCTTTTCCATTTTTGAAATATGCCTGCTTTATCTTCAGACATCAGATTCTGCCATCTGATAGCATGTGACTCTCGAGAAATGTGATTATTCATCTTACTTCTTTAATTTATCCTGTTTTTCTAGTTTGCGATTGTATCTCAATTAACTATTTCCTTAGTTACTGATTGACTTAATGGAATCTGGCTTCATTGAAATAATTTGTGAATTCTAGCTATATCTAATGTCTATTTGGACCATAGTAGCTTGTCAAATTTCCCTGATATTTTTATTGCATCTTCCAGAACCAATGAAGCTTACAACCAATGGTTGCTTCAGAAATGCATCAGCTATTTTAGTCTCACAGGAGTTACCCAAATGTAACTCATATTTCCTTGACTGGTCAAGCCTGTGTGTTTTGTACCTGGCAACACATATTTATGGAATGCTATATACAATTGTCCAAATCATAAGCATCTAAAAAGGGTCATTTATAAACCAAGACACGGAAATGAGTATTTGAAAAAGACATTGATAAGGCCAATTCTAGTTTTTCCAGTGCTAGAATTCTACCATGTTATAAGACAACTTCTTGTTAACCTGCTTTTTGCTTGCAAATCTTTCCATGGTCCTCTATAGTTCTTCCAACGAACCAAATTCATTCTCCTGTTCATACACTGTTAATTCAAATACTCAGAAACTATTTCTTTTCTTGTTTGGGCTTTTCTTTTCGTTTGGTACTGGAGATCGAAAGCAGGATGTTGCAGCTGCCAGGCAAGCACTTTGCAACGGAGCTACATCTTTGCCCTCTGAAAATATTTCTTAAAGTCTGCAATATCATTTGCATATCAATGTAGAATTTCACAGTTTATAAACTGATTTTATTAATTTTCAATTCTTTCATTAGATTTGACTTCTAGAACAAAGGATCTCATATGAGAATAACGATCCTCTGGTAATTTTTGTCATGTTGGTATATTTCTTCTAAGGCATTTATTTCATTCATTCATTCAATTCATTAATCATTAATGCAACTAATATTTAGTGACTTCTTTGAGCATGTGCTAGAAATTCTGAAAAAATATGAATATGCATAGTTCTTGCATGGTAATCATGGGAAAAGGTTAAACCAGAAAACATATTCTTTTTATTGTACTATGAATTTCTTTTGCCAGTTCTGAGGCTTAAATTTAGAGTGTGGACTTTTTTAGTTGCTGTTGTTCATGAGGCTTGAACTCTGGGCCTGGGCATTGTCCCTGAGCTCTTCAGCTCAAGTCTAGTTCTCTACCACTTGAGCCATGGTTCCACTTCCAGTTTTCGGTGTTTAACTAGAGATAAAAGTCTCATGACTTTCATTTTTGGACTGGCTTAGAACTGTGATCCCCAGATCTCAGCCTCCTGAGTAGCTAGGAATACAGACATAATCCAACATCACTTGGCTTAATATAGATTAATATAAAGAACTAATAGAATATGTTAGGAAAGGTTAATTCTAAGCATAGGTTTTATGGTGACTCAGACTTCAAAGGAGAAATAATTACACAAAAACAAGGAAATCAGCCCAGAGCCAATGGCTCATGCCTATAATCCTATACTCAGCAGGCTGAGATCTGAGGATCATGATTCAAAGTCAGCCAGGACTGCAAAGTCCTTAATACTGTTATCCCTAGTTAACCACAGAAAAAAGCTGGGAGTGACACTGTGGCTCAAGGGGTAGGGTGCTAGCTCTGAGCAAAAGGAACTCAGGGACAGTGCCCAGGCATAGAGTTCAAACACCAAAACTGGCAAAACAACAACAACACACCAAATCCGAATAAACCTATAAACAAATTCGTGAAGCATAATATGATTAGGTTCATTAAAATTTTTTTAATACACAATATACTACATTAATTTTTTGTTGGCATGTGGGAATGATATGACAAGAGGGGCAGTTGTGAAATCTAACAAACAAAATAGAGCATCACAACTTCAAAGAGGTTAGAGGACATTGTCCTAGTATCCTACAAGTGCAAACACTGGATTTCTCAGACCTTGCTAGATGTAATTTCTAAGCAGGGAATACTGGCAGAAACTTACACCAGAGAATTGCAACTAAAGGGTTTTAAGAGCAACCAGTTACTTATCTTTAACTTAATGATCATGATAAGATGACTACATGGCATTAGATTCTACATATGTATCTCCCTTTCATAAATAGGAACACTAAATAGTTTTACACTTGAATGACACTGGGCAAACACTTTCAATTTTCACATATCTTACAATAAAAGCAATAGTCATTTTCTGTTTGGTTTCAAATATTGTGTGGGTATTTTAAAATGTTTTTTGCATTATAACACATTAGATAGTTCTACATGAATTCCTATATCAAAGCAACTAAAACAGAAGAAAGAATAAACAGGACTTCCTTTATAACTAAGATTGATTCCATTTTATAGGGTCCCTAGCCTGAACTATTCTGTTTATTCATGAAATAGACCCGGCTATTGGTTCATTTGGATTTACTTCTAATCTTTCTTTTTTATTGTTGGGGTAATGTATAGATGGGTTACAGTTACATTTGCCAGGTAGTAGGTGCATTACTTCTCACACATTGTTACCCCTTCTCATGTTTTTGTCCCCATTTCCCTCATTACTTCCAATCTTCACAATTCAGACTGTACAGCCAGTTTAACTTTTGGCCTCTCAGGTGACTTGACTTACAAGTGTTATAGAAAAGGCCACAGCAGTGCTGGAATGTTGCGAAAGAAACCCATGCCCTGGCCCATAGCCCAGTAGACTAGAGTCCCTCAGCAAAACAGTTTCCACTGGTTACACTTGGGAATTTATCCATAGTATTGTCTGTCTCAGACCATCTGGATATCAAAAGTGCTAATAAGCAACTGACTCACTGGTGGAATAAATTCAGTCTGCTGATTCTGTGCTAGAAGGCTTTGCAATGAAAGAGATACTGGCAATAATGTAAATGAGTAATTTCTTAAGTTTTGAGATCATCTAAGTCCAGTTGTAAAATGCCAAATTGATAAAGAATAAATGCAGGACATTCATCACAGTGACTTAGTTTTTTTGAGTTTTTTTTTTAAATAAGATGAAAAAAAATCCATCTGTAGATCTTGTCCGATAATGTCTTGCATTAATTTCAACTTTGAGATTCCATAAAATTACCTTAAAATAGTGATGCTGAGTATGACTTTACTCCTGGAAGACACCTTTGCCATCTTTGGTTAAATATCTACTTCTATAAGTTATTATTGTTTTCTTACTTTACCCTCATTTTTCTTTTGAATTTTCTTTGGTAACTTCAAACCTTGGGAAAACTATTCCACATGCTTCTACTTTAAAGGGAAACATACATCTCTCACATTTTATATATACTTCTGGTTAAGGCGTCACCGTAACGTCACATTTCTCTATCATACCTGATGGTTCTCTGTAACCTGGAAAAGCAGAATTGATAAGCTTACCAAGTGTTTTTTAATGTGCTACTATTGTAAATGTTTCCTATTTAGTAACTATATTAACCAAATCAACCGAATTTGATAGGCATCCTCTTGAAATTTACACTTAATTTATGAAATCATTTATAAAATACTCACAGAATGTTAGCTAAGCAGTAGATACTCTAGATACAAAAATATTAAGAATGGGTGCTTTTCTTGACTTTTAGTTCAGGGTCAAGCACTTGATATCTTAACTACAGTTGTTTTGCTGGACATTGTGTGATTGGTAGAACAGATTAATAAGGCCTCCGGCACTAATGTGGAATATGGTATCAAGACTTTTTCTTCATTTTTGTGATCTTTTTATATTGTAATAAAAAGATCAGAAACAATTTACAGTCTTGTGAGCTAGGCAATAATATTCACTTATATTTTTACCTTAAGGGTATATTAACTCTATTGCCCTCTGTCATAATATACTCTAAAGGGATTTGTATTTTCGATAGATGGCACCAGATTGTTCAAGATAAGCAAGAAAGGGCTAGTATGCTATTGGCTTTGGTTAGCCTGTGGTGAGCCACAGGGTTGGTGAGAAATCTTACAAAGATTAAGGCATTTGAAACTGCTATAAAACTTTTCTGGATGTAGTGGTCCAAAGCCTAAGATATCCTTTCCAAAGTAAAATACAAGAGCTGCAATGTCCATTTACTATCACAGAGAATAGTGGTAGTCTTCTTCCGGTTCATGAGGCAGCACTTTCCACTATACAGAGTGACATGGAAAGCTGCCATTTTTGAATATGAAGATCCAGATTTTGCAGGTCACAGCTCTATCATACAGGCCATACAATACAGCAGCTCTTCTGTGGTTGTAGGTAGGAAAAACGCAGTGTTGTAGAAGTTCCACTGAAAGACTAAAAATACAGACCCCCTTGATTCTGGATCAAATTCTTGCCATTTGTCTCAGAATTAGTAATCTTTTGGGGAAAAAAACTTGTGGTGAATTAATAGGATTCGTAGAAACAGAATATATTTTCATGGGGTACCAGGTAACTATGGGCCTAGAACTACAAATCACATATTGAGATCTATTGGATATGTCAAATCACAAAGTTGTGTAGACTCAGCAGAAGTCTATTATAATATAGAAACAGTATAGGATTGGGAATGGGCAGGACACAGAATGTGGTAAACTATATGAACAACTAGCTTAGAATGGCATGTCCCTCACAACAAGCATTTTTCCCACTGTGTGTACTCTGGCCATAAGGGGCATCCTGGGAAAGGAAAACCTACTTTGGGTCATTGAATGAGCCTATTCTATAAGGATACAAACTGAAAATGGGCCATGGCTGCATTTAAGAATGGAATTTTTTCCTGATGAGTTGAGATGTGAACAAGATACTTAGCCATTAACTTTTCATGGAAAGAGCATTCATACATGAGAGATGGTCAGTTTTCTGGTTGTCTTCTTAGAGATGTGTACTAAAAAAGATGTGGAAGAGTGGAGACAAGAAGTTCTGTAGTAGAAGCACACAAATGAACAGAACAATTTTGTGTTGCACATTATGGCCCAGCAAAAAGCATCTGTCACAAAAGAGGCAATGGACAATCAAATATATAGAATAATTGAAATAACAGATGCATGCTAGCCTTTGCCATTGACTATCCTGTATCTTCCATAATGGATGCATTAATCAAGTGGTTTTTGGAAGAGACAGGCTATGCCAGAACACAGGAGCATGAACTTCTCATCACAATGGCTGAGCTAGTGTTTGATGGTTCTGAATGTCCAACCTCTCCAACAGAAACTAATGTTGATATCAGTGTGTGTGTGTGTGTGTGTGTGTGTGTGTGTGTGTGTGTGTCTGTGTGTGTGTCTGTGTCTGTGTGTGTTCATGTATATGCTGTCCCTGCGGGGGTTTTTTTTGTTTGTTTTTGCTGAAGGCCAGCACTCTACCAGTTAAACTACCACTCTAGTTCCTGCTTTTTTTTCATGGTAAACTGGAGATGTGTTTCATAGACATTTTGCCTGGGATGGCTTTGATTGAACTGCAAACCTCAGATCTCAGCCTTCTGAGCAGCTAGGTTTATAGATGTGGGCCACCAGCACACCCAGCTGTCACTATTTCATGAAATCAACTATCACTTAATGATAACCCAACTAGAATAACAACTGTAACTGTGCATAAGCACATGCAAAACTTCCTGATTTGAAAAGGGTATGACTGCTAAGGGTGAAGGCCCCTAGGAATGAAGATTTGTTTCACATCCTAAGGTAAGCCACAAAGACTTGTTAGGAAGAAGAGGTGAGGTTTTAGAGTAATTAGAGTGGAAAACAGAAGTGGGAGAGGATGAATACCAGGCATAGTCCCAAGCACACTGTGGCATAATAGTTTCTGTTCATTTCATTAACTTTCCCCCCCTCCTCAGGAAGAAAGGCCATAGGATGATCTACATCCTCAATCTGCATAGAAGACTATCTAGATCATATCTGGAACATGGGGCAGGCTATGGCAACCATGGAAATATACTGCTAAAATTTCTGCTTTGGGAGCATAACTGACTACTGGGCTCTTGCCTTCTACCTATTTTTCTTTTTTGAACCAGTACTGGACCTTGAAATCAGGGCAGGGTGCTGTTCCTTACCTTTTTCATTTTCTCACTCAAAGTTTGGTGCTGTGTCACTTGGGCCATAGGTGTACTTGTGGCTTTTTCTTTTCTTTTCTTTCTTTCTTTCTTTCTTTCTTTCTTTCTTTCTTTCTTTCTTTCTTTCTCTCTCTCTCTCTCTCTCTCTCTCTCTCTCTCTCTCTTTCTTTCTTTCTTTCTTTTTTTTTTTTTGCTGGTTAATTGGAGATAAGAGCCTCACAGATTTTTTTTCTGTCTTGGCTGACTTTGAACTGCAAACCTCAGATATCAGCCTCCTGAATAGCTAAGATTATAGTTGTGAGTGACTGGTGCCCTGCTCTTCTACCTGTTTTTGCTACCCTCAGGCTTCTTTTATTCAATGAGGGCAGAAGTACCAATAGAGGACTATTACTATTCAACAAAGATTCCTGTAACAGATGCTTCTGCAGTGGCCTGATTGAAACTTACTTAGAACTATTTTGTAGTGTAAGACTCTTCCTATTTAATTCTTCCCTCTTTTTCACTAGTGTTAGAATTGCATCATAATCTGAAGCCTCTTTAGACTTTGTCTAGCTTCCCTTTATCCTTCAGAGCATTTCCCCCACTCAATCTCCTGCATGTCTAATTCTGCCTCAAAATTTGCTTCTCAGAGGACACAGGCACTTCTTAATACCACTGGGGAAATGAGACTTTCGCTAACAAGAAAATGGTTAGAATATGAAGCTAGACGGTCTTATTGTATTGGATCTCTAGAAATTCCTTGTGCAATGTTGACATGTTTTCTATGAATACAAATGAAAACTGTCTGATAGGTTTGCTAACCTAAATAGAAACAAAATGCTAGAAAAGAAAAAAAAAGGAAAGGAATCATTTCCTTTGTCTTTAACTGTACTTCACTTTTCTCTATTTACAGTTATCATTACTTAAGCTATACTCCATCGATCAGTCAGGTATTGTACAAATTTATTACTTAGCATTTGAATAAAGCTATTTTGACTATCAGAAAACCTCTCAAAAGTGTGTACCCTGAGGCATAAAAACCACAATTCATATAAATGAAGCACCTTGTTACTGCCTCATCAATTGTGTGTACCAAATGTTAGAAATCTTGTTTGGTGCTCTGATGTCATCTTTGTTATTGATGTTTGAGTATGCCTGGATTTTCTTTACCTATTTGACTAGAAAATTGGCATAAGAATATTAAACCTCTGGAGTTACAGAATGACATTTTCTCAGATGAGTCCTTTATTTGGTATTCACACTTCTATTGTGATGAAGAAGTATTATCTTTAGAAATAGTATCTTAAGATTTGGGTCCAGAAGTTTTGAATTCAGCTCTACAATATGTAACAGACCTCAGTGATTTCTACTACCTTACTGAGTTTTGGTTATTTCATAGTCTGTTACAAAGTTTAGATGTAGCAGAACATGTCAAAAGGCTGTATAAATTTCACAATGTCCCATAGGGGATTTTTATGATAGTGATGATAACTAGAGATCATCTTTTGAACAGCTTTTGATATATGACAGAAAGGTATGATTGAGGAGAATCAGGAAGTTAATTTAGTTCATTGTATTAGTATTCTAGGGTTGCCATAACAAAATTTACAGAATGATTGGTTGAAATAACACTAATTATGCTTCTTACCATTTTGTAGGCTGGAAATCCAAGATCAAGGTGTTTACAGGCTTGGCCCTGCTAAAGCTTGAGGCTTCCATAGTTTGAGAATGGCTGCCTTTTCACTATGTCCTCACATGGCCTCTGGGTGTGTGCATCTCTGGCGTCTCTTCCTCTTATAAAGACATCATTGGAGAGGGTCCCACCCTTATGACATCATGTAATCTTAATCAAAGGCCTTATTTCAAAATGCATTCACCAAAGGATAGAGCTTCAATATATAATTTTTTGAGGAACAATTTAGTCCATAACAATCATCATGAAGTATGTCTAAGCACATTCTTGGGTCTAGTCAAACCAATGGTCCACCTTAGGTACCTGTAGTTCCTAGCCTTCCTGTGTCAGGTATAGTTGAGGCCTTTGGTTCAAATAAAGGTTCCTCGGTACCATCTTCAGTTTACTAAATCAGAATCTTTGGGGTTGGAGTTCAGCAAACTGTATTTTTACAATTTGGATAAAGTTATTTGGATGGGGCTGGAAGTGTGGCCTACTGGCAGAGTGCCTGCTTAGCATGAATGAAGTCCTAGATTCAATTCCTAGGTACCACATACACAGAAAAATTTGGAAGTGATGCTGTGGCTCAAGTGGTAGAGCACTAGCCTTGAGGAAGCTCAAGGTCAGTGCCCCAGGACTGGCAAAGTAGTTATTTGTATGATATTTGTGTACCAAAATTTAGAAATTACTGATACAATGGGAACCACCTAGGAACTATGAAGTCTGAGAATCTGGGTTCAAATCTTGGATCTCTCAATTATTAGATGTGAAATGCTGGCCTCAATTTCCCTATTTAGAGAGTGATATTGGTATGCAAATTAGAGTTGGAGAATTAGAAAAATCCAATATGGTGTAGTCACTTAATAAGTTTATTTTCACTATTCTTCAATTTTGTTATGATGAAATAATACCATGGTCACTCTCCTGCATTTTTTCTTTCTTTCAATAGCATCTTCTTTTTCTCTCCCTAATCTGTTTCAACAAAGAGAAGATACTCTTTGCACAGTTCATCTTTTCTGTGCCAAAAATACATGAAACAGATCATGATTTAGGGACCCAGTAGGGTGCAGAGCAATTGAAAGCAGAATTTTTGACAAATGTGAATACATGAAAAGTATGAAGCTACCAATTTTCTCCATTCCTACACTTCAGTAAATAAAGTGTAGACTTTTGTTCTTATTATGAACATGTGGTTGGAAAAACTGCCTGCAATACAACTCTTAAAGAATAGAGCCTGAGAGAGACTGATGAAGGAATTTTGATTGTTAGAGAAACTTGGAGCCCACAGTTTATTTGAAACTATATTTAGTAAAGATTCAGTCAGGTTCATTCCTATGAAGGTTTGGAAATGTCTGGTCTATTTTATAGCACAATAAAAACTCATGGTTTCCTGGTTGGCTGGTATTTGTTTAAAGAGAGTGGGTTGCTGGTCCCGACAACATTAGAGAGGTTATAATGAAGGGAAATCTGATGTAAACCTTTTCACCTGTAAAAAAGGAGTTTCTTGAAGGAATAAAATCAGCTATGCTCAGGAGATTGGTTGGTTAAAGAGTTTAGATTTGCTTTAAGTCTTGTTCATATTAGATGGTCCTTTCAAATATGGTTACACATCCCCAAAATACAGTCTTGAAATCTTAAATTTATATAAGTGTTTTTGTTATTTTTCACAGTTTGCACTTACATTTAATATAGTTACCAAAGTACCAAACACTGCTAGCGAGTTGTCACTGGGAAAAGTCCAAGCATAATTCTAGTGAAGATTGATGTTAGGTTAAAATTGAAGCATTGCCACTAATCTTGGCTATTTAGCAGGAAAATGACATAAAAGATTGTCGGTTTTGTTAATTATCTGAACAAACATTTAAAAATTCCCTAGTTGTATAAATATTTTGCTTTTAATTTATTAGATATAGTTTGTTGTTTATGAACTCTAAGCCTAGTGAAACTAAAGTATTCTTAAGCAGATATTATCAACATGTCCACTTAAATGATTTTATGATCTGAACTTCCTTTTTTAAGGGAGACCCCTCATTGACTTCAAGTGGGTACAAGAAAAATCAGATTCATATAGCACTATTCTTTGAAGCTAGAAAACTGTCCAGTTGAAATAATTTCTCAGAGTCACGTAGGACTGATCTATTTTTGTATGTAATATTCAGAATTTGCGATATCACTGCTGTATTTTGTGGGGTGTGCATGTGTGTGTGTGTGTGTGCACGCGTGTGCCAGTACTGAAGCCTGAGCTCAGGGTCTGAGCACCATTCTTGAGCTTTTTTTTGCTCAAATCTAACATTTTTCCATCTGAGCCACAGTGTCACTTTCAGCTTTTTGTGGGTAATTGGAGATAAGAATCTCATAGACTTTTCCTGCCTGGGTTGGCCTTGAACTGCGATCCTCTGATCTCAGCCTCCTGAGTCACTAGGATTACAGGTGTGAGTCACCAGTGATTCATATATTTTTTGTTTCTTAATTATAGGGAGTCAGTATAAATACAAAGTAAACACTAGTTCCTACAAAATGATTTATAAGAAAATGTAGGAAAGACTGTAGCAATATCGTTAAGGTAAGCCTGTTATTTTAAACTTATTATTTTTTTACTGAGCCTCACTAGGCAAGGGCTCTACTACTGAGATACATCTCCAGCCTTTGTTTTTTTTTGACAGACCTTCTAAGTTTCTCAAGTTGGTTTAGACTTTTGATCTTCCTGCTTTCTGAGTAGCTGGGACTATAAACATGCACCATCATGCCTAACAAATATATTTTCTATGCAAGAGAAAAATGTGTGTGTGTGTGTATGTGTGTGTGTGTAAAAGATGCTTTTTCAAAGCTAAAACTAAAAAAAAGGTTAACCTAAAGGTAAAGCTTTCTCTTGGCTATCTTTCCAGAATTAAACCTTCTTTTGGTAATTAATGTCAAAAGTATTCAGCTAGTTGTCAATATACTACAATCTGGCTTCTGCTCCTACATTGCAGCAATTCCATATAAGGTCAACAAAGACTTCCTGTGATACGTTCCTGTCTTCATCTTTGTAGAATACTGCATTTGGGTTTTTGTCTTTGAAACTTTCCTCATTTTTGGTTTGTGACATCATGCTTGCTTGTTCTCTTTTTTCAGTTTGCTACTTCCTTTGTAGTTATCTTGAGAATTCTTTGTCCCTTACATGCTAGTCTTTTTCAAAGTTCAAAAATGGTTTCCTGTTGCTTCTCATATTATATACTCTTGGAGAAGGTAGCTCCTTTTGGCCATGGGCTCCGCTTCTTATCTACTCCAGACTTCCAATATCTATCTCCTGCTCAGACTGCTCTCAAGCTTCAGGTTCATATATATCTTTAACAGCAGGAAATGCCTTTACTTAGAATCCACTGTTCAAATTGAAACCATAATCTTTTTTTTCTCAAGTACTCTAGTACTTTTATAGTCTTTGATGGTTTCAAGATATTCTAGTCATATCAACTGGAGCAGAAGAGTTTATTCACAATCCCATGTCCATCCATTGTGATTGATCAGAAATCCTGTAGCTATTAATTCAACCCTCCCCCCCTTTGCAAATCAACTTCCATTAGGTTATACAACCTAGCTTTTGTCTCATACTTTCCTTTTCTTCCAGTAGGGGTCTGATCTCAGGGCCTGGGCATTATCCCTTAGGTTTTTCACTCAAGACTGGCATCTACCACTGGGGTACATCTCCATTGATGGCTTTTGAGTCTCATAGACTTCTTTCCTGGGCTGGCTTCAAACTGTGATCCTCAGATCTTAGCCTCCTGAGTAGCTAGAATTATAGATGTGAGCTACTGGCAGCTGGCAAAGCACTGATTTCTGAAATGCAGTTAAAAATCAACCACGACTCTGCTTGGTTTATTATCCACAGAATCTAGCTGTCCATACTTCCCAGAATGATTTGTAAGGCTTCCTATAACTTGACTTCTACATATAGTACAGCCTCATGTTGTCACACCCATTATCCCTCAATTCCAAACCATAACAACCTGGTTACAGTTCTAGAAATGCCTGTGATACTTCTGTGGCTTTGCACATATTGCTCTCTGGATGCTTTACCTTTGCCTACCTAGGAAGCCCCTATTTTTCTGTGCGAGAATACTTTTAATATCATGGAATGATTTTAATCTGATGGAGTAAAAACATTTACTCAAATGGTTTTAGATTCTAAATTACAACTGACACTTATGACACTAATGTATGACATGCTTCAATTTAATAACAAAGAGGATCAACAAGTATATGAAAAGGCTATTAAAACATTCCTCCTCTTTCCCTTTTCCTACTAGATGTGGTTATGAGGCCAATTTTTATTTAAACTTAAATAAAAACACTATAACAGACTGAATGCTTGAATATCTAGTTGGCTTCTAAGAACTTAGGCATTAACCTTTTGTTTTTCTTTTTGGGGGGCTTGAACTCAGGGCCTAGGGGCTGTCCCTTGGCTTTTCTTTTATTTTATTGTCCGGATAATGTATAGAGAAGTTACAGTTATATTTGTCAGGTAGTAGGTGCATTATTTCTTGCACATTGATACTCCTTCTCGTGCTTTTGTCCCCTATTTATTCATCTATACCCAGGCCAGGCTCTTTTCCTCTGTTATCTCTTCTTTGTCCCATTGATATCTTCTCAAGATCTCTGAGTATTTGACAGTGAAAATTCCCAGAGCTTCTATGCTGCTGTGCGCAGCTTATAACACACAGTGTACTGTACTTGTTTACGTGTTTTCTACTAAATAGAAGGTAATGGTTATACTTTATTCATATTTGTAGCTTTAGCATCTAAGTGGAACCTGGTACATGCTAAATGAATAAATAAAATTTTGCAAAACATAAATATTTCCTTGCCTTCTCAGTATTTAAAATTGATTTTGAGATTTGAATTTTTCTATTTCTCTCATACTTTATTAGTAGAGGTCCTAAATCAATTTAAAAACATTTTTAATTTTTTATTACAAAGGTGATGTACAGAAAGGTTCTAGTTCCTAAATAAATTTTTGGGCTAATTTCTGAGATATGGAGACCTACAAAGATAATAATAGTAATATGTTGTCATTAAAAAAATAAAGCAGGGGCTGGGAGTTTGGCCTAGTGGTAGAGTGCTTGCCTAGCATGCACAAAGACCCAGGTTCGATTCCTCGGTACCACATACATAGAAAAAAGCCGAAAGCGGTGCTGAGGCTCAAGTGGTAGAGCACTAGCCTTGAGAAAGTCCAAGGACAGTGCTCAGGCCCTGAGATCAAGCCCAGGACTGGCATAAAAAAAAAAAAGCAAAATCTGCATTTACAGTAATTAGATCCATTAAAACCCCTATATCATTTGCTTTGTTATACAAGAGAGCTGTTATCTATTTTCAGTTATAAGAAGGCAAAGACTTAGTGGAATGAAATAACAATGAGAATAGTTTGAGAAAGAGTTGTATAGGTAGCATAATCTGAAGATCATAGTAAAAACTAGGAGTAGAAGAATTCTGGCAATCCATAGGCAATTAAAAAGACTAAGGTGGAAGCAAGAAAAATCAACTAACATATTTAGTGAACATGTACTCATTGTTAGTTACCTTACATATACCACTTTACTTAAGTCACAATAACTCTGAGAGCTTGACAATGTTATCTTCATTTCATAGAGGAGGTAGGTAATGCGAGATGTCAATAACCTAGAAGAAGTAACTACAATGTGAAAACTAGATCAGATGGATGCTAAAGTTCCTTCCTTCACTTTATGGTGCTTTGCCTTTCCAATAAAATTCCCAGAGTTTGTATGCTTCTGTGTACAGCTTAGTAACATACACAAAGATATATTACTTGCTTCTATTGCAATGATCAGAGGTAGGCAGTTCATATAGCAGTTGAGAATAATGCAGCTATAATTTTATACCAATTGCATTGTATTAAAATAATGAATAGTTTAATTCAGTTGATAATGCTACATAATATATTGGATTGATTCTCTTGAGGTTCTCTTGCAAAAAAGAATGAATAAAATTTCAAGTAGGTTTATGGAGAAAGCATACTTCTAAATTTTTCTATGGTGTGACCCATTGCGGGTTCCATTTAGAATCTAGAAATGACTGCTGCCTGGGGGTGAAACGCAGTTTGCTCTTGCTGCCTCCTGTAGATTGCTTGGCCTGGCAGTTTGTCACTCTCCTGGGCAAATATCCAGCTTGTGGTAGTGAGGTGGTTTTGTGGCAGAACTCCACAATTAACCACAAGTTCAGTGTCAACGGTAGGCTGCCACTGCCGTGGCTGTGACCCTTTAGATCTTCGGGGATAGCCAGAGCTGAAGAAACTACTGCTTGTCTAAGGAGGGAACAGAAAAACTTGGAAAGAGTCTACGTTGCTGTTTATTGTTCAAGGTTCAGGTTTTAGGCTTAAAACAAAAAAAATCTAGGAAATTTTGGATTAATAGTAAGGGATTTAAGATAGCTTGAAAAATACCAATTTTTATATTAAAAATATAGCAGTGAATTTGTGACAGAGATACAGTTGTTGCTCTTTGAAGACTAGAAAATGAAAAGGGGGGTTAAAGTACTAGAATGTACTCTTTCATAGCAAAGAAATTAAGTTATCCTTACTTGGATTAAAAAAAATCCACCTATACATTTCTTTAAAAAAATCTTTCTTTATTGTCGAGGTAATGTATAGAGTGGTTACAGTTACATTCACCAGATAGTAGGTACATTACTTCTCACACACTGATACCCCTTCTCATGTTTTTGTCCCCATTTCCCTTTCCCCATCCCCTCCCAATCATCTTGTTTTCCCCTTCCCTTTCCTATTTTAAATAAACAAATTTATATACAATATACCAGGTAACCAAGTCAGATACAGTAACAATATGAGATTAACCAAAGGGCAACAAAAGAGAAGAGAAATAACCTAGTACATTAAGAACAACAACCACACAAGATAAATCTCCACCTATACGTTGCTTAAACACTTGTCTTATTCTTGAAATTAAAACATAAACATGTGTATATATTATATATTTGTATATCTTTTACTGACTTTGTGAAAGTAGTTTAAATTAAAGTATTTCTTTCTGAGTGTTGGTGGCTCATGCCTATAACCCTAATTACTCAGGAGGCTGAGATCTGAGTATAATGATTCCAAGCCAGCCTAGGCATTAAAGTCTGTGAGACTTTCATCTTTAATTAATCACCAGAAAATTGAACAGTGCTAATCTTAAGCAAAAAAGCTCAGGAACATTTTTTTTTTAATGTGTGTGTAGGTCATGGGGCTTGAACTGTGCCCTGGCGCTATCCCTGAGCTCTTTAGCTCAAGGTTACAACTCTACCCTTGAGCCAAGCCCTACTTCCCATTTTCTAGAAGTTAATTGGAGATAAGAGTCTCAGGTCCTTTTGTGCCTGGGCTGGCTTTGAACCTTGATCCTCAGATCTCAACCTCCTGAGTAGCTAGGATTACAGGTGAGAGCCACTGTACCCAGCCAAAAAAAATAAATCTTAACAATATGGAAACTTTTTATTCAATGACATTTTAACATTTTCTGTTACAACTTACTGACTGATAAAGCAAACATACAAGTTAAATTGTTTGAGAAATATATGTATACATGAGAAAGTTTTGAGCCCTTGCCACCAGATGAGGTAACATCTATTGTGCTAGGCAGTGAGACTGAGCTAAGGTGAACTAATACAGAATTATTATGTTAGAAAAGTATAATTTTTGGCTGGGAGCCTCGCCTAGTGGTAGCCCTGTGTTCAATTCCTCAGCACCACATACTCAGAAAAAGCTGAAAGTGGTACTGTGGCTCAAGTGGCAGACGGCTAGCCTTGAGCAAAAAGTGTCCAAGGACAGTGCTCTGGCCCTGAGTTCAAGTCCCAGGACTGGCAAAAAAACCCAAAACAATAACAACAACCAAAAACTATATTTTGCAGGTAGTCATGTAAACAAACAAATGTAACAAGTGTTTATATATAACTAATAGTAAGAGTAGACTCCTGTTTTGTATTAGGGCAACATCATCTCTCTAGTTCCCTCCTCTCTAGTATGTGCTTTTGCTTTTCTCTTCCATTTTAGAGCCATATGATGCTTAGTTAACCCAATATACCAGGAGTGCGTACCTGTAAAGCTTTGTATGCACTTGTTTCTTCTGCTCAGCTTAACCTACTCTCTACTGTACTTATGTAACTTGTATTTATCTTTCAGTACTAAGCCCACATACAACACATTCCATATTTCTCAGGATATTATACCTTACTTGCTCTCAGAGCACACTGAGCCCACTTCTTTATCACAGCTCTCATTATACTGGGCTTCAGTATTTCTTGCATGTCTCACTTTCCACTAGACTATGTAACCAACCACAACATCATTGTATCTTTGTCATCTAGCAGTGCCCAGCACAATGTAATGTATTTAATAAAGGTTGAATAAATACATGCATTAATTAAGTAAGAGAGGTTAAGATTTTTGGAGGAGCATGGCACAGAAGAGAACAGAAGAAGCTAGAGAATTAAATTTAGGGACAAAAACAGAGAGTGTAGGAGACATAAAGAGGACAGAAAGGGAGAGAGAACTTACAGAAGAGGAGAAGCAAATAGAATAAAATGAGACAGCCACCTAGAAGGTATTCTGGAAGAAAATTGTTTCTTTTCCTATTCCTGAGGTACCTGTAGTAATGGGTCTTTTGTTGTTGTCATTGTGCCTCTTCCATAGTTTATATGTGTGAGCCTTATCTCTAAGATAAGGTGCAGTTCGGAGGAAATTAAAAAATATGCTAGATAGAATTGAACATCTTTAAATAGTGAGCACTCAATAAAATACCTGAATTAAAACAGTAAATAACTGGGTGCC
The DNA here is from genome assembly GCF_031878675.1 of Megascapheus bottae. NCBI lineage: Eukaryota > Metazoa > Chordata > Mammalia > Rodentia > Geomyidae > Megascapheus > Megascapheus bottae. The sequence continues at coordinate 34,553,244 of NC_143524.1, read as the reverse complement.
AGTGGCTCATGCCTATAATCCTAGCTACTCGGAAGGCTGAGATCTGAGGACTGAGGTTTGAAGTCAGCCTGGACAGAAAAGTCTCTGAGACTCTTATTTCTAACTATCAAAAAGCTGGAAGTAGAGCTGTGGTTCAAGTGGTCAAGTGCCAAACAACAACAATAACAACAACAACAACTACTCCTCCTCCTCCTCCTCAAGGACAGTGCTCAGGCCCTTAATTCAAGCCCCTAAGATGAACACACACACACACACACACACACACACACACCCCAGGTAAAAGTGAGATGCAGATTCTGAGATGGGAATTAACTAGAAGAAAAATAGACATTATTCACATACTTAGGCACCAGAGTTACCACTGCACATTGTAAACAGGAGAATTCTTTCTATACTAGAGAAAACTAGACTTTTTAGTTTCTAAATGCCAATTCTTTCAAGTTTACTAGACCTTATAAGGTTTTCATGGAATTTAATTGAAAGTTATATGATTCTAGTATTAATAGCATGAGAATACAAGAATTCTCCCAATAGCAATAGTAAGAGCATTATTACTAGTATTTGTCTTATACTTAGGGCCTCATACTGTCACAGCTGGTACTCTACAACTTGAGCCATATCTCTAGCTAGCTTTTTTCTTTTTTTAATCTTTCTTTATTTTCTCTCCAATCCTGGGGCTTGAACTCAGCACCTGGGCACTGTCTCTAGACACTTTTTGCTCAAGGCTAGAGCTTTGCCACTTGAGCTACAGCATCACTTTTGGATTTTGCTGTGTATGTGGTACTGAGGAATCAAACCCAGGGCTCTGTGCATGCTAGGTGAGCACTCTACCTCTAGGTTACTCTCTCAGCCCTACCTGGCTTTTTGTTTAATCAGAGATAAGAGTCTTACTGAGCTGGGTGTGCTGTAATCCTAGCTACTCAGGAAGCTGACATCTGAGGATCAAGGTTCAAAGCCAACCTCGGCACAAAAGGACCTGAGACTCTTATCTCCAATTAACTTCTAGAAAATATGGGAAGTGGGGTTTGGCTCAAGGGTAGGGTAGTAGCCTTGAGCTAAAGAGCTCAGGGACAGTGCCCACTCCAAGGTCAAGCTCCATGACCCACAAAAAAAAAAAAAAAGAGTCTCAATGATTTTTTTCTGCCTGGGTTGTCTTTGAACCACGATCCTCAGATCTCAGCCTCTTGAGTAGCTAGGAGTCATTGGCACCCAGCTCAGATGAAAGTTTTTAACAGCTAAGCTTAGCCAAGTAATGGGATGACATCTGGAAGTTCTGCCAGTGACAATAGGGTCCATAAGTGCTGAACCAGTAGGGATAGCTTTAAGCTCTCATAATGAAAAGATCTAGAGAGGGTTCATCCATAGTTAATCGGAACATTAGTGTGTTACTGGTGTGTATTCAGAATGCTCTTCCTACAAAACTGGCTCACATAGAGTAACTCTGGGTCTTAGGAGTATGAGGACAAGGACCTGTTTAAAACAAGGACAACCAACCAGTACTCACAGGGTTGTATTGTTTCCAAATAACTTGAGAGATGGATGGTGAGTACCAGGATTCTGTTTCATGGATCATCAAACTGGTAAAGAAAGCTTCTGAAAGTGGAAAGACTACCAGTTGAGATTATCAGAGAAGTCAAAGTGAAGTAAAATGAGGCTGGGTACACAGTGCTAAGAGAAATCAAACACAGGCTATTAAATTAGGTCCTTTATCACCACAGATACTGTCCTATGTTTTAAAAATCTAAATGACAAAAGCTATTAGTTGTTTAAATTTGGCAGAAGAACAATTAAATAACTTGACCTCTAATCACTGATAAAGAGTGTAGACAGAGAAGGGAGTTGCTATAAACATAGAGAGATCATTCTTTTTGCACATATATTATCTAAGCAAAACTTCTGGTGGGCTTTGGTCACATTCTTAAATTTTATTTTATAATTCTCTCAGGTGCTGGCTATTGGCAGAGATGAATTTTCAGCCCCATAAAGATCTTAATAATAGTTGAAAGAACTTTAAAGAGTAAGGAAGTTATTTTTATGAAGATATCTTTTACTTTTATTTTTTTGACAACGTTTCTTTGTTTGAACTCTTCTACATTTTACTTGTCAACACTAAAAGTTTGGTTTAGTTGGATTGTATAAATAATTCAAACACTGCTTTTGGCATTCTGAAAAGTGAATCTTAAGGATGTCTATATGTTTTTTTTTTTGCATACAGGCATTGTAGCTTTTTAAGACCAAGGGGAATTCAAAAGACATTTAAATTAAACTTGCCCAATTTACATTTGAGAAGAATGAGGCCTGTAAAAGTTATATAACTTACTTAATGCCATAGTAAGAACAGCTGGATTAAAACCCAAACTCAAGAAACTGAATTTCTAGCTTTTAACTATTTCCATTGCCATCTTTATCTTATCTCTGTCAACAACCTCAGTTTAAGAAAGTTTAACCCTCAGGTTGAAAAAAAATCACAAAAATTTTAGTCTAAATTTATTCTAACTTTCTAATCCATTGTTCTTTTGCAGGAGAATTTATTTAAATTTTTTATTGTAAAGATGATGTACAAGGGAGACACAGTTCCATGATTCAGGTAATGAGTTCATTTTCTTTTTAACAGTGTCATCCCCTCCCTCATTCTCTCACAGTTTGCTGCCCTCCTGGCTTCCCTCTCCTCAAAGTTGTATAGTTCATTTCCAACATAATGTCTAGTAGGTTTGACTGCTTAATTGATTCACCATTTCTGTGCTTCTCCTTCTCTCCCAAATCAGATAAGCATATATACAAGACAAATGGTACAGAAATCAAAAGCAGTGACAGGAAAAAAAAAAGAAAGAAAAAAAGAATCTCAAACAGTATAATAATAGTAACAAATCCCACTTACATTTCTTGGAGTTCATTTCATTAAGCATCATTTTTATGATCTTGAGCCCTTGCTATTCTCTCCTAAGAATATCTTCCTTTGTTCTTAGTGTGTGATGTTTAGAATTGCAGAGAAATTTTTAATGAGCATTTCTATAATGTTGGTGCTCCTCTGTAGCTTTAAATGTTTTCTATTGAGTTTTCCTACTTAAATCTTTGAGTTCTATTCATAAGATTAAAAAATGTGTTTCCTCAAATGTGTTTTCTGAAATGAGTAATTTTTTTTCTTTTTTCTTTCAGCTGGTGGAAGAAACGACCCAATAGACTTCTATATTTTAAGATAAGCACTTGGGTAACCAATTAGAAAACTCTTATTTTTCCCTCTAATCTACAGAAAAGGAAAGGGAACTCTAGTTTTTTTTTTTTTACTTTGGCCAAATTCTTTAATTTTCTCAATGATTTCTATTATGTTTGTGAACCATGACCATACATGAAAATGATCTGCTTTAGTTCATGGCTGTGGGCAGAGATTAATTGGTGAAAAATAGGCCTGTTTGTGGGCTTTACCACACAGTAATGTTTCTCATCTCCCTGGAAAAATGTGGAATTAGCTCTTTGAGAAATGCAGGCTTGTCATGAAGTTGAAGGGAGAGTTTCTGTGGAGGGAAACACAGTTCTCCCTCTAAGGCAGTTATGATTGGTTAGATTCCAGAACAGTCCCTTTGGAACAGCAAAGTTCTTTTCTTCCCATTTTTAAGTCCCTGTTTTCTAATGTTGCTAGTTCCCCTAATCGAGTGGTCTTGGAGGGGGGAGGACCACTGATGAGGACTCCCCTCCCACACCTCCTCTCTAAGACTTGCTATTACTGCTAAAAAAAAAAAAAATCTCTGGAAAGGACATTTATGATAGGACATGCATGCTGTGTTGGAGATCCAGGATGTGAATCAGTGCATTATGTGGCAAGGGTATAACACTGAGGATTGGCTGGGTGAAGAAAATCTTCTACATACTATAGATACTGCCTTAGTGCAGTGCACACACACACACACACACACACACACACACACACACACACACACACACACACTCACTCTTCGGAGGCATTATGAGGATCCTGGCTCAACAATCCAAGTTGCTGTTGAGGACAGTGACGGATTTCTCCAGGTCCTCCTCGGTGGTGGTGGCTGCCCCTCCAGTGGGTCATGGCTCGGCTCGCACAGTCCCAGCGCCCACTGTGTGTGTGTGTGCGCGTGTGTGCGCGCGCGCGCGCGCGCGTGTGTGTGTGTGTGTGTGTGTGTGTGTGTGTGTGTGGCGGGGTGGAGGGACACCAATACCTTCTCTCCTGAGATCTCTCAGTAGTGGACCTGAAGGAGCTTGGGCTGGGCTCGGGATGTCTGTCACTTACCCTCCAAGAAAAACTGTGCTCTCGGGGTTCCAGGATGGCGGACTCGCCCTTCCACCCGCAGATGACAGGGTCCGTCCTTGCCAGTCACTGCCGGGTCTTCCGACTGCTGCTAACCTGGGGCGCGCTCAGCCGGCGGGGTCGGGAGTCGGCCGCCCCCGACCGCCCCCCCCCCCGCCCCCCGACCCCACCACCTCCACGTCGGGCTAGCAGAGGCGCGGGGCGTCCGCGGGGACGGAGCTCATGCACGCGCGGGAGGCGGGTGGGGCGCGCTCCCGGCGGGAGTCCCCGAGGGGAGGGGGAGGAGCGCGCGCCCGTCCGCCCGCCCGCCGCCCGCTCGCGCGCTCAACGGACCAGGCTGGGGCGGTGCGCTAACTGTTGCAGCCCGCGCGGGAGCTGGGAGGCGACCGGAGCCTCCAGTCCCTAGAGGTGCCCGCGGGAACAGGAGGAGGAGGCGGCGGCCTCCGCCGGCCGGGAGCGCAACCCCTTCGGCCCCTTTCTGCAGCAGCAGCAGCAGCAGCAGCAGCGCAGCAGCAGCAGCATGCCGCGGTCGCCGCCGCTCCGCAGCCCGTGCGGCGGTGGGGATCCCGGGCGGTGGTGGCGGGCGCAGCTCTGACGCGCGCTCGGAGCCTCGAACGCGGGGACACGGCGTGAGGGGGAAAGTCGGCTGAGATCTGAAACGGGGCTCGCCGAGTCCCGCGGCCGCCCGGAGGCCTCCCCGCCTAGACCCGGAGCCATGAAGAAAGACGAGCGAGACGGGAGAGCCATGCGGTGCCCGCCGCCTTCGCCGCCGCCGCCGCCGGACGGGGCCGGCTCGCCCCCGGAGAGCCTGAGGAACGGCTACGTGAAGGGCTGCGTGAGCCCGCTGCGCCAGGACCCTCCGCGCGGCTTCTTCTTCCACCTCTACCGCTTCTGCAACGTGGAGCCGCCGCCGCCGACCTCCCGCCCGCCGCCGCGGCGCGGCTCCCCGTCGGCCCCGGCGGGCCGCTCACTGGGCGCCCTGGCCGCCTTTGTCCTGGCGCTACTGCTGCTGCTGCTGCTGCTGTTGCTGCTGCCGCCGGGCGCGGGGCCCCGAAGCTGGGCGGCCGGGGTGGCGAGGCTGCGGACGCTGCTGAGCGTGTGCTCGCTCTGCCTCAGCCCGCTCTTCAGCATCGCCTGTGCCTTCTTCTTCCTCACCTGCTTCCTGACGCGGACCCAGCGGGCGCCGGGCTCCGGCGGCGGCGGCGGCGGCTCCTGGTGGCTGCTGGCGCTGCCCGCCTGCTGTTACCTGGGGGATTTCCTGGCGTGGCAGTGGGGGGCTTGGCCGTGGGGGGACGCGGCGGCGGCGGCCGCCCCGCACACGCCCCCGGCGGGCAGGCTGGTCCTGGTGCTGAGCTGCGTGGGTCTGCTGACGCTCGCGCACCCCGGGAGGCTCGGACACAGCATCCTGGTGCTGCTGTTCGCCTGCTGCGTCTGGTGGGTGTCGTTCGCCAGCCTCGGGGCGCTGCCCGCCGGGCTCAGGCCGCTGCTCTCCGGCCTGGTCGGGGCCGTCGGTTGCCTGCTAGCTCTGGGCTTGGATCACTTCTTTTACATCAGGGAAGTCCCGCAGCATCCCCGCCTGTCGAGTGCTGCTGCGGAGGATAAAGTGCCTGTGATCAGACCCCGCCGGAGGTCCAGCTGCGTGTCCCTGGGAGAAAGCCCGGCCTCTTACTACGGCAGTGGCAAAATGTTCAGGAGACCGTCTCTGCCTTGTATCTCCAAAGAACAGGTAGGGTGACCCCCCGTATGCTGGGTCTGGGGAGGACGTGAGTGGGTTGGGGGAGGAGGAGGGGGGAGACGAGGATCTCGGTTCATTACCCGCCCCCCCACCCAGGTGCATCAGAGCATTTGAAGGCTGTCCAGCTTGCAGGGGGAGGAATCTATGTACTGTTGTGGAAAGCTTTTGGAAAATACTGGAAGCTTGTCAAAAAGGCAGACACAATTACCTTAAGAAACCTAAGTTGAAATGAAATAGCTCACCACAATCTGGTTGCACTTTTTAAAGCCTCGCTTTTTGCTGTAGATGAGTTCTCAGAAGAATGAGATGAATTATTGGTGCTTTGCTACTTTGACGCTTTCCACTTGGACATTGTCTCATGTAGAATTTTCTGGTGTCTGCTGTTAAGGTGTTGATGTCCTGCCTTTGAAACAATTGAGTATGAATTTTTGAGCAGTGAGGTTTCTTTATTACTGATGATAATTGAAAAGACCAAGAACAGAAATGATCTCTGGAAACTGAGACTTATCTAGGGGAAAAGACAGCAGTATTGGCGAGTACAATTTCTTAAATGGTCTTGTGTAGTTGTTGCATAATTAGGAGAATGTTTTAGCAATTCAACCTTTAAACTTAGCCATGCCCGGAAAGATGCCCAAAACATCTCCATTTTTTTTTCCCCTTGTAGGCTGTCATAGCCTTTTTTTTTTTTAAAGAGAAATTGGAATTATCAGGTAATCAGCTTTATATGTGTATAGTTTTAGGAAGTCTATCTGTTTTGCATCATCAAGCCTCTCATTACTGTTAGATGAGAAGTTAATTGCAAAATGTTTTACATATATTGTTTTAAGTCCTCACAGAGATTACATTTGGTGACATTACCTCAGTTTAGAGTTGAGGGAAGTGAGGCTTTTTGAGGCAATTCAGCTTCATTAGGTCTAGAATGTGGTACTATTAGGGTTTGATTAATTTTCTCATTTCTCAGTGCTGTGTTCTGCACAATGCAATGGGTAAATGTAGAAGTTCTAAATAATAGTTTATATCTTGGTTTTTAGATTTTATAGATTAGTCATGTCTTTTACACCTAGATCCCAAATACTGGAAATGGAAGTTTCTTTACTTCATCCAAGGCACTCGCATCTATAATTGGTGAAGTGCTTGAAAAAAAAGTTACGACTTGTTCTTTAGACAGTAATCAACAATGCCCAGGAAAATGGGTATTAAGTGAAAAACTTTTTGAGAATTCATTATACAGTAAAATAGTAGCAATTCTCGTAGAATGGAATAATATTTGACTTGAGTATATGTGAATAAATAGATTGCATTAACACTGAGATAGTCTTTTAGCAGTTTAACCACATTTGTAAACAGTTTTCCTGAATGCGACGTTACTATTTAATGCATTTTAATTGTAATTTATTACTGTGTGTGTATGTTTTAAATTGAAAACTTTTTTCTAGATTCCTTCCTCCCATTCCAACTGTAGATTCAGGGATTCAACAAAGCAAGTCTACAACTTGCTTTGTTTTTCAGATAGTCTTGAGCTAAGGTCTTGCCTTGAATGGTGATCTTCCTACCTCTGCCTCCTGACTAATTGTGATCTCAAGGCCAGCCCCCCCCCCCCCCCCCCCCCCCCCCCCCCCCCCCCATTGTGACTGGTTTAAAAACTTCTTGTCTTGCAATCCTACTGTGGTTCTCTTTTCATTACAACAATCTTTATAACCTTTAGCTAGGTGCGTTCTTATGATCTGTACTGAGGGAAAATAAAATTTGTGCTTTTAAGGAGAGCATATTTTCTTTTCTTGCTTTTTTTCTTGTCGGTGGTGTGGCTTGAATTCTAGGTCTGGGTGCTGTCCCTGAGCTCTTCAGCTCAGGGCTAGCACTCTACCACTTGAGCCACAGCACCATTTCTAGCTTTTTCTGTATATGTGGTACCAAGAAATTGAACCCAGGGGTTCATGCAAACTAGGCAAGCACTCTACTACTAGGTCAAACTCCCCTAGCCTTAGGAAAGCATATTTTCTTAGCACAGAAAACTCTTCACTTTCCTTTTCTGTCCCCCCCCCCCCTCCGTAGGGCTTGAACTCTAGGCCTGGGTGCTGTTCCTGAGCTCTTCAGCTCAAGGCTACCACCCTACCCTTGAGCCACAGTGCCACTTCTGGTTTTCTAGTAGCTAATTGGAGGTAAGAGTCTCATGGACTTTAGTGCCCCGGCTCGCTTTGAATCTTGATCCTCTGATCTCATACTCCTGAGTAGGTAGGATTACAGGTGTGAGCCACCACGTCCGACTTTATCATTCACTTTTCTACTCTGAGAAGAAACGTTTTGGTGGTTTTAAAATATATTGAAATATTCTTCAGGGGTTTATGTATGGTTATTACATGCTTAACACCACAGAATGCCACCACTGGGAATTTTTTCAAAAAGAAAATGTTAACCCAGTAGTGACAGAAAGAAATATAAAAAAGAATTTGGGTGGAATTTGTCCTAGGTGGAAATGTCCTGGAGTCATGGGCAGAGAATTAGGTGTCAAATCTTATTTAACCTTAGAAATGTCAGTGAACATTTTTTATTTTCTTATAAACTGGGGGATACCAGTAGATGGATTCTGTAATACTTACCAATTCTAAAATGAATTTCAGTTTACATTTTCATAAGGTGTAAATAAAAATCAGTGAGCTCACAAATTAGTAATTCTTTACGTTTAATTTTAATATGAAAGTTGGATATTCCTGACCAATATTTTTCAGGGTATAATGGTTGGTAAAATATTCTGGGTTTTTTTTTTTTTTTTTTGCCTAGACAAGTCTTTCTTTGAGAAATATGGATTCATTTTTGTGATGATATGATTACTATACTTCAACTTATTTTAGAAGCTAAAATGTTTTTATTATCATCTTTGAAAACCATTTGAAAATTCCCATTAATGAAATGTTTTTAATTATGCAAAAATAGATTTCAAGTAATGTTCAACTTTTGGGATGTTATATATTAAAAAAGATTTTACTTAACACAACTCTATATAATATTTGATTTAAATATTACCTATATATCAGTTCCTAACTCAGAATCTTTTTTTTCATATATTTTTTATTGTAATTAATAGAAGGGTTACATTATTTTCACCAGATAGAAGGTGCATTACTTCACAAACATTGATACCCTTTCTCATGTCTTGGTCCCCATTTCCCTCCCTAACTCAGAATCTTAAAAGAAAACATTTGGGGATTTAAATTTAAATTTGATTACTGCTGACTGTGTTTTTTGGTGGGTTAATAGAAAGAAACATGAAGTTTGAATTTGAAGTCTGCTAGGGGTCAGCTGGAAGACATTGAAAACCATATGTTGTTTACATAAAGCTTTGGTTGAAATTGAGGTAGCTATATTTTTATGTCATTTTAAGTGTATATTCTATAGGTAGTTTTCAGCCACATCGTTTTGTGAGTAATTAGGTAAATATGAGCTTTAGAAAGGTGTAAGTCAGTCTGTGACATATTTTTCTATACCTAAAATGCCAAGTACTTTCTAAATTGTTAGGTAAATATTTAAAAATTCTGTGGCCTTCAGGCCCATAAATATTAAAGTGTTAATTTTATTTGAAAAAGTATACATTTGCAGTGTGATGACTTTAAAGAAGGAAATTTTAAAGTGTGATGATTTATACATCCCTCCCCAAAGCAAATTCCAAGACATACCACATTGAATTACATTAGTGATATTGTAGGCTTTTTTGAAATTTATTTTATGGCTTCAGTGCATGTATTATTCCAATTTCATGCATTTATTTATTTATTTGTTTGTTTGTTTTTGTGCCTGTCCTGGAGGTTGAACTCAGGACCTCAGGTTTTTGCTGAAGGCTCCTGCTCTACCACTTGAGGCACAGCTCCACTTTCAGCTTTTCAGTGATTAACTGAAAAAGTCTCACAGACATTCCTAGAGCTCAGGATCGTAAGTACCTAGGATTACAGATATGAGCCACTGGTGCCTGGCTCATGTGATACTTTTCTTTATACTAATGGTAGCCTTACATAGCAATTTATGCTCTCTATTATAACTATTGTATACTCTACCTTCAGAGTTACCTTTCAAAATATTTTTTAAATTCTCATTTAAAAAATATTCATAGCTTTTATTGTCCACAGGATAGACTTCATATCTTTGAATATTGCTTTCAAGTGCTTTAAAATCTTTTCTTAATTTTTTTTTCCCCTTTTATTTTCTGTACCAGTACTGACACTTGAACCTGAGGTAGTCTTCTCCTTTAGCTTTTTTGCTCGGGGCTGAGTTTGGCCTGGACTGGCTTTGAACCACAATCTGCAGATCTCTGTGTCCTGAGTAGCTAGGATAACAGGTGTGAGCCATTGGTGCCTGAATCCTTTTTTTTTTTTTTTTAAAGAAGCATTTTAGGACGATGGATCGCTGCTCCCTGCATCTGTTCTTGGTTCTAGCTATTTGAGGGCTACTTACTGTTACTGAACTTGTTATTGCTTTTGTCTTTTTCCATTCCTACTGTCTGAAAAATCCCCTTTAAGGAACACATAAAGTTACAAGTCTGGACAGTTAACTAATATTCACAATAATATGTAAGTGGAGAACAAAGTTGCATAGTAATAGAGCTGCCTTCTTAGGAGTAAAAATTGACAAATCATGTGAGGTAAAGGCAATGTGTGATATGAAAATTTTATTAGTAACCAATTAGTAACATTCATGTAATTTTGCTTTCATGCCCTGAATGTAAGGCAATTTTGTTTTCAGCCTCCGTCTTCCCCATGGTTGGCTCTTCTGTCATTCTCTTTTCCCTTTTTTCTTTGAATTACTACCAAGTCAAACCATTTTCTTGTCTTTCTACAGCCCTCCAAAGCTGGTAGAACCTGTACATTTTCAAAAACTTATTTTAATATGAATGTTTATATAAAAAGTATCAGATTTAATTGAAATTTACTTAAAGACATTTGGATCCCAGAGAAATAAAAATATTGGGGTCCATGGTTATGGTGTAATGGTAAAAAAAAAATCTAGAAGCTAGATCCTGACTTATAGTTTGCTTGTATTTTTTATAAAGAACATAGAGTCTTCAGTCATAGCTTTTTGAAATTGTGCTTATATATTTTCCAGGTATTTCTACTTAGGTGACCAAAGGCTTGGGTAAAGGAGGTGGGGTAGTGATGGGGCTGAGGAGAGGGAGAGAGAGGACAGGGGGTCAGGAGAGACTTCATGTAGATTTGTGTGTGTGTGTGTGTGTGTGTGTGTGTGTGTGTGTGCGCACTCTTGTGAGGACTTGAACTAAAAGCGTCTTGAGTGCTGTTGCTGTGCTTTTTTGTTCAAGGCTAGTATTTTACCACTTGAGGCACATTTCTACTTTCAGTTTTTTTTAACTGGAAATAAAATCTCTTAGACTTTTCTGCCAAAGTTAGCTTCAAAATATGATCCTCTGATCTTAGCCTCCTAAGTAACTAGGATCACAGGCATGAGCAATCAGCACCTGGGTCAATATAGTGTTTTTTTTTTGTTTTTTGTTTTTTTTGCCAGTCCTGGGCTTGAGCTCAGGGCCTGAGCCCTGTCCTTGGACTTTCACAAGACTAGAGCTCTACCACTTGAGCCTCAGCACCACTTCCAGCTTTTTTCTATGTATGTGGTACTGAGGAATAGAACCCGGGTATTCGTGCATGCTAGGCAAGCACTCTACCACTAGGGCAAACTCCCGGCCCTTCAATATAGTTCTTAATGATGACCTTGAAGAAAAACTTCATATCTAGTATGGTAAATTCAGGATAACATATCAGGATTCTACTAGACCCAAAATCACCTGCCATCTGGAGCCAGCCATATAATGTATGTTGAGGAAGGAGAAGAGAGTAAAAGAATAGGAAAAGCTGAAATGAACTAACCATTGCCTTCTTTTCCTGAAAGTATTCTGTTCAAACAAAACAAACAACTGTGTTATTTAAAGCTTGAAGATGGCTGTTTTTTTTTTTTCCTGGAAAGTTCTTTCTTTTTTTCTTTCTTTCTTTGTTCTAATTTTTTTTTTTTTTTTGCCAGTACTGGGCTTGAGGTCAGGGCCTGAGCACTGTCCTTGGACTTCCTCAAGGCTAGAGCTCTACCACTTGAGCCTGAGCACCACTTCCAGCTTTTTTCTGTGTATGTGGTACCAAGGAATAGAACCTGGTTCTTCCTGCATGCTGGGCAAGCACTCTACCACTAGACCAAACTCCTGGGCCCATCGTAGTTCTAATTTTTTAAAGATTTCTTGGAATGTTTATTTTATTTTGTTTTATAAAATTTAATTTTATTGTCAGGGTGATGTACAGAGGGGTTATAGTCATATATGTTAGGTAGTGAGTACATTTCTTGTCGAACATTATTTCTTGATTTTTTAAACATTGGCTTGGCATTCATATTCTTATTTAGAAACTAATCTAAACTTATTTAGGTGGTTTTTAGGAGATTGCTTTTAGAACTTGAGGAATCTAGAACTTTTTCTGTAGCATTGATTTTTCCAGGAGGTACTGTCTTTATAGGCTTTTTCACCTCCAGCAGCTATAGCTTACTGTTTGACTGCTCCTTTTATTTCATAAAAGTTACATTTCACACATTTAAATGTATATAATTAGAGTTTAAATTTTGGATGAGCATAAATACATAAAATATTGTTTACACATGTGTTTATTATGTATACATATGTATATATCTATCTAGTTATATGATTCATCTTATCTACCTGTATCCATCTATCCAGTATTTAGGGAGTATTGGAGTTTTGAACTTAGGGCCTCGAGTTTGCTGACTTGCTTGCTCAGCTGGTGCTCTACCACTTGAGCCACAGCTGCAGCCTATTTTTGCTGGTGGTTTTGGAGAAAAGTCTCATGAACTTTTCTGCCCAGACTGGCTCCAAAATTTATTTCCCCATCTGAGCCTATGGAAATTCAACTGGATTAGGATCACAGATGTAAGCTACCAGGGCCTGGCCACCTGTAATATTTTATATGATTTAAGGGAAAAAATAACTAAGGAAAAAATTGCATGCTTACTACTTATTTTCCTTTGAAGACCTCCATCAATATCTCTCACATCTTTTACTGCATCATGGTAACAGCTCTTGAGTTTTTGATCATTTATTTTTTCTAACACTTTATGAATGTATTTATAAATAATGTTATTAGTGCTACCTGATTTTGAACTATGGATAAATAGAAATAGAAATACTACATGCCTTCTGATGTAACTACTTTTTCCTCTATTTGCTTGACTGAAATTCATATTGATGTGGATAGTCATAATTTATTTTTCAATGCTGGATAATATTTTATTGTGTGAACATTGTATGAAACTTATTTGTTCTAATTGCTTATAGACTCCTGAGATGTTTTCCAGTTGTTTGCTATTGTGTATAAAGCCTCTGTAATAAAATTTATAAATGTCCTCTGGTGAATGCATCTGTGTAGAAATAGGATTACTAGGTTTCAAGATGTGCTCATATTAAACTTTCCTATGTATGACAGGTAGAGTAATGGCATTCCAAGATATCTTATTCTAATTCTTAAATTTGTTAATCCCTTATAGTAATAGGGATTCCCAGATGGGATTAAGTAAAGGATATTGAGATAGGAGATTAAATGAATCCAGTGTAATCACAAGGGTCCTTAAAAAAATGGGAGGCCAGAGAAAAAGAAATGATAGTGGAAGAGTGGGATGGTAGTTATGCAGTATGAGAAGGGCTCTCTTAACCTGCTTTGCCTTGCTTGACATTGTAAGGTAACCATGGGCCAAGGAAAGTAAGTAGTCAGTAGAACTTTGGAAGAGGTGAGCAGACAGATTTTTTTTCCCTCAGAAATCAGAGAATCCTGAATTAAGTTTGGTGAATCCTGTGGGTTTTTTTGTTTTTGTTTTTGCTTTTTTTTTTTTTTATAATGGAGACCACCTAGTTAGCTCTCTATTACTTGAGCCCATATCTCCATCCCTTTCTTGCTTTAGTTTATCTTTCAAGTAGAATCTCTTGCTTTTTGGCTGGCACTTTGAACTGAGATCCTTCCATCTCTACCTACCACATAGCTGGGATTGAGGGTTGTGATCCCACATCGAGCCTTCTTTAACTTCAAAAAGAAATCTTCTTGACTCATCAATAACTAGGTATTAAACAATCTTACTCTGCTGGTGGACTTATAAGTTTCTCCCTGTGGTTCTCAGTTACTTCTTAAACTTGTGTGTATATACATTCTCCTTGAAAAGAAGAATGGATGGAACTGAAAGTCATCATGCTAAGAGAAGTAAGTCAGATTCATAGACAAACATGTACTCTGTCATAGGTGTAATGTGGCCCTAAAAAAAAAAACACTTGACATGAATATAAAAGGGCAATCATTTTGTGAGAGAAACTGATTGGAGGGGGAGAGGGGAAAGAGGATAGTAAGTAGGTGCATATGATTTGAATTTATTAAAAAATGAAACCTATTAAAATTATCTAATAAGGGTAAGATGAAACTTGAGAGGAAAAGTCAAGCAAAAACTTGAGGGGCCCTTAGTTGAAAACCCAGTGCAGGTACGCAAAGAAGAGGGTAGGTATAGAGAAGGGGAATAAGAGAAAAGGGTAAATATGATTAAAAGTACTTTATACACTTACATGGAAATGTCTCAATGAAATCTTTGTGTGGTTAATATACGATATAAACAAAATATTCACTTCTGTGACTTTACGAACAAGTTTCCAAAGTTAGTCTAGTATCATCTTTTCTTTCCTTACGTATGTATGTAGGTAAATACTTCTCAAATTAAGCACATTCCACCATTCAGTCACCAATCAATATAAGTAACAGGACAAAATGCTTTTATTATCCACCAGAAATGTCAATATCCATGGTAAAATTAATACAGGTAATGAAAGCAATATATTTCAGGATAAGATACACTTTTGTATACGTATGTATTATGCATGTGTGTGTGTGTATGTATGTATGTATGTATGTATGTATGTATGTATGTATGTATCCAATCCTAGAGCTTGAACTCAGGGCTTGGGCATTGTCCCTGAGTTTTTTTTTTAATCTCAAGGCTAGTGTTCTACTACTTCAGCTAGAGCTCCACTTCTAGCTCTTTGGTGATTAACTGGAGATCAGTCTTATGAACTTTCTTGCCTAGGCTGGCTTTGAACCACAGTCCTCAGACTTCAGCCTCCTAAGGAGCTAGGATTATAAGTATGAACCGCCATGATACCCAGACAGAAAAGAAATATTTTTAGTTCTCGTTGTTAGTCTCAGTCGTCCGGTAAACTTACGTATTAGGTCTTATTTTGCACTTAGAGACTAAGATGAATACATTCAAAAGCACTTAGCTAGTTTTCAAAAGTAGCAATACACTAAGTGCTATTTTCAGTACAGAATAAGTCTCCAGTAAATCTTCAAAATTGATTCAGAGTAATTGCTGAATTGACACAAAAGAAAAGAAGAGAAAATCTTTTTTTTAAATTTTTTTTATTGTAATTAGTAAAAGGGTTACATGATATTTGCCAGATAGAAGGTGCATTAATTCGCATACATTGATACCCTTTCACATGTCTTGGTACCCATTTCCCCCCCCCCACCTCCCCCTCCCGTCTTAGTTTTCCCCCCTTCCCTATCAAATTTCAAATATCCAAATACAAATAAATTCAATATATCAGATAACAAAGTGAGATACTATACCAATATGAGATAACCAAGGGATAGCAAAGGAGATGAGAGACAATATAGTACATTAAGGACAACAATTATTCATTATATGGCTTTTGTTTCAATATCCTGGAGGTCCTTTCAATTAGCTTCACATTATATGGCCTTATGTATCAAGATTTTGCTCTATTGCAGATAAGAAGAGAAAATCTTAAGCCTGGACATGTAGTGCTTGGGATAGAATATTTGCCTATGTATGTAATACTTTGTGGTCAGTGGAATTTATGTAGGGGACACATCTTAGTGTGCCCCAAATATGTAAGTAGGAAGTCTGACAGATTAGTAGACATTAAAGTCATCTTTAATTTTGAGTTTTGACCATCTTTAGAGACCTTGAATATTTACTTTTGTTAGGTTTGTGTTCAAAAGACAAAGCCTAAGGATGTCCAAAGTGAGGAATGTAGTAAAGTGTAAAGGGCTATTTCCTGTGTTGTAAGGATACGTGATAAGTGTAGAGTAAGGAGGGACTAAATAAATCTCTCCCAAGAATATGTAATCACAAGAGGGCTTTCACATGTATATGAAATATACATAAATTATATATAATATGTGTATATGTGTGTGTACATATGCTGTAAAATATGCACATAATATTCCAGTAGAAGTAGATGCTACATTTTACCTGTTCATTTATTGATAAACACTTGAATTTCATTTACTTTTTGGCTGTTATGAATAATAATTTTCTGTGATGAGCATGGGTGTTTGAATTCCTGTCTTCAGTTCTTCAGGGACTGTACCCATATGTGGAATTGTTGAATAGCATGATAATTTTATTTTTGATTTTGTTTTTTTTTTGCCAGTCCTGGGCTTGAGCTCAGGGCCTGAGCCCTGTCCTTGGACTTTCTCAAGGCTAGAGCTCTACCACTTGAGCCTCAGCACCACTTCCAGCTTTTTTCTATGCATGTGGTACTGAGAAATCGAACCCAGGTCTTTGTGCATGCTAGACAAGCACTCTACCTCTAGGCCAAACTCCCGGCCTATTTTTGATATTTTAAGGAGCCATTTCTTCAGATGGTCGATTTATTTTACAGTCATACACTATACAAGAATATTCACAATTCTTGTTCTGTTGATCCACAGTGAGGCAGGATAATATGGAGACAAGCTTCAGTAGAGAAAAGAGACGTTACTTCAAGCTGGGAGGAAGGAGGGGGCAAGGGAGCAGGTGTAAACTTCAGAAACATGTCCCAAGTGACTCACTTCTTCCCATTCTATCTGCCTCTTAAAGTTTGTATAACTTCCCCAAATAGTGCCAACACCTGAGGACCCTTGTTTGGCCCATGACCCCGTCGGGGGACATTTTATATTCAAACCATAACGTATGTTTTTGGTTACTTATGGCCCAAAAATATGAAATGGAAAATTCCAGAATGGATAATTGACTAAGTTTTAAATTGGAGGAAAGGTGATAGATTCGAGATTTAAATACCATTCTTTATTCTTGATAAAGGTGACAGAGGACATGGCTTATTTGTGGAGATATTTTCTACTTCTAAATCTGAATGCTGATCTAGGTAGTTTCAACCTGATTATAAGTTAGGGCCAGGAACACTTTTCTTATTTTATGGAAGGAGAATTAGAACATTTGTGCTTCCAGTTAGTAGGTAAGCATCTAAGAGCAAAAGCTTGCTAGTCTGAACTAACATTCAAGCAATCCCCCTTCTAGGAGAAAAATAAGTAAATGGGTAGAGAGAGTCTAAAAGCATTTCAGGAAAAGTCTTCATCTTATGTATTTATTTATTTATTTTTGGTCAGTTGGGCTTGAACTCTCTTTTGCTCAAGGCTAACACTGTATTTCTCTTCTGGTTTTTAAGTGGTTAAGTCTCATGGAGACTTCTGTCGAGGCTGGCTTTGAACAGTGATTTCAGATTTCAGCCTCCTGAGTCACTGGCTCCTGGCTAGGAAAAGTCTTCTTTATAGAAGAACTTGGATTGAGGAAAAGAGATTGCCTCTCATGAAAATAGAAGTCATGTGTAGCTAATCACCAGTGGCTCATGCCTTTAATCTTATGTATTTGGTGGATAGATTGAGATAAAGTGATTGTGGTTTAAGGCCATCCTGGACAGAAAAGTTCATGAGACTACTTTCTTAACCAACAGCTGGGTGCAATGGGATGTACCTATTATCGCCACTGCAATGGGAAGTGAGGATTGTGGTCCAGATGCATGTCTGGGCAGGAAATGTGATCCTATCTCAAAAATAACAAGTGCATAGAAGGGCTGGAGGCATGGCTTAGAAGAAGAGTGCATGTCGATCAAGTGTGATGTTCTTGACTCCATATCCTAGTAGTGTACTCAAAAAAAAAAGCCTCTAGTAATACTGACATATTTTACACATTTATTAAATTGTTTTTGCTAGTCCCAGGGCTTGAACCCAGTGTCTGCACACTGTTCTTGGGCTTTATCAAGGCTAGAGCTCCACCACTTGAGCTACAGCACCACTTCTGGCTTTTTCTGTGTATGTACTACTGAGGAATCGAACCTGGGTCTTCATGCCTGCTAGGCAAGCACTCTGCCACTAGGCCAAACTCCCAGATACATTTATTCAATTTTTATGTCTCTTCTTTTTTTATTTTTTGTGGTAGCCATAGATCTTGCAGTTTTGTAGAGTTTACATGATTTAAAAACTGCTTGAAATGCAGTCTTTATATCCAATGTACATTATGTAAAAACTGAACCATGTAACTTGAAGGTAGGGATGGGAGGAAGAAAATGGGGGCAAGTGATTGAAGAAGTAACACTATGAACTATTGTATTTATAGCCTGATATGAAATTATAACCTCTTTGTTCAGTTAATAATGATGACTATGATAATGATGATGATGAACATGAACAACTCTGGCACTGATGGCAGGGTATTATATTAACCTGGGAACAAGTCTCTAAAGGAAAAAACAAAACAATATCAAGAAGGTGCCTTTTAGTTTTTATGTATATGTAATATAAACTTGGTTGTTTTCAAAAGCCAAAAAAAAAATCCAAACAAAAAAGTCCCTCCCCCAAGCCTAGATCCTTTCTGCTTTTTCTTTCCTTTCTTGAAAAAAATAAGTTACTTCCTTCTGTATGCATCTGTTATTGTACTTAGCAACTGTACCTTTATTGTCTCTCACATTTCTGTATTTCATGTTCCTTAATGGAGGATGGTACCTTATTTTCTTTGTGTTTCTTGAGCTTGCCCATACAGCAAATGAATAATATATTGAATTAGCTTATTTCTTTAATTATTATTACCTTTATCACTGTATATGGCATTTTCTGTTTGCTCTATAATATTCATAACTCTGTCCTTGACACAGACTTGAAGAAGATGATGCCTAAGGAATAAATTCTTAAAATCACAAACCCCAGTAATAATCTCCTGTAGGGAAAGCTTCCTTTTCATGAATGTCCAACTTTGTAAGTGATGAAATCTGGGGACAGGTTAAAGTTGAGAGAAGAGAAACTGAGCCTGATGTAGGACATAACCTCTTAAAAAAAGGATGAAGCATAAAGTATGGAGTTATGTGTTGTTACAAACAATTATGGTGCCGCCTACAGATATACTTAGAAAAATATTTAGAAATTGGTTAAAATTCTTAGCGGTTTGAATAATTCTTAGTTAAGTATTGATAGGAAACAATGATCAGATTGCATCACTTTTATTTTGTTTTTATTTTATGCCTATATTGGGGCTTGAACTCAGGTTCTGGGCATTGTTCCTTAGCTTTTTTGTTCAAGGGTGGTATTCTACCACTTGAGCCACAGCTCCACTTTTGGCTTTTGGTGATTAATTGGAGACCCTTATGGACATTTCTGTGTAGGCTGGTTTAGACTGCATTCCTCAGGTCTCAGCCCCTTGATGATTACAGATATGAGCTACTGGTACCTGACTCTTCACCCCCCCCTGCCCCGCTCTCTCTCTCTCCCCCTCTCCTTCTCTCTCTCTCTCTTTTTGAGGAAGATATTTGCACTCTTAATGCAAATCTAATTTTTATATCTTACCAAGGAGGAAAATAATAGTAAATTATTAGTTGTAATTATTTAGTAAATGCTAGAAATGCAATTATTCTAAATTAATTTATCAGGCAACTAGCAAAACTTGACAAGACATAATACATTTTTATTTTAAATAAATTTTTGCTATGTCTGTTTCTCATGTTTCCTCCTATTTCTGTTTACTGAACAAATCTAATGAAAATAACTTATTTCCTGAAAAATAAGGGTTTACATTTTAACACAGTTTTATTGTGCCTATAATACAAAAAGGTCTAAGTGAGTTAAAAAGGCTCCTTGCCATATATTAAAGTATCTCAATTTTTACCTTGTCTTTAGTATTTATTTTGTTTGCTTTTCAGTTTTAGCTGTTAATTCTTCCTGTTATCAATCTTTAACAGACCTCCCCTTTCTCAGCTTGTTACTGATTATCAACAGTAAGTCCAGAAAACCGTTAAACTAGGAAACTGGAACTGGCTATAAAAATAAGAGGGGAATGAATACTTGTTTGTTAAACACGTCATTTGAAATATGATGTAAAAAATCAATATTAATAAATTCTTATAATAAAAAAAGAGGGGAAGTTGTCTGAAAGCCTTTCTCATGAATGCAGTATAGAGTCTTTGCAACATCTCTTTCAGTGCTATAGAGATCTTTCTTGCTTATTTTGGTCAAGAACATTTGGGTAATTAGCTACATTACATCAATACAAGAAGCTAAATTATATTTTCCTTTCTTTTTATTTTATTTTATTTTTTGTAAAGGTAGTGTACTGAGGGGTTACAGTTACATAGGTCAGTCAATGAGGACATTTTCCCCCCATTAGTTTTATTTATTTATTTTTTATTGTTGGGGTGATGTACAGAATGGTTACAGTTACATTCGTCAGGTATTGGGTACATTACTTCTTGCACATTGATACCCCTTCCCATGTTTTTCTTCCACTTTCCTTCTCTCAACTCCCTCCCAATCATCTTGTTTTCCTCCCCTTCCCTTTATACAAATTAACGTATATACAATAACTAGGTACCAAAGTCAGATACAGTAACAACATGACATAAACCATAAGGGGAAAAAAAGAAAAAAGAAATGACTTCACAAGTACAAAGATAAACCTCTTGTTTCCATATCCTGGAGTTCATTTCACTTAGCATGAAGTCATTTCTTTTTGAACAGTGTCAGTTCTTCCCTCATTTTACCATGCATACTGTAAAGCAGGAATGGAGAGCCATTTTTTTTCTGTTAAAGACCATTTATCTACTAATATCATCATTTGTTGACTAGTATGGATAGCCAGTGAGAAGCTTATATATCTGTTCTATCCTGTGCACAATGTGTCCTGTCTATCCCATCATGGATATTCTTTTGCTTGTCCTTCAAAATTTATGTTGTTATTATGATCCACTTAGTTATAATTTATGTTGCTCCAAGTACAACTACTAGATTTATTGAATTTTAAGTTACTTGGTAACAGGCCTTCCCTACCCCTGCTATCAAGTGTGAATAAATTGCTTAATGAATTTGAATTTTAATATGTTTTTCCCTCTGTATTTCCTACTTAGATCAAAACAGAATACCCTTGCTAGTTTCTTCATGTGCACTTACAATAGTCTAAGATGTCTGTATTTCTAAACTTTATCTGAATAAATTTTGTCTTTTTTTTTTTTTTTTCCCGCGTCAGTACTGGGGCCTGAATTCAGGACTTGAGCACTGTCCCTTAGCTATTTTTGCTTGACTAGCATTCTACCACTGGAGCCACAGCTGCACTTCTGGATTTTTAGTGGTTAATTGGAAACAAGAACCTAATTGACTGGGCTGACTTTGAATTATGATCCTCAGATCTCATATTCCTCAGTAGTTAGAATTATAGACATGAGTGAGTAACTGGTGTCCAGCTATTTTGTCTAATTTGAATCCTTATTGGAAATTGATGTTTGAATTTTATGTCATTTGCTTATATAACAAAATGTTTTTTATTTTGGAAATACATTATTTTTCACTCATTCTTGAAACATTCATGTAGTGCCTGTTATGGACAGAGAATAAAAAAATACCTTGCCTTCAAGAAACTTGATGTGATTTAGTAAAAGAAAAGAAGGACCATAAATAAAATATAAATACAATCCAGAGAAGGCTTACAGGAAAGAGTATTTCTGTGTTATGAGGGACATGGGAGAAAATAGATTGTATATTTAAATGGAAAGAGTGTGGAGAGCTAAAGAAACTAGCATAGTGTGATGAAGTCTTTGGTAAGCAACAATGGGAAGACTTTATCACCCTTAAATTTATAGGGGCAGAATATGGAATTATTACCAACATGCAGTGATTGTTAATAAGACTGTTTTGCAGAGACTATTGTAGTAAAGCAATATTGTTAATAAAGGTGATTTTAAATGCGATTTAGGAAGAGTAAATACTTCAGGCTCACTTTCAGTTTTCCATTTTCTATCTATTGTTTTCTATGGTTGAAGACAGAGGGCAAGGGGGGCTGTTGTTATAGGCAAAGCCTCTTGAGAAACAGAACAACGAAGAAGAGTGGAGAATGGATCTTGAAGGACAAATGGAAATTGGCTTTTTATGGGGGAGGAAAATGGGGACAAAATCATGAGAAAGGTTATCAATGTTTGAGAAGTAATACACCTACTACCTGAAGAATATAACTGTAACCCCTCTATACATTATCCCGACAATAAAAAAAATGGTTTTTTATGAAATCAGAAGATAATCTCTGCGGCAGTAGAGGGAGAGAGCCTTTTAGGAAGATAAATGGAAAAGAATTAGAATAAAGAGTATGTTCAGAAAATGGAAAGTATTTCATATAGTTTGTAGTGTAAGCTAAAAAAGAGGAATAATAGGCTATAAAAATTATAAAATAGCTTAGTATTTATAGGGAAATGTTGATGTTGCATTGCTTATTCTCTTATTATTAAGTCTTGTATTATATCATATCATGGCTTAAAAAAATAAATTCTTGGAAGTCAATTCTGCCTTCATCACTAGGTAGAAGAGAGTGGGTAAAGTTCTGTACCTTAACATCAATACCTGAGTGTTTTGCCATAGAGTCCTAGGACAAATAGAAATAAGCAAAAGAGGTTTTATTTATTTATTTATTTTGAGTGAGGCTTACATTTAGGGATATAGCTTCTGCTGCTAGGCTTAGGAATTCTTGATCCAGTCATTTTGAAAGTTCAATTTTCTTATTTGCATAATAAGTGCAGTGATAATAATTTTATGAGAGTTAAATGAGTGATGCTGATAAAATACTTACCCAGAGCCATTGAGATACTATCGATGAAGTTTACTTGTTTTAATTTAAGGAGAATATTTTAAATGTGTTCTGATATTTAAAAGGTTGTCACCTGAAGAAGGGATTAAGCTTACTATTTTCATGTGAACCTCTATGAATGGAATTAAGAGTTGGTCTGTTTAACAGGCAGATTTGGAATTAATATGAAATATTTCAAATCGCGTAATTCAGAATAGGTTTGGTTAGCTCATGCGATAACAATGTGCATGCTAATGGAAGTGTTCAGGAATAAGTGGAGATTTTTTTAAAAAGTGAATTCATGCCTCACATTGACCAAAATTAGATGAAATCTTCAGGATAAAATTTTCCAGATGTAATAGTCTATTACATTACCCTCCAAATCTATAAAAAAATGAAGTTCACATTTAATTTCCATTTTCCTATGTATCTTTGTGTTACTTGACAAATTTTTGTTTCTCATTGCCTCCCAACAATATTAATATCAGATTTCTTTATTTAATAAATGTTCCAGGGATTGTTTTAGTTACTCTCATTAGTATTGTGAAAAACCTGTTTCTGCCCTAATGGTGCTTTGAATATTTCTAATTGAGAGAAATAGAAAATAAAACCAAAGTGAAATAACTTCAGATAGTTTAAATACTGTGATGCATGAAGGATGTTAACCAGAATAATGGATGAAGGGATACTGAAGCTTGGAGTTGTAGAGGTAGAGGGGTATAGTGGTGTAGTTGTCAGTGAAGGTACCTCTGAAAAGGTGACAGTTTAATACCTTGGAAAGGAGTTGGTCATGTTGAGGAAAACATATCAAACAGAAGAATTACCAAGATATAAAGGTCCTGTGGAGGGTTGGGGATTTAGCTCAGTGGAAGAGCCCTTGCCTGGCAAGTGCAAGGCCCTGAGTTCAGTCCTCAGCTCTGGGGGGAAAAAAAAGCTATAAAGATCCTATGGAAGGAAAGAGGTTGGTATGCTTGGGGTGAGAAAGAAAGCAGTGGCTGGAGAATGGTAGGAGAAGTAAGAATAATGTGGATCACATATGGCCTTAGAGACTCTGCTGTTTGCATTTTCTCTCTAATCACATTCTAATGGGAAATCATGAGACAATTTTATGATGCAGTTTGTATTTTTAAAAGATAATTCTGACTTGTTTACAAGCTATTGGCAGGAAGTAGCTAAGTAGAAGCAGAACCATAGGAGGTGGTTGCTATTGTCAAGTGAGAGATAATAGTAGCTTGAATGATCTCAAATGGCTCTTCGCTACTATCCCATCTCTACTTCTCATTAATAACCAGATAGAGTGCCTATTAAAAAGTAGTTTATAGAATGAATACTATTGTTAAAATATTGTTAACTTGTATTATATCTACGTATATGAGACTCTTCTTTTTCTTTGTTGGTACTGAGCTTGGATTTAGAGTCTCACATTTGGCTAGATAGGCATTCAACTGCTGAGCCATAATCTCAGACTATTTGTGCACTAGTTATTTTTTATGTTTATTTTTAATCTTTTTTCCAGTTCTGGGTTTGAGCTCAGGGTCTGAGCACTGCTCTTGGACTTTCTCAAGGCTAGAGCTCTACCATTTGAGCTTCAGCACTACTTCTGGCTTTTTTCTATGTATATGGTACCAAGGAATCGAACCTGAGTCTTCATGCTTGCTAGGTAAGCTCTCTATCACTCGGCCAAACTCCCGGCCCAGCACTAGTTATTTTTGACCTAGAATCTTTCTGCCTTGTCACAGGCTTGGACTATGACCTGCCTGTTTTAAGCTTCCTGTAGTAGGTGAGATAACAGGTACACATCATTGCACATAATTATCAACTGAGTTGAGAAAAGAGGTCTAGGGAACTTTTGTGCCTTAACTCCCCTAGTTTTGTGATTCTTCCAATCTCACCCTTCTAAGTAGCTATGCTTACAAGTAAGTTATCGATGCCCTACACAGACTCTGAGGTTTTCTTTTCTTTCTATTTTTTTTTTTTTAGTCATAGGGGCAATGTCTTATCTTTTGCATTTCTTACCATTACAAGCAACGTTCAGATATCAATGTAGTACTTAATAAATTCACTTAATAAGTGAAGTGAATTCATGAAAGTTACTTTTATATGAACTCAGGACTTTCTATAGCTAATAAAAGTGGCACCAGTCAGTTATATAACTAAAGCAACCTAGATTTGAAATGAAATAAGAGATACTTCCCCATTCTTTACATAGTCAGTATACATAGTATCTAATTAAGGCAGATCTACTAAGAAGAGAAATCCTGTAGTTTTTTTTTTTTTTAGCAGTAAAAACAAATCAGAAAAACTAGGGGAAAAAACCCAAGAACTAGTTTCAATGCTGTATTTGTTAAGATAAAGATGAAATTGATATAAATGCAGTGATTCAAATAAGATGGGAGTTTATTTTTGCACATAACATAGGACACACATTCAGGCTAGTGAGTCTAACAGGTTTCTTCATGTGTTTTTGTCCTCTTTTAAGGTCTTGTGTTCAAAGGCTGTTGTAACTATAAAGAAAATAATGTCAATGATAGTAGAAATTAGACTTTAGAATTAATTGGAAACTTGAAATAGTGGTTAGTTTTGAAGATGCAGAACGAAGCGTCTCTTTTTTTTTTTTTTGCCAATCATGGGGCTTGAACTCAGGGCCTGGGCACTGTACTTGGACACTTTTTGCTCAAGGCTAACACTCTACCACTTGACCCACAGCTCCACTTCTGGCTTTTCTGAGTATGTGGTACCAGGGAATTGAACCCAGGGCTTCATGCATGCTAGGCACTCTACCTCTAGGAAGCCTCTTTCTTTGAAATAATTTAAGTGAGATATTTTCCATTTTAAGTGATAGGAAAATAACTTTTTTCCATCAGTGATTAAAATTTAATGAGGAAGATAAAGACTAAACTACAATTATATTTATTTATCTTATGTTATAAAATAACATCTATTTAACTTAAACCAATTTTATTTGTTAACTAAAGATGTCATTATTTTATTAATGTGGATTAAAATATAACAGTGGAGCAAGTCCACATAGCTGAATGTAAACTCTGTGTTGTCTGAGTTTATATACATCCTGAATATAAACTTTAAAATATGTATACAGGTGTTTTAATTATAAATACTAGCTTATTTTGTTAGTTTATTTAGATTCCTTGGTTTCATGATGATTTTGTTAAAGTTGATCAGAATTTATTCCAAATATTCTTATTTTATTACTAGTAGGAGGATGAATAAGATATGCTGAACAAAATTAAGATACTAATTTAATGTTCTTCCTATTTAGCTATATGAGACATATTGTCATGTACATATAAAACTTTATAGGTAGAAGAATTACTACTTCGTGACTTCCTCAATGCTTATTTAAATGCTAAGCTTATAATAAGTTATATTTTATGCTGATTTGAATTATTTGAATCATGAAGTATAGAAAAGTTGAACTATTTGAATGGTAGAAAGCTAGTTACATAACTCAGATGAATGATATGCAGTTTATTAGTGTTTGTCATTTAATCTTAAATCATAATTTAAAAGATGAGAGGAATGCTAACTAGAACTATTGTTAGGCATATTTTTTATAATATAAAATATAGGGGGAGAGGGAAATGGGTACCAAGACATGTGAAAGGGTATCAATGTATGTGAATTAATGCACCTTCTATCTGGCAAATATCATGTAACCCTTTTACTAATTACAATAAAAAATGCAAAAAAATTAAATAAAAATAAAAAAAGAAAAAAATATAAAATATATAACTTTACCTATGTGAATGTGCTTAAGAAATTCTGAGTAGACATTTTTTTCCCAGTATCTGCACTTAGAATTTTGTGTCTTTGCTAGTAATTTGAGAATGTAGTTTCATTTCATTTCATTGAAATTTTGTTGTTTTGGTAAAGAAATTAAAATTGCTGGGTGCTAGTAGCCTATGCCTATAATCCTAGCTACTCAGAAGGCTGAGATCTGAGGATTGAGGTTCAAAGATAGCCCGGGTAGAGAAGGCCATCTCCAACAAACTACAAAAAAAGCTGGAAGTGATGCTGTGACTCAACTGGTAGAGAACTATCCTTGAGTAAAAGCAGTTCAGGGACAGCAGCAACTCAGTGACCCGCTCCTGAGTTCAAGCCCCAAGATACACACACACACACACACACACACACACACACACACACACACACACAATTAACACAGGGAAAATGTGTTTTTGAAGGAGTTAGAGATTTGAATTTGCAATATATTTTATGCATCAAGTTATCAACCAATCTTCTGTTTAAAAACAGGATCTTCAGATCATCAAAAATTGCATGTTTTCAAGCACTGAGAAAAATGGACACTGAATCCTAGCAACTGAAAGCAAATAGATATACGTCACTATCTGTGTGTCAGTGCTGACATTATGTCAGCAGTTTGTTCTATTTGCTTGGGAACTCTTGTTTGGTAGGTTGTTTACCGTGAGGTTTTTCAGTAGAGCAAGGCTACATGATTGAATATGTACGCTGTATTGTCTAAGTACATTTTACATGCAAACATTAAGTTATGGTGGATGGGTATGTTTATTGTACTTATTAGTGACTTAGTTTTGTTTATTGTGTTTTGAATTTACTTTCTCTAAAGTATTGTTTTTGTGCCTATGTGTTAGGTAGAAGTAGACAACTTTGTATTTTAACTATGCTGTCTTCATGTAGGGCACTGAAAGCTATTTCAGATAAGTTGTTACTATAGATCTACATGGCTGATGAGCCATATGGCTTGCTCTAAGTAATATGTATTTGTCTTGATGAAGGCTTATAAGAGATCATATCTTAATTTTCATAACAGTTGCTATAAAATATGAGTAAGCATCTGAATATTACTGAGCATTAAAATTAAGCATAGAGTATTTCAAGGTTTATGAAATTTCTTTTTGGTGAGGGTTTATGTTATCTATTGGAAAAGGACACCGAGCAATTAGAAATGGTAGGTTTGGATCTTTGAAATTGAAAATGAAGCAGCAGTTACGCCTTAGAACTTATTATGTATGCTTTACTAAGGATATTCTGTATGCCCCTGAGGATTCAGGCTCTGAAATTCATGCAGTCCACAGGATTGGTTCCTCCTTGAACATGTACTTATCACATTCTATTAGGAGGGTTATTTTCCTAGAAGATGTAGCTGAAACTTTAAAATGGATGCTAATGAAAATTAATAATTACCCCTGTAATCCTAGCTACACAGGAGGCTGAGATCTGAGGATTAAGGTTCAAAAGCCAGTCTGGGACCTAAAGACCCTGAGACTCTTTATTTCCAATTAACCTCTAGAAAATGGGAAGTAGCGCTGTGGCTCAAGGGGTAGGGTGGTAGCCTTGAACTAAAGAGCTCAGGAACAGTGCCCAGGCCCAGAGTCTAAGCCCCACTACCGAATCCCCCCCCCAAAAAAAGTAATAGAGTAGGTAAAAATGTTTAAAATTAAAGACAATGTGATGTAGGGAAATCCTGTATTGTATATATTTTTAGAAGAATAAGCAATGTGGGAAGTATCCACATTTAGTGCTTGATGTGATGTGACAAAGATGAGCCAAGAGTCAGGAGTGGCAGGATGTGAGGATTTACCATGAACCTATTTTATTTTAATTAATTTTCTTTTTAGAACAGGACTTGCTATATGACCCAGGTTGCTCTAGAAATCACTATATAGATCATTCTGGCCTCAAATGTGTGATCCTTCTGCATCTGCTCCATGTGTTGGTATTACCAATATATTCCACTAAGTCTGACCCATATGTCTAATTTGTCTAATTAAATATAAACTTGAAGGTATCTAATTTATAGATATTTATTTCAAGACTATGAGAAGAAGGTATTAACCTGGCCATATGCTTCTGTAAGATTTCCAGCTGTTTTTAATGATGCTAGGTTTTTTTTTTTGTTTTGTTTTGTTTTTTTGCCAGTGCTGGTGCTTGAACTTAGGGCCTGAACACTGTCCTTGGGCTTTCCTCAAGGATAGCACTCTATTACTTGAGCCACAACACCACTTCTAGCTTTTTTATGTATGTGGTACCAAGGAATTGAACCCGGGTCTTCCTGCATGCTAGGCAAACACTCCACCACTAGGCCAAACTCCCAGCCCAGTGCTAGTTGTTTTTAATGATGTTTACTCAAGAATGTTTTCTTTCCAGATGATGATTGAGAAGCTAATAAAAAAAAAATGGTGCCAGGTACCACAACAGTACCAGGAAAAAAAAATATTTCCAAAACTAAGGTGTTTAAGATGGTTCATTCTTGACTTACTTCATGTCATTGGCATTGAAATGGCAATAGACAGTTTTGGGATTCAGATAAGGGGAAATTGAATTTAGGGCTTTCACTTAATATGAATTCGGTGAACATTCAGTTCGTGTTACTTCTCAACACAGATACCTTTCTATTTACCATGGAGTATACCCTAGTATGTCCCTAGTAAATTAAAAATGCACTTACACATTTAATCTGCCATACATTATATTAGCCTCTCATACTTTGAACATGCATAGCTTGTCACACTAGCCTATAGTTGGGTAAAACCTATCTTATGTAAAGTATTGAATAGTGAACATAATTTATTCAGCATTATACTGAAATTGAAGAACAGATCTGGGTATTTTCTAGACATGAAAGAAAGCGAAAACACAGAGTACAATATTTAAAAAACACTGCTAACAGTACACAGTATAGTTTGGTTGCTATGCTTGTGATCCTGTGTTTGACAGAGACCAGGGACCAGTGTGGCTGCTGCCATTCATTGTGTGAATGTATCTTACTGTTTATTGTCTCTTGCTAGATCAGGCAAATATCAAATTCAGGATTCAAAGTATGGTTTCTTCTGAATGTGTTGATACTTTCACACTATTGAAAAAGTGAAAAGTTGCACATAAAACTATAGCAAATTGGGGATTGTCTGTACTGTTAAGATTTTAGTAGCTCTTCTTTATAGACATCTGGAAATACTCTTGTTATTTACTGTGCTGACTCAGTTATGACGCAGTGATGCAAGCCAGAGATCATAAGGTGATTGAGCATGTTCTGCATTGCCTGGCACTAGGAAAATGTAACAGAGTAAGAGAAATGAAATTTGAAATATACAGAACCAGAAAAGCCTAGTCTGGGAAAAATTCCTCTAAATCTGTTACTTTATGGCCCAAGTTTCCCAAAATTTTACAGTACTAAAAATTTACCTGAAATTACCAGTAAGTTTATGATAACAAAGAACCCCTCTGCCCTCTTCTCCCCCTTCCTCCCCTCCTTTCTTTCTTTTGGATACAGGGCTTGAAGTCAGAGCCTTGTTCTTTTGCTCCACCTGTTTTTGCTCACAGCTGGGCCTCTACAACTTGGGCCATGCCTTTAGTATGGTATTTTGTCAGTTAATTGGAGATAGTTACCTGAAATTTTCTGCTAGGTCTGGCTTCTGATTTTGATCCTTTTGCCTCAGCTTCTTCAGTAACTAGGATTACAGGTATAGTACCCTGCCCAAAGAATATATTCTAAAGTATAAACAATTCAGTATTTTTTAAAAGAAATCCTTCATATCCTTCTAGTATAAAAACAGAATCACGAATAATATGTAATAAAACTGTAGAAAAATTGTTCTAGAAGTATGCTGGGAATTTATTGAAAAACTGCAGTTTCTCTGAAATTTTTAAGTTCTGTAACTTTTCCCCTTAGTGTACGTATGTACTTACTTTTGTACATAATTTGTATTTATAATTTTTCCCTCTACATGGAGCAATATGAGCTATGCCACCCATCTTTGAAGCTTGAAACAGCAGCAAAGAAAAATTTCTCTAAAGACTGTTTCTTTTCTCAAAGAAGATCTAGTGTTCTAAGATTATAGAAAAGTACCTAACCTCCACTTCACATTCAAAAATTCATGTTTGCTCATGAAGGTCATTACCTTCATGAGCAAACATGAATTTTTGAATGTGAAGTGGAGGTTAGGTACTTTTTATAATCTTAGAACACTAGATTTTTGAGAAAGAAAAGTTTAGAGAATTTTTCTTTGTGTGTTTAAGCTTCAAAGATGGGTGGACATAGTAATATGCTAATGTAAGGGAAAAATTACAAGTAAAGTAGTACAGAAGGAAAAATAGCAGGGTGGTTAAAACAATGTTGAGATAGTAGCTAGAGTAGGGAGGTAAAAGGATCAAGACAGGAGAAAAAAGAAAAGACGAATAGACAGTGAAATTCAGTGAAGGTGACTTAGTCATCACTATCTTAATTAGAACTATGTTAACAGTACTATAATCACTTTTCATTTGTTATTTTATCTATTGAATGCTCCCAAGCCATTTTTCTAAACCTAATGTATTTTACATATAGCTGGATGTTACATAGAACAATTTTAACAGGCTTGCATTTGGATAGTTAAAGTGCTTTTTCATTATATAAGTGGAAGATAATTATTTGTGTTAGTTTAATTTATTAAACTTAGTCATCCTCCATTGTTTGAGTATATGAATAAGTTGCCCCAAATCAGTTTAAAGGTATCATGTTTTTCTTTCCTGACAAGATAATATAATTTGGATAACAAGAAACATGCAACTACATTTATTTTCTCTTAGTTCTTTTTTTTTTTTTAGTTGGTTGCGGGACTTGAACTTGAACTCTGGACCTGGGTGCTGTCCCTTGACCTCTTCAGCTCAAGGCTACCACCCTATCCCTTGAGTCATGAGCCATCAGGGCCTGGCTATGGTACCTTTTTTTTTTTTAAGCATAATTGTATTTCTTTTCCTTCTCCTTTCTTTTTCTTCTCCCTTGTCCCTTTTCCCCCCTTCCTTCCTTCCTTCCTTCCTCCTTCCTTTCTTCCTTCCTTCCTCTTCTTCTTCCTCTTCTTCTCCCTTTCCCTTCCTCCTCCTCCTCCTCCTCCTCCTCCTTCTTCTTCTTCTTCTTCCTCCTCCTCCTCCTCCCTCTCCTCCCCCTCCTCCTCCCCCTCCTCCTCCTCCTCTTCCTCCTCCTCTTCCTTCTTCTCCTCCTCCTCCCCCTCCTCCTCCTCCTCCTGCCCCCCCTCTTCTTCTTCTTCTTCTTCTTCTTCTTCTTCTTCTTCTTCTTCTTCTTCTTCTTCTTCTTCTTCTTCTTCTTCTTCCTCCTCCTCCTCCTCCTCCTCCTCCTCCTCCTCCTCTTCCTCCTCCTCCTCCTCCTCCTCCTCCTCCTTCTTCTTCTTCTTCTTCTTCTTCTTCCCAATCCTGGGGCTTGAACTCTCAGAGCTGAGCACTGTCTTTGGGTTTTCTCAAAGCTACAGCTCTGCCACTTGAGCCACAATACCATTTCTGGCTTTCTCTATGTATGTGGTATGGAGGAATCAAACCCGGGTCTTCATGCTTGCTAGGTAGGCACTCCTCCACTAGGCCAAACTCCTGGCCCTCTCTTTTTCTCTCTTTCTTCCTCTCTCTCCTTCCTACCTCCTTCCCCCCTCCCTCTCTTTCTCTTTCTCTTTCTTTCTTTCTTTTGTGCCATTCCTGGGGCTTGAACTCAGGTCTTGGATGCTGTCCTTAAGATTTTTTTTTTTTTGCTCGAGGCTAATGCTCTGCTACTTGAGCCACAGCTCCAATCCTGGCCTTGTTGGTAATTAATAGGCGATAAGAGGCTCATGGACTTTCTTGCCCCAGCTGGTTTTGAACTGCAGTCCTTAGATCTTCTAAGATTACAGGTGTGAGCCACTGGTGCTCAGCTTGTGTTTCTTATTATTTTCTATGCATGCCTTTATGCAAACCAAATAGATTAGAATGACTAACCCTTCTATTAAATATCTTTATTATTATTAAAAGATTTTATTAACACTGATGGTTTGCATCATATTTCATTTGTCAATTTTAACAAACAAGTATTCAAGAAAGGAATCTATATGCAATCACTGGCACATAAATTTAAGAACAAAATTAAAATTAAGCTGAGTCTTTGCATGTCATAGATATGTATTGATCTATATATCAATATGTCTATAGAATAAATATTCCATCATAGACTTATATGTCTATATAGTTATTTTTATATCTCTAAGTTCATGTCAATGACCTTGAATACTTGAGTCGTTGCTTTTTTATTGTTTGGTTCTAATATCCACATATCAAGGATATGTGCCCGTGCCTTTTGTTCTTTTGGTCTTGGCTTATCTCACTCAACATGATTTGTTCTAGTTCATCTACTTCCCAGCGAATGACATTATTTTATCTTGTCTGGTGGCTATGCAGAATTCCAGTGAATATATGTTCCACATGTTTTTTATCCATTCATCTGTAGTGGGGCATCTGGGTTGTTTCCATCTCTTGGCTATTGTGAATAGTGCAACAATGAACATGGCTGTTCAAATGTCCTTTTTGTAGCCTGGGTTATGATGCTCAGGATAGATGCCCAGGAGTGGTATGGCTGGGTCATAGGGAATGTCTAATTTTAGTTTTTTGAGAAACCTCCAAACTGGCTTTCAGAGTGGCTGTACTAGTTTACATTCCCACCAGCAGTGCAGTAGGGTTCCTCTTTCTCCACATCCCCACCAGCATTTGTTGTTGTCTGAATCAAAATATTGGCCATTCTGATTGAGGTAAGGTACTATCCTCGGATTGTTTTTATTTGCATTTCCTTTATGACCATGGATGATGAGCATTTTCTCATATGTTTCTTTGCCATTTTGTCCTCTTCCTCTGATGTCTCTCTTTAGTTCCCTTGTCCATTTAGCAATTGGTTTGTTTGGTTTTGGGGGGGATTCATTTCTTGAGTTCCCTGTAGTGATTGGATATTAAGCCTTTGTCAGATGTATTGTTGGTAAATATCTTTTCCCAGTTGATTGGCTGTCTTTCTACTTTAGTAGCTGTATCTTTTTTTTTTTTTGTCATGGGGCTTGAATTCTGGGCCTGGGAGCTGTCCCTGAGCTCTTCAGCTCAAGGCTGCCACCCTACTGCTGGAACCACAGTCCCACTTTCTGTTTTCTAGTGATTAGTTGAAGATGAGTCTCACAGCCTTTTCAGTGCCGGGAGTGGAACTGAACCGCAATCCTCACATCTCAGCCTCCCGAATATTTAGGATTACAGACATAAGCCACCGTGCCCACTCTATTAGCTATGTCTTTGTCTGTGCAGAAACTTTTTATTTTTAGGTAGTCCCAATTGTTCAATCACCAGTTTGTTGTGACTCTGTTCAAGTTTTTGCCTGTGCCTATGAGTTCCAGTGTCTCTCCTACTTTGTCGTGTAGCAGTTGCAGTTTCAGGTGTGATATTGAGGTCTTTGATCCATTGCAAATGGGATCATTTTCTTGATTACTCCTTCTGTTTGTATATTACTGGTGTACAGAAAGGCTACTGATTTTTGAAGGTTGATTTTGTTTTCTGCCACTCTGCCAAAATGGTTTGTTAGTTCTAAGAGTTTGGGAGTAGGATTTATTGGGTCATTCAATTATAAGATTATGTCATCTGTGAATAGGGATAGTTTAATTTCTAGTAAATATCTTAAAAAAAAAACTGTGCATAGGGGCTGGGAGTTTGGCCTAGTGGTAGAGTGTTTGCCTAGCATGCATGAAGACCTGGGTTCGATTCCTCGGTACCACATACATAGAAAAAAGCCAGAAATGGTGTTGTGGCTCAAGTGGTAGAATTCTAGCCTTGAGAAAGTCCAAAGATAGAGCTCAGACCTTGAGTTCAAGGCCCAGATCTGACCAAAAAAATAAACAAATAAAACAAAACCAAAAACTAGACTGAAACTTCTTTTAAAAATTACTTTATTGTTATTATAGAGGTGATATACAGAGGTTACAATTGCATGGATCAGCTGGGTATATTTCCTTTCTTACAGTGTCTTTGTTCTCTCATTCTCTCCCAGCTTTCCCTCTTGTCTCTGCCTACTAGTTGTATATAGTTCACTTTCACCAATGTCCAGTGAGTTCCACTGCTGTGCTTTTTCACCCTGTTTCCCTTGAGTTCTGTACCTTTCCCCTAACCCTTTCCTTCTGAAGATATACACTTGAATGCACTGTACCTAAGAAGACAGAATTATTTAAAATCTAAAGACTGAAAAGGAAAGGAAGGGGAAAAGGTCTCTTGTTCCCATATCCTGGAGTTCATTTCACCTTGTTTATTATTTTATATAAATGGGAAGAGGGCCTTTGGCATTAAGCCTTTGTTTTTCTCTTCTAAGAATACTCTCTTTTGGTCTCACTGTGTGTATCTAGAATCTTGCATAATTTATTGTATCCTAGCAGACTAACCCCTCCCAAACCTAATAAGCCAATCACTAAATGGGCAAGGGAGTTAAGGAGAGACTTCTCAGAAAAAGAGGGAAGAATGGCAAAGAAACATACGAGGAAATGCTCATCATCCCTGATTATAAGGAAATGCAAATCAAAACAAATTTTGGCAGGGATGTGGGGAAAAAGGAACCCTACTGCGCTGTTGGTGGGAATGTACAACCACTCTTGACAGTACTCTGAAGGATCCTCAAAAAACTAAATATAGACCTTCCCTACAACCCAGCCATACCACTCCTGGGCATCTACCCTGAACATTATGAGACAGGACATGATAAAGACACTTGCACATTTATGTTCATTGTCATATTAGTCACAATAGTCAAGATATGGAAACAGCTCAGATATCCCACAATAGTTGAGTGGATCCAGAAATCTGGTACCTATATATAATGGAATTTTATACAGCCATTGGAAAGAATAATGTCGTTTGCCAATAAATGGAACTAGAATAAATCATGTTAAATGAGGGAAGACAAGCTTTACAGAGACAAATGACACATGTTCTCTCTGATATGTGAAAATTAGATCTAAAATGAAGTTTCTTTTCTTTTCTGTTCTTTTTTTGCTAGTCCGGGGGCTTGAACTCAGGGCCTGGGCACTGTCCTTGAACTCCTCAAGGCTAGAGCTATACCACTTGAGCTACAGTGCCACTTTTGGCTTTTTCTGTGTATGTGGTACCGAGGAATGGAACCTGAGTCCTCATGCATGCTTGGCAAGCACTCTGTCACTAGGCCATGCTCCAGGCCCTGAAGCTTCTTTTTGAAGACTGAATTAAAAATTAAAACTTATGGGTCAGGAGTATAGCCTAGTGGTTGAGTGCTTGTCTAGCATGCAAAAAGCTCTGGATTCGATACCTTGGTACCCCATACACAGAAAAAGCCAGAAGTGGTGCTGTGGCTCAAGTGGCAGAGAGCTATCCTTGAGCAAAAGTGTTCAAGACAGCGCCCAGGCCCTGCGTTCAAGCCCCAATACTGGGGGGAAAAGAAGGAAAAAAAATGAAAACTTATGAACACTATGAAGTATATCAATCTATTCTTAAGTAATAACAATCTAGGTTCAAATAAACAGTATTCATAGTACATCAAAAGAAGTCTGTGTGTGTATATCAGAATTGGGGCTTCAGTTGATTTTTTTTTACATATTGCTAGATTTTGTTAAAACATTAATTTTACTTTTAGAAAATTTCATTGGTAGCTAGAAGCTGGTCGCTCATACCTGTAATCCTAGTTACTCAGGTGGCTGAGATCTGATAATCCTGGTTCCAAGCCAGTACTGCGAAAAAGTTCTTGACTCTTATCTTCAGTTAACTAGCAAAAAGCTCAAAGTAGAGACATGGCTCAAGTGGTAGAACACTAGGTTGAGTAAAAAAGCCAAGTGAGAGGGTAAAACTCTCAGTTCTTCAAAGCCCATACTGGCTTACCAAATTTTTTTAAAATCTAATTTATCTGTGTATATGATACATGTTGGGCTGTAAGTTTTTGTTTTCTGGTTGTGTTCCAGTCTGGTATTGCTATTTAGGTTATGCTGGCAACTTAAGAAGTGTTTTCCTTATTACCATTTGCCAACGAAACTGTGTTAAGATTGAGTTTTGCTACTTCTAATTTTTATGTTTATCTTTTTTTTCTTTTTAAAAGTAGCTATCAAAATATTTATACTTGTCTTCTTTTGCAGTTAAGGAAACTCAAGCTTAGAAAACTTAAGCACCATTAGACAGCTGGTAGTTACTGCTCTGAATTAAATACTAATTCTGTGTTTCTTTAAAGTCCTTGTTGCATAGTGTACATGAAAGAAAATGACTGGCCGGGTGGTTATATTGTGTATGTGTTAAGACATGTTAGAAGTTTTCTTTTGAGAACAAAACTTCTTTTGATGATTTACTTTCTGCCTATCTTAAAAGCACAGTCTTGACGAATGTTCCTTAGTTATTTGTGGCTTAACATAGCTAACTTTTACGATTCTGTTGGTTCTATGAAAAAAAGTCCACCCACCCAAAACTGAACAAATTAGTTTTATTTCTCTTTGGAAAGAAGTGTTTACTTGGAATTTACTGGGATTACTATTTTTCCAGATACACCTATGATAGGTTAAAGTTGGTTAATCCTGGGGCTGGGAGCGTGGCCTAGTGGTAGAGTACTTGCCTAGCATGCATAAAGCCCTGGATTCGATTCCTTGGTATCACATACACAGACAAAGCTTGAAGTGGCCTGCTGTGGCTCAAGTGGTAGAATGTTAACCCTGAGCACAGGGAGGCTCAGGGACAGTGCCCAGGCTCTTGAGTTCAAGTCCCAGGACTGGCAAAAACAAACAAACAAACAAACAAACAAAAACAGTTGGCTAATCTAAACCTGGCAAGCCTATGGATAAAGGAAAAAAAAACAGAACTGTATATAGAGTGAACTCTAAGGTGATTTTAAAGATTTTTCTAGTACCTTATTTTATTCCAATTTGGAAGAGAACCTTATGTAAAAATGTAACTTTTATTTCATCTGAAAACATCTTTTTCTTCCTTTGAGGGGTACAAATTACAAAGCTGTTCCTTGTTTGTTGATTACTAAGAAATTCAGGGTTTCTCACAATTATTTCATTCCCTTTTTTCTTCAGGATTGTATTAGAAAAGCTTTTGCTTTTTTCTAAATTTGCACAGGTTTTAATGCTATTTAGTCACTAATATTTATGCTGTGCCAATAATATTATTTTATTTGCTTTATATAAAAACCTCAATAAGTTAGTCTTATTTCCAGTTAACTTAATTATAAAGTCTGGCTCCCTTTGTAATAGCTTCTCATTTTTAAAGCATGAAGTGTTATTTGATGAAACCAACAAGAAAATAATGTTAGTAAAGGTAATGCTGAAAAATGTTGTGTGTATCCTCAGAATTTTAGAGAGAGAAACTTTTCAAAAGCTTACTTAACCTTTGTAATATTTGTATTGTGACTATTTCCATAGGAATATTTTCTTGACAAATATAGAATTAAATGTTTAAAAATCCTTATTAATTATATATCTTCAACAAAGGAGATGTAATTTTCCTTAAAGGAATAGACTTAAAGACTGGAGCTAAAATATTGGCCTATTGTTAAGTCCTTTTTCTTACAGTTCTGTCAGGAACCAAACATTCTCTTTTCTTTATGTTCAGTTGTTCTGATAGGTCACTATGTGAACTCTAAGGTTAATTAGTATGAGAATTAAAGATAGTTTTGTTTTTAATAAGTTTCTTGATATGAACGAACTTGTTAGTAAACAACTTGTACTGGATAATTGAAGTTTAATTTTTGTAGGTTCAGTATATTGATGGAATTGGAAAACATTTGCTCTAAAAGTTGTTTTAAAATTCTGAGACACAAAAATAAGTTGGTAAAAAAAAGTTGGTTAGTTTTATTACATTAATGCTATGAAACTGGAAAATAAACTGTCAACATAAATGGTCAAAAATAGTATAGGAAAGGAAAAATTGCATGTTATGTCATTTATGGACTGAAAACTCTTATTTGCTTAAGAATAATATAGTATGTTAAAACTAGCATAGAAGAGGCTTGCCAGTTTTTCCCAGACTTTGTGTATTATTTCTCAAAACATTTGCTTAATTTGAAAAAAAATCCAAATGGAGTTTTCACTGTTTTTCTCTCTGTGTTTTCATATCTCACATTCAGACAGTAAGTGTAGGAAGCTGTTGCTGGCAAGATCTTTAAGAATGAGTTTATTCTGCTGTTGAGTATGTGTAGATATCATTGCTTTCCTTTTTCTGTATTTTATTATATTGGCTTATTTATTTTATGGGAACCTGACAGTGAAAGGGCAAAAGGTCAGCTTCAAGAGAAATGAGATAAAACTGAAACTAAAAGTGGTTAAATACACTAGTCAGTTATTAGTTCCCACTTACTTGTATGTTCTCCATGGTAGAATTTAAATTTGTACTTTTTTTTTTTGTAATCTAGGATCTCTGTTTCAATTATCACTTTTTAACCATTTAGGTAACAGATCTGAATGCTTTTTATGCACCCAACATTTCTATGGCCATTCAGTTCATTGATTGTGCTTAAGGGATAAGTAATTTTAACCCTAATGTTGTAAAACAATAGAGCTTTATCTTCCCAACATTTTATTTTGTGTAGGTTAATGACAAAAGAAGTGAATTTGTTCATAATGTAGCTTCCAGCCATTGACATGAACTAATAGGTTTAACTAATTTTTTCTTTAGCATTTTCTTTATCTTTTAGAAAAGCATTTTCTTAAGTTTTACCTTCTTAAATAATCTTAGGTAAAAGGAATACTAGATAATATCTATATCATATTCATCTTTAGATTTTAAATTAACTTGATCCCCTTACAACAAGCTAGCAAAATAGTTTCAATATCTGAATTTTTTTTTTCCAGTCCTGGGACTTGAACTCATCGCCTGGGCACTGTCCTTGGACATTATTTTGCTCAAGGCTAGTGCTCTGTCACTTGAGCCACAGTGCCATTTTCAGCTTTTTCTGAGTATGTGGTACTGAGCAATCGAGCCCAGGGCTTCATGCATGTTAGGTGAGCACTCTACCACTAGACCACACTCCTGGCCCGAGTCTGAATATAATTTCTTTTGGCCAGTCCCTAGACTTGCACTCAGGGCCTGAACACTGTCCTTGGGGTTTCTCAAGGCTAGAGCTCTACCACTTGAGTCACAGCACCATTTCTAGCTTACTCTATGTATGAGGTACTGAGGAATTGAACCTGGGTCTTCATGCATGCGAGGCAAGCACTCTACCACTAGGTCAAACTCCCAGCCCCCAAGTCTGAATATTTATTTTTATTTTAAGAAAGTCTGAATTTTTTTTTTTTTTTTGCCAGTCCTGGGCTTGAGCTCAGGGCCTGAGCACTGTCCTTGGACTTTCTCAAGGCTAGAACTCTACCACTTGAGCCTCAGCACCACTTCTGGCTTTTTTTCTATGTATGTGGTAGTGAGGAATCAAACCCGGGTCTTTGTGCATGCTAGGCAGACTCCCGGCCCCAAGTCTGAATATTTTAACATAACATTTCTGCTCAGTTAAAAAATTATTTCAAAGCAGTACATAAATATAGTTTAAAATCACATAGTGCCAAATGACTTGTAAGAGGAAAGTAGAATGTCCCTTGCTGGTTCTTCACCACTCTCTGGTCCTGTTCCCCAAAGGCAGTCTCTTCTAGTTCTTTTTCTTTCTTTCTTTTCTTTTCAAACCATAATAATTTAAAATAATGTGGTTCTTTTGCCAATTTTTCTCGTGTAAGTCTTTCATGAAAATTTGGATCTAGTTTTCATTTTCTTACTATGATTATATTGCAGCTAAAACCAAGGAGTGTCATTGATCAAGATACATTACATTCATAAACTGATTTGCAGAATGGTAACGCCTCTGTACAACTACTTAAAGTGTAATTAAATATAATATAAAATATAATTAAATATTTTCTATATTCTATGACTATAGAAATAATGTTTTAAATAAGTAGTACACTTTTATTCCCCTAGATCCACTGTTAACCATTACAAAGTTAGAAACCATTCTGATTTTTCTGTATAAGATTTTAAAGTTTTCTTTACTTCAGTGTTCACAGATTCTGTGATCATGTGCCTAGATAGTGTGACCTTTTACCTAGAGCCTGTAACTATCAGTTTTTGTGTCGATAATTGCTGGTACTTTTTATTTAGGAGATAAGTATCTTTCAATTTTAAGAAAATTCCCTATTTTTAAAAAATTCTCTTGCTTCCCATTTTTCTTTTTGATTAGTTGGACATTGTGTTTCCTATATTACTTACTTAATTTTAAAGTATTTTTTCCCCACAGTCCATCTGTTAGGCATTTTATTTTTCTATCTTAACCTAATTTTTCTGTCTTAACCTAACTTTTCTTTTTAATATATTTTTATTGTAATTAATAGAGGGTTACATTATATTCACCAGATAGAAGGTGCATTACTTCACGTACATTGATACCCTTTTTAACCTAATTTTTCTATCTTATTGAATTAGGAAATTTTTGTTGCATTATTTTGATTTTTTCAGAGGATTGTCTAATTCTGTTCCCTTACACTGTTTTTGTGGTTCTAGGGATGGAACCCAGGGCCTCAAGCATGCTAGGTAAGTGCCACACACTGAGCACATCCCTAATCCTCTAGTTAATTTATTTATATATTTATTTGTTATTTTGTTGTTGTTGGTCCTGGGGCTTGAACTCTGGGCCTGGGCCCTGTCCCTGAGCTCTTCAGCTCAAAGCTACTTCCTACTCCTTGAGCCAGTTTTCTGGTGATTAATTGGCCTGGGCTGGATTTGAACCACGATCCTCAGATCTCAGCCTCCTGAGTAGCTAGGATTACAGGCTTGAGCCACCACACTGGGCTTTAGTTTATTTTTTAATTTTTTTTAGAGACCAAATTTCTGGTATTTTGTTAAACTGAGAGGAAAATTATAATATACAGTGTTTCAAACATGTGGAAAAGTATAAAGAAGAGCATACTTGTAGGGATGATGCAAATCGTGCTGCTAAGATAAATCCAAGTAGGCCCTTCACGTATTTTATAGATACTAAAATTGCATTTCTCTCCTCCCTCTCGCCCCATCACCTGCTGTGATTTGAACTCAGGGCCCTGAACTTACTAGGTAGACAGTCTACCATTTGAGCCATCCTTCTTTTTTTTTTTTTTTTTCTTTTAAACTTTCTTTTCTTTTTTTTTCTGATGAGAGCTTTCTCTCTTTTGGTACTAGAGCTTGAACTCAGAGCCTCTTGTTCTTGTTTGCCTGGTACTCTACCATAGCATCACTTCCAACTTTTTGAGGATTAGTTGGAAATCAGAGCCTCATGGACTTTTCTGCCTGGGGTGGCTTGAAACTGAGTTTCTCAGATCTTGGCCTCCTGAGTAGCTAGGATTACAGGCCACCATTCCTTAACTAGGATTTCGGTTTTTTTTCTTTTCTTTCTTTTTTTTTTTGCCTAGAATAGTCTGGACTGGAATCCTTTTACTTTTGCTTCCTATGTAGCTATAATTACAAGTATGGGCCTCTATATCTGCTTATTGTTTGAGATGGGGTATTACCCAAGTTTGTATCAAACTGTGATCTTTCTGATTGATGCCTCCTGTGGCTGAGCTTGTAAGACTGAGCTTAGCCTAGCTTGATAGTATTGCTGAGATTCTTATATCTATTTACGTAAGTGGCATTGGCTTAATAATACTCTTTTCTTGTAATATTTGTCCTCAATTCGTTTTAATTCAAGACCAGATTTGATTTGTGGAAAAAGTCAGTGAGTATGTTTACTTTTTTGTTACCTAAAATAATATATAAAAGTGGAAATCATTATTTAAGTGTTTGATTTAGTTTGAGTTAGTTGGTTTTAGCATATCAAACCCCTCCTTGATATTTTTCTTCATAAAATACATTAAAAATGGTCCTTTCAGTTAAGATCTACTAGTGGTCAGGTTTTTTTCTTAGTGTGTATATGTGTGTGTGTGTGTGTGCATGTGCTTGTATGTATATGTGTATGTGTATGTGTGTTTGTCTGAAAGTTCTTTTTTCATATATTGTAATTAATATAAGGGTTACATTATATTCATCACATAGAAGGTGCATTACTTCACAAACACTGATACCCTTTCTCATGTTTTGGTCCCCATTTCCCTCCCCCCACCCCACCCCTTTCCTATCTGATTTCAAATGACCAAATACATATATATATACACACAATATATCAGATAACAAGGTGAA
This sequence comes from Megascapheus bottae, assembly GCF_031878675.1. Lineage (NCBI taxonomy): Eukaryota > Metazoa > Chordata > Mammalia > Rodentia > Geomyidae > Megascapheus > Megascapheus bottae. The sequence goes on along the minus strand of NC_143524.1, from coordinate 34,510,360 downwards.
ATACTGTAACAACATGAGATAACCAACGGACAGCAAAAGAGATGAGAGACACATAGTACATTAAGGACAACAATCACTCATTATATGGCTTTTGTTTCTATATCCTGTAGGTCCTTTCATTTAGCATCATACTATATGGCCTTATGTATCTAGGTTTTATTCTATTGTAAATCTCTGCTAGGAGAGCCCAAGGTTTCTACTGATTATGTCAAATGAGGGAAACAATTGAGCCTATGTTCCTTTGAGTCTGGCTTACTTCACTTAAAATGATTTTTTTCTAAGTCATTCCATTTCCTTACAAATGAGGCGATGTCGTTCTTTTTGACAGCAGCATAGAATTCCATTGTGTATAAATACCACATCTTGTTGATCCAGTCATCTACTGAGGGGCATCTGGGTTGGTTCTATATCTTTGCTATGGTAAATAGTGCTGCAGTGAACATCGTTGTGCTAGTGGATTTAGTATGCCCTTGTTTCTGGATGATTGGGTAAATGCCAAGTAGTGGAATTGCTGGGTCATAGGGGAGCTCTATGTTTAGTCTTTTGAGGAACTGCCATACTTCCTTCCATAGTGGTTGAACAAGTTTGCACTCCCACCAACAGTGTAGTAGTGATCCCTCCTGGCCACATCCCCTCCAGCATCTGTTGTTATTAGATTTCTTGATCATGGCCATTCTAACTGGAGTTAGGTGGAATCTTAAAAGTTGTTTTGATTTGCATTTCTTTTATGACCAGAGATGTTGAGCATTTCTTTATGTGTCTATAGGCCATTCTTATTTCTTCTTCAGAGAAGACTCTCTTTAAGTCTTTGGCCCATCTTTTAATGGGATGGTTGTTTCTGTGGAGATTAGTTTTGGAGTGATTCAATTTTTTGAGCTGTTGATATATTTTAGATATGAGGCCTTTGTCTGTTGTATGGTTAGTGAAGATCTTCTCCCACTCTGTAGGCTTTCTAGTTAATTTGCTAGCTATGTCCTTTGCCATACAGAAGCTCTGCAGTTTAATGTAGTCCCACTTATCCAGACTTTCTCTGATTTGTTATGTTTCTGGGTCCTTATTAAGAAAGTTTCAACTTGTGCCAAGGAGACCTAGTGTATCTCCTATTCCTTCTTGTAAAGTTTTCAGTGTATCTGCTTTTACCTCGAGGTCTTTGATCCATTTGTAGTTAATGTCTGAAAGTTCTTTAACTCATTTTGGAATAATAGTTTGACTGGGTATAGAATTTTAGATTTACAGTTCTTTCCTTCCCTCCTTTCTCTCCATTCCTCCCTCCCTTCTTTCCTTCCTTCCTTGTTCTAAAACATCTTGAAAAAAATTGAATTTGTTATTTTAAGTTTGGCATGTTGAACAATTGGATTAATATTTAGCCTGGATCATACTTCAACATTTGATCATAGACCTAAGTGGACACTAATTTTTGGAACAGGTTTTCTAGTTTCTTAGCAATGTTTATGATAAAAGTATCATATAGTCAAGATCTTGAGTTTTAAAAGCTAGAATTATTTTAAAAGCTTAGAAAATTTTCTGAATCATGGCTACTAAGAATCTATTGATTTCATTGGTTTGGAACATGGACTAATTCCAAGACTTTCTATGTACCTAGACAATTTTATTGTCAATTCAGGGATTTAAAAATAAAGACCGGGACTGTGGCCTAGTGGGAAAAGTGCTTGCCTACCATGCATGAAGCTCTAGGTTTGATTCTTTGGTACCATATACACAGAAAAAGCTGAAAGTGGTGCTGTGGCTCAAGTGGTAGAGTGCTAGCCTTGAGAATGCCTCAGGACAGTGTTCAGGCCCTGAGTCAGGTACCAGGATGGGCAATAATAATAATAACAATAATAACAATAATAATAATGATAATGGATCTGACATTAATAGTAAATCCTAGTATAAATCCTGACACTTTTTTTTCCTTTTCTGTTTCCCTTTCCTTTTCTCTTAAATATAAAACTTAATTTAACAATTTACATGGAGAATAATCGGGGGGGATTTACATGGTTAGAGAGAATCACAATAATAGTACATAATAAAATAATACATACTAATAAAATTCTACTTATGTTCAAGATTTACTTAAAAAAATGAGTTGCTTACTGATAAGATAAACATAATTGTTCAGTAGAATAAGGCTGAAAGTGTGAACATGGGCACCTGTTTGTATTATCAGTTGATTTTTGGTTTAAGTGTCAAAGCAATTCAGAGGAAAAAGTAACTCTGGTGGAGCATTTGGATTATCTATGTGAAAAAAAATGAGTACTAACTCTGACTTATTACTGTGTATAAAACTGAACTCAAAATGTGTTGTAGATCTAAACTGAAAGTTAAAAACTATATATGAACCTGAAAGAAAATATAGGCAACTAGATGCCAGTGACATTGAAGAGGAATTATTAATAAACTGACTTGTATTATAATTAAAAACTTAAGTTATTTAAAGTTATTAGTAAAAATGAAAAGGTAAGTCAAGGCATAAAAAAGAATATTTATAATGCATATATGATACATAATGTACCTGAAATATATAAAGCAATATATGTAACAATTACTAAATAAATAGAAAATCAATGACCCAAGTAAAAATAGGCAGAAGATTTGAACCTTGCTGGTAGAAATATAAAATGGTGTATTTCTTTTTTTTTCACTGTTTAAGGAATTTTATTAAAGCAAGAATTTTATAATCCAAATTATGTTTCCTCACACAGTTATTAATTCTGTTACCTATAACTGACATCCTGAGCTAAAATGGTGTATTTCTTTGGAAAATAATTTGTCAGTTTAGAATATGATGCTAAAATTCTCTTGTACATATTGAAAATGGAAGTATATATTCACATAGAAATATTCATACTTTTTTTGCAGTTTTATTCATAATAGCCCTAATCTGGGAATCACCCAGATGATAACAGTAGATGAATAAATAAGCAAAATAAACTTACATGCTTTATTTCTTTGTTTCATCCTATTTTTTTCCCATGAAATTGGCTGGCTTACTTTTTATACTTTTTAGTCTTTCTATTTTTGATTTATTAAAAATAACAGCCATAAAAAATAACACCCATGATGATTGTCATGAATTATATTAAGTACTTTGGCCAGGCTTTGTGTTAACAGCTTTACATACATCATCATGAAAGCATGTCATATATTCCTGAGAACCACTTCAGTTACTATAGTAGTGGCAGTTTGGAGATAGGGAGTTGGATTGGTTGAGTTGTTGGTCTTCATAAATTCCTTTTATTTGTATGGCTGGTACTCTTTTGGCCACATTCCCTTCAGCATCTGTTATTATTAGTTTTCTTGATAATGGCCGTTCTAACTGGGGTAAGGTAATATATCTCAATGTTGTTTTGATTCATATTTCTTCATATTTCTTTTATGGATAGAGATGTTGAACATCTCTTCATATGCCTATTGGTTATTCTCTTTCTTTCTTTCTTTCTTTCTTTCTTTCTTTCTTTCTTTCTTTCTTTCTTTCTTTCTTTCTTTCTTTCTTTCGTGTGTGTGTGTGTGTGTGTGTGTGTGTGTGTGTATGTGTGATCGAGTTTGAACTTGGCCTGGGCACTGTTTCTTCAGCTCTTCAGCTCAAGGCTACCGCCCTTCCCTTGCACCAACCCCACTTTCCATTTTTTAGAGGTTAACTGGAAATAAGATTCTTTTTTGTGCCTGGGCTGTCTTTGAACCTTGATCTTCAGATCTCAGCCTCCCGAGCAGCTAGGATTACAGGCGTGAACTGCCGCACCTGGTGTGGCTATTCTTATTTCTTTGGAGAAGTCTCTATTTAAGTCTTTAGTCCACTTATTAATTAGGTTGTTATTTTTTCTTTGAGGATTTTAGGGGGATTTAATTTTTTGAGCTCTAGGTACATTTTAGATATGAGGCCTTTACCTGATGCCTAGCTAGTAAAGACCTTTTTCCATTCTGTAGGCTTTCTGTTTATCTTATTAACTATGTCCTTTGCCACGCAGAAACTCTTTAGTTTGTTTCAGTCCCATTTATCCAGTCTTCCTTTGATTTGTTGTGTTTCTGAATTTTTACTTAGGAAGTTTTGATGTATGATTATCATTCATTTCCATATTTTAGTATACAAATAGCCTTTGACTATAAAATCAAAATCTTGTTTTACATTTATTAGAGTGTTCAAATACTTTCTAATAAAAATAACATGATGAAATAATGCTATATATTTTAGGAATCTTTAGCTGCAAATAATAGAAATTAACTGGATTTTTTTCACGAACTGAAAAAAATACTGATAAGTTTACAGAATTACTGAGAAGTCTAAGGAATTCAACTCAAAACTTAGAGTAAAGGTAGAGGAAGATAGGTCTCAAATAGAATCATGGCCAGAATTAGAGCACATATTGTATACTTACTCAGTACTCAATATTGAATACTTGCTCATTCAGTATTCAGTATTGAATACTGTCACATATGAATGCACCAATGCCACCATTACTTCATTTTACCATTACCTTAAAGTTGCTACTGTAATTTCTCATTTGTGGAAGCAGAGTGAATTTTGGGTTCTCATTGGTATTGATAATGGTATCGAACTGCTATCTTTCGGTTTCAAGAACGGATGAATGTTCCTCAATTGCTGACCTACAGTCCTATACTAATGCTGTAACCTCAAACATAGTTTAGAAGGTGAATTAAGAAACACTTTCAGATTTTGTAGTAGAAACTGAACTCTGTGGTCCATTAATACTCACCAGGTAAAGATATTTTCAATTGTTGGAAGTTCAGCTTTTAGCTGGCCAGAAATGGACAGATACCCACTCTATTGACAGTCTACTGCATCTGTTGTTACGGATCTGATTTTGTTCTGTTTCATTGTTTTATGAATTTTTCTACTTTATGATTGCAAAAAGAAAAAGTTCATAAATTAAAAATTGTATATTAAAAGACTTGGTTGGTCATATATTTAGCTATTCTTATTTATAATGAGGACAATTTCCAACCTTTGCACTTTATTTATTTGTACTATTGAAGATAGAATGTAGGCCCTCATACATGCAAAGTGAGCTATAACTACAATCTGTCCATTGTTTATTTTTTAGATTTTTTTTGAAAACATAGTCTGTAAAATCAAGGTAGTACAGATAACATATTGATACTGGTGTTTGAACACAATCACCTATACATAGAATTTCACTACATTTTAATTCAATTTGGTTAATTTGTTTTGAAAGTACAGTAGATGCATCTACTGTGTGCCCGTCCAGCTAGCTAGAATAAGTATTTTTAGCTTATATCGGTGGACTTTATTGCCCGTGGACTTTGTGCAGTGGACTTTATTGCCTGTTTCCAGTTATGCATTTGATTTTTGCCTTAATTACAGGAATGGTCAATCATTCTTGGTTTGTATGTCTCAGTTCCATGTGTTTTATATGAGGAATTTTGAGGAGCTTTTATTCATATCCTAAAAACTGTTGTTTATGCCCCTTCACAATCATTTTGCATTTGTTTACTATTTTAAAGTTTTAATGAAATTTACTCAGTTTATACTTGTAATGATTTTTACCTGCTTGTTCTTGTTATATTTGGTACTGTTTGAAAATGAGAACATACTGCAAAAAATTGAAAATGATACATTATCATTTAGTGTGAGGATAGGTGTAGGAATCATCAGAGTAAAATTTTTTTAAGTATGAGTCTGTTAAAGTGATGCCTCTTAACAAAATTTGGTTAGTTTGTTATATTTTACATGCAAAAGTAAATATGCCATGCTATGGAGACAAAAGAATCCACTTAGAAGATCTTAAAAGTCAGCATTCTTGGAACTGCAATGGGGGAATATCATTGCTTACAAATTCATCTTGTCCTTTATACTGAAGAACCGTATCCAGGTGTAACTCAAGATGGTCTTTGCTATGTTGTTCTCTTTGTCTGGACTGAGTTTTTTTAATTGTAATGTATAGAGGGGTTACAGTTACATTCACCAGATAATAGGTGCATTACTTCTAACACATTGATACCTCGTCTCATGTTTTTGTCACCATTTTCCTCCCCCAGTGGACTGAGTCTTTTATGATGCTATCTCCTCTATTATAAGTTCTCTTTTCCCCATGTATTTTTAGGTAACTGAATCCCATTTACATTTCCCTCTGATATAAGCCCTTTGAACTTCCCTAATAATTCAAGATTTAGTTGTTTTTCTCTTGTTAGTGTATTTTTTTTTCATTTTGCTAAAGCACATGTACAGTTATCGCTTAAACAAAGAGTATGTGGAACCTATTTTCTGAATTCTTACATACCTGGGCAATATTCACTCTCAGACTTAATTATACAATCTACATTGTAGTCTTGAATTTGTTAATACTATTTTTCCTCAGAAATGTGAAGGCCATCTTGTCCTTTCTGCTTTGGTATTGCTTGAAATTAAATGCCAGTCTGATTCATGGTGGACGACATTTTTATTATTTCAAAGTAGAGGGAGTTTTCAGAAATTATTTCCTTGTTTCTTCAAAGGAAGGTTTACCAACAGAAATTGAAGACAGGGTTTTCTTATATAGCCTAGACTGGCTTAGAACTCAGCTGTCTTCCTGCTTTATCCTCCCTGATGCTGGGATTACAGGAAAGAACTACAACATTAATATAGAATAGAGAGGTTTGTTAGGAAAAACAAAACTGTGATAATTCAATTGCGGAAAAATTAGAAGACAGAAAGTACTTAAAAAGATTCTTATAAGATAAGAAAATCTTGGATTCCTTCATTTTTAAAAATCGTACATAATTTCAGTTTTAGTAGTATTGATCAATGACATACCTATTACAAAGATCTTTTTTTAAAAATAATGAAGCATATTTTAAATGTAGATTTTTTTTCCATTCCAGGGCTTGAACTCAGGGCTTGGGCAGTGTTATTGACTTTTTTTTCCCCTGCACTCTACTATTTGAGCCATAGCATATCACTTGAGGCTTTTTCTGTGTAAGGGCTTCATGCATGTTATTCAAGCACTCTACCACTAGATCACGTTCCTGGCCCTAGAATTTAGATATTTATTCATTGATGTTTTAGCTTTCCGAAAATAATTAGAATTTTTCTTTGGTGTATTTTCTTTGTCTTTCATGCTAGGGCCTAGGTAAGTAACTGAGTAAGCTCATTCTTTTCAATTCACTTTTCCTCTCCATTTATTATAATTATATTTATACTCATAGTAACTATGGGAAGGATTTAAGGTATAATTAGGAGAAACTGAACAGAAAAGAAATTAAAACATGTTTATTTTTAAGTGCACGGGCTGACTTGTGAGCAAGGATATCACAAAGTGATCTCTGGAATAGGCTAGGGTGCTACACATCAAAGGAAAATAATAATAATGAAACATGTAAGAAAGAAATGTGGAAGGGAAGAAAGACAGGAGTAAAAAATAATTTGACAATCCATAGTGTATTAACAAGAAAACATCTCAAATGCTGTTTGAGCATGAAAAATTGTAAATGTTTTGGAAACCAAGTCAAGCTTTGTTTTAATTTCCTTCTGTAAAAAACAGGCTGACAAATCTATTGTTTTCTGCAGTACATGTTCATGTTTGAAACATGCCATTGTTGAATAAAGTTCATATCTGACGTAATATATGTGACCTTCCACAGCTTGTGGCGTTGTTTTCTTGAAACACGTGTTTGTCATTATTCTGTCTTTTAGAAAGTCCATAGGCATGCATCCAGGAAAAGAAACTAACAGCAACCAAATGAATCTATATTGTTTAGGAAAAACATTCTTACTTTTGTAATGACACTCTGTAATTGTAATTGCATTTCTTTTTTAATTTAAATTTTACTGTCAAGGTGATGTGTAGAAGGGTTACAGTTAGATAAGTCAGATAAGGAGTACATTTCTTTTTTGAACAGTGTCACCCTGTCCTTCATTTTCTCTCAGTTTTTCCCCTCCCAGCCCCTGTAATTGCTTTTCTTTTCCTTAATTTTACATCAGAATATTTTATGACAGAACATAGTCAGTGGATTTTATAATTAAAAATCTATATTTTATTATAGTGTAATTATAGTTTTACCCATCTGTAACTAACTGTATATTAGTACTTATACTTTGTCTCATCAGTATGCAACAGTAGTTTATCTAGAATTTCTCATTGGGGTCAGAATTTTTATTCTTTATATGCTATGGTGTAGAGTTCCTTTGATTGGATTTTAAAATCCACTACTATCTTTAACTAGTCATTTTCTTAACATTTTAAACCTTAAATTAGTGTGATTAGTTGATTTTGACCTTATAATTAAATATTTCAAACTTTATCACATAATGGGTTATAATTTCTGAATTTTGAAAAGGAAAATTAAGCATTGCAAATTTTTTTCTTCTTTCATTTTTTATCATAATGTACAGTTATATTCACCAGATAATAGGTTCATTACTTCTCACATTGATACCCCTTCTCATGTTTTTGTCCTCCCCACCCCCTTCCAATCCTCTTGTTTTCCCCTTTTCCCTTTCCTATTTAAAATAAACAAATAAATGTATATACAATATGCCAGCTAACAAAGTCAGTTACTGTAACAATATGAGATTAACCAAAGGGCAACAAAAGAGAAGAGAAATAACATAGTGTTGTTCAGAACAACAATCACACAAAATAAAGCTCTTGTTTCCATATCCTGGAGATCTTTTCATTTAGCCTCATCCTATATGACCTTATGTGTGTAGGTTTTGTGCTGTTGTAATACTCCGCTAGGAGAGTCCAAGGTTTATACTAATTATTAGAAATGAGGGAAACCATTGAGCCTATGTTCCTTTGGGTCTGGCTTATTTCACTTAATATGATTTTTTCCAAGTCTTTCCATTTCCTTACAAATGGGGCAATGTCATTCTTTCTGATGACAGCATAGAATTCCATTGTGTATAAATACCACATCTTGTTGGTCCAGGAAATCATCTCAGAGAACTTCCCAAACATCCAGCCAAGGACAGGCCCATCCAGATACAAGAAGCTTTTAGAACCCCAAACAGACCTGACCACATCCCGCCGTCACTTATAGTCCATACAAAATCAATAGAGACCAAGGAAAGGATCCTAAAAGTGGCCAGGGGGAAGAGAATAACCATCTACAAAGGAAAACGAATCAGAATAACCATAGATTTCTCAGCAGAGACCATGCAAGTAAGATGTTTGTCATGCCCTAAAGACAAATAAATGACTACCAACCAAGAATACTGTACCCAGCTAAGCTCTTATTTATTACTGAGGGACAATAAAAATCTTCCATTCCAAGGAAAAGTTGCGACATTATGTTGCAAATTATATTTAAGAACTCTCAAAAAAAATAGTACATTAGAAACAACAACCACAAGGATGAATCTCTTGTTTCCTTAACCTGGAGTTTATTTTGCTTAGGCTCTTATAGATGCACATAGCTTTTGAGCTATTATACTCCTCCACTAGGAAAATCCTAGATGCATACTAATTATTGCAAATGAGGGGAACCATGGAATCTATGTTCCTTTGGATCTGGCTTAGTTCACTTAATATGTTTTTTTCCAAGTCATTCCATTTCCTTATAAATGGGGCAATGTCTATGTTTCTCATGGAAGCATAGAATTCCATTGTGTGTAAATACCACATCTTCTTGATCCATTTATCTACTGAGGGGCATCTGGGCTGGTTCCATATCCTAGCTATGGTAAATAATGCTGCAATAAACATGCTTGTGGTGGTAGGTTTAGTATGGCCTTGTTTTGGGGCCTTTGGTACCTGGTGTATTGTGAAGAAGTAATAACAATGCTGAAGAAATAATGTACAAAATGTAATATACTCACTACCTTATGTAACTGTAACCTCTCTATACATCACTGTAATAATAAAATAAAATTAGAAAATTTTTTTAGAAAGTGTGCACACTGCATACCTTAGATTAACCGCAATGTACTCTATGGTATTTAATTTTCCTGGATAATAAATGACCATGAGTATTATTACTCTAAATAGTAAAGTGTTATATATACAAGTATTTTCCTATCACAATATTCTTGTTTTAACCTAGCATCATTCTCTACTTTCTGAATAACTGGGATGATCAATGTGGATCATAACATTTGGACCACTTGGCTTCACTTTCATAAAAACAAAGAAAATACGGACATGTTTTTAAAATTCTAATTTGGCAGTAATTGTTAGTAGTTTATTTATTTTGCTAGCCTTGGGGCTTGAACTCAGAGTGTGGGCACTGAGCTTTCTCAAGGCTAGAGCTCTATCACTTGAGGCACAAGTACAACTTTTGGCTTTTTCTGTATATATGGTACCAAGTAATTCAACCCAGGGCTTCATGCATGCTAGGCAAACACTCTTCCTCTAGGCCACACTCCTGGCCCTGTGATACTGACCCCACATCAAAATTGGGTTCTTGGAGGTATTATCCATACATTTATAAAATATGGATCTAAGTCACAGACTTTAGATGATGGAAAAATTAGACAGTAGACAAATGGTTAACTTTTCTGAATTAGACATTTTGCAGTGCAGTAACAGTGTTTAGAGAGAGTATATCAGGTGGTAATTATTATTAAATTATTGATTAGAGCCAAGTTATTATGTTTGGCTAGAAAGTATAAACTCAGAATTAGAAGTAGATTAGTAATTAAAATAGATACTATTATGTTCACCCTGTATGCTAAGTTCTTTGAGGACATTGCCTTATTTAAATTTTTTATGATAATACCATGAAATATCCACCCGGTGACTAATATGCTCTCCAAAAAGTACAGTTGGCAAGGTAAGTGTGCTAGATCTTTTTAATATCTTTATGATTTACCATTATTGCCTCCAACTTTTAGATTAGAGAAAGTATAATCAGAATGTACAAATAACTTGCTCTTTACATACTCATTAGGTAAGTACCAGATCTCGATCAGAGCAGCTCAGCTCTGAGTCCAAAGCCAGTGTTTTTAATCACTATCATTTCTATACATTTTTTCCTATGCTGTTCCTGACATAGTGCTGTCTCTTAGAAGGCACAATTAACTCACTACTCTGCCTCTGAGATTAACACAGGCTGCGACCCAGAAGTCACTGATTAGCAAATAAATTCTAGTTGATTTTCTAACTCTGTTCAAGTTATGTGGCCTGTTAGAACAATTTTCAGAGACTCTTTCTTTAAACATTTTTATTGTAATTAATACAAGGGTTATAATTATATTCACCAGATAGAAGGTGCATTACTTCACAAACATTGATACCCTTTCTCATGTTTTTGTCAGAGACTCTTGAGTATCATACATTTTGCTAAAGGAAAATCATGTATAAATGCATGCTAAGGGTGAATCTGACAAAGTGCTATAGAAGGTGATAGGCACTGAAACTTCATACCTCTGTACTCCGAAAGAAGATGGAAAGTTTCTAAGTCTAAGAGAAGAAATAAAATACAGGGAGGTCCAGTGATACAAAGCTGATACTAGAATGGTAATATTATATAACAAGGAAGTAATAAAATTTTGAAATTTGGAGCTATGTAATAAATGGTAATATATAACAAATATAAATGGCTATATAATATATGTTTAAGGAGGTTGTAAAGCAGGTCAATAGTGAGAAATACAGTGAAGAAATTATAGTTTCTTTAAATTGATTACAAAATATATACATAAATACAATATTAGACCTGATGTATAGTGTGGAAGAAAAGCAATGTTGTCTAGAACTGAATCATTACAGGAAGCAGTTTAATGGTTGTGTACAAGAGATAGGTTGTAATTATTTGTTACTACACCTGATAGCCACAAATGGCTGTTTAAAACTTCAACTATAATTACATAAAATTAAAAATCTGGTTCTTTAGTCATGCTGGTCACATTTCAAGTGCTTAGTAGCCACATATGTTTAATGGCTACCATATTAGAACATTTCCAGCATTAACACATGTTCATTTGGACAGTTCTACAATATATACAATATGAAATATGCTGGTTTAACTGGCTCTCTTGTTCTACCATTAGTCATTCAAATACACAGCACGCCGTCCCTTGTGAGATATAATCTCTACTGGACAAATAATCTTGGACTTTATTTTGGGGGAGGGGGTCTGTTGTGGGGCTAGAACTCTTGGCCTAGGTGTTGTTCCTGAGCTCTTCAGCTCCAGGCTACGGCCTTACCCCTTGACTACAGTGCCACTTCCAATCTTGGACTTCTTAACCTCTAGAACTGTGAGAAAGACATTTGTGTTCCATATAAATTTTTAAAAAGTATGATTTTTAAAAGTATGAATTCAAAATTTGGCAGGAAGACTTCCTAGATGGGATCAAAGTCCTAAGGATAAAGACAGTGAGGAAGACAAAGAGAAAACATCTTTAGAGTTTTCAGAAGGCACCTAACATGTTGGGAATAATAAATTTTATGAATTTTTATGTATATATATCATTTCTATTGTTGAATGCCATGTTGGAACCAAGAAGGGAGATATCTAGTAGAAAACAAATATCTGTACTTTCCTCCTTGTAAGTAGGGTCTAAGCCTTTTATGTGGTCTGAATTCCCTGAGACTAGGTATTGATAGAATATGCCCCATGACTGGCCCCATGAACTGAAGATTGGGGTAAGGCTAACATAAAAAGAAAGGAATTGAAAACAACGTGACAAACGAGATGAGAAAATGATGTCTGATTAAGACCAAATGAAGTATAGATGAAGCTTAATGTTCCTAAAAAAGTTGGAAGTGAGCTGGGCACGGTGGCTCATTTTGTAAATCCTAGCTACTCAGGAGGCTGAGATCTGAGGATCAAGGTTCAAAGCCAGCCCAGGCACAGAAGGACCCGAAACTCATATCTCCAATTAACCTCTAGAAAAGGGAAAATGGGGCTTGGCTCAAGGGTAGGGCGGTAGCCTTGAGCTGAAGAGCTCAGGAACAGCTTCCAGGCCCAGGGGTAGGGCGGTAGCCACAGCACCCAGGCCAAATCCAAGTCCCATGACCCACCAAAAAAAAAAAGTTGGAAGTGGTTTCAGTTTAAATTTTTTTGAGGATGGGCATTGAGGGTTCTTTCTGTGAATTAATTATGTTAAAGAGGAAAGAACTCTACTACTTGGTCAAGGTTTTTAATGCTTGGAGATTAGAAATTAAAGGTGACAGCAATTGTATATATTTCAATATTTGGAACAAGGAGATTAATACATTTCTAAATGAAAAGGGCATAACTAAAATTTCTGTAAGAGAATGAAAACTTAGTTATCATAAGTGAACTGACATTCAAGATTAATGAAAATAATACAAGAGTGTGTTACTTATAAACGTATTAAGATATTCTATTATAGATGAATTATGCTACAAGTCATGGACAAAATGTGTAGAAAAATTGGGAACTACCTATAGTTTTAAGTTACTACAAAGAATGAAAGAGGTTGTTGACTCCTGGGGTAGGTACATGCTGCCCTAATTTTCAGAAAGAAGAAAATGTTCCTACACTGTTAATGGAAAGCGGTATAGCGGTTCCTCAAAAGACTAAACAGAGCTTCCATCTGACCCAGATTTCCCACTTGTGGGCATTTACCCAAATGACCACAAACCAGCCCATGTTAAAGCTACCAGGGCAGCCATGTTCATTGCAGCATTGTTTAACATATCTAAGATATGGAATTAAACCAGATGCTTCTCAGAAGATGAGTGGCTCTGGAAAATGTGGTATATATACTCAATGGAATTCTATGCTTCTGTCAGAAAGAATGACATTTTCCTATTTGTAAGGAAATGGAAGGACTTGGAAAAAATTATATTGAGCAAAGTAGCTAGACCTAAAGAAATACAGGTTGTAATAATTAGAATGTGTCTCTAAATCTACAAGTAAACTCAAGTAAAAGACAAGTAATTACACTTGGATACGATTAATTAAACAGCACTCTAAACATTCATGGTATTAGTCCTGGGGGGGGGGAACTCAATGACAGTGCTCAGGCCCTGAGTTCAAAAAATGTAATATAATTACATAAAAATTATTAATACATGTAAATGAGAAGTGTTACATTCCTATCTGTCATATATCAAATGTTTTCATGAATGCTATCTAGCCAATTGGCCATATATTTCCCCATGCCAAAGGGTAGTCAGAAGATAATGGAAACAAGATCTCTTGCCTGTGGTTTGACAGCATGGTAGAGAAATGGAAGGGAAGCTTGTAATTTTCATTATAAACCCTTTGTAATGTATGCATAATTTCTATAAAATAATCCAAATTTAGTGATGATGGTGTATATATGTATGTCAAGGGGAAAAGAGTAGGGGGGAATGGCTTTAAAAGAAACTTCCTGGGGCTGGGGAATTTGGCCTGGTGGTAAGAGTACTTACCTAGCATGCACAAAGACCGGAGTTCGATTCTTCAGTACCACATACACAGAAAAAAAAAAAAGCTGGAAGTGGTGCTGTGACTCAAGTGATAGAGTAGAGTTCTAGCCTTGAGAAAGCCCAAAGACAAGTGGTCAGGCCCTGAGTTCAGCCCCCAAGACTGGCAAAAAAAAAAAAAGAAAGAAAAGAGAGAGACTTCCTTTAAAATCTTTTTTCCTTTTTAACTTTCATACTTTGAATAAAATGATTTAAAAAATGGTTTTATAGACATAGGTAAACCATTGAAGTCACAGATCTTTAATAATACATTTTAATAGAAGTATACTAAGTCTTGTGTTTCAGAATTTGAAAACCCTTTTGGAATAGTCATTCACTGGTCACTGGATATGGAATGAAAATGAATTAAAATACTTAATTATCTTAGGGATTAAATATTTAATAATTTTATCACATCGCATTGTTTATATTATATTGTAAATGAATATTATAAGATTCTGTACTTTTATATAGCACTACTTTGTAATATTAGTAAAAATAAATCATATAATTTAAAATTAAATCTAAAAATATTGAGGATTAACTTTACAATATGATACTGTGATTCTACATTGGGACTCCAAACTTGAAGTTGGTAACCAATTGGGTTACCATTAGTTACCAATGGGTAACCAATAAGTTCTGTGATTTATGAATTATTCTCATTAATATGAATCTGTTTGTTTAAGAATGGTCACAATCTCAGTTTATTATTGGCTACTGTTTTGATTTTAGGCAGGTGACCTGAGGAGGCAGCATTCATAAATTAATACCTAAATTTTTTTCTATGTATTTTAAATTTTTTCTCAGAAACCAAGGCTTTTTAGTACAGAGGAAATTTTAGAGTCATTCCTTGAATATTCTTTTTTTTTTTGGAAATTTATTTTTTTTATTGTAATTAGTAAAAGGGTTACATGATATTTGCCAGATAGAAGGTGCATTAATTCACATACATTGATACCCTTTCAGATGTCTTGGTACCCATTTCCCTCCCCCCCCCAAACCCCCCACCCGTCTTGGTTTTCCCCCCTTCCCTATCAAATTTCAAATATCCAAATACAAATAAATTCAATATAGATAACAAAGTGAGATACTATACCAATATGAGATAACCAAGGGACAGCAAAGGAGATGAGAGACAACATAGTACATTAAGGACAACAATCTTACACATATGCATTAATTTTCATTTTAATACAGTATTCTTTTAAGTTTTGTGAACTATGTAATGACTTACTTTTTAAAAAGGCACTAAAGGGTACTTATTATATTAAACTTCTTATGAAATGACTATTTAAATTCTGATTTAAATAAGATGTTGACATTTGGAAACATTTTTTGAAATAGGAAAAATTATTTCCAATGAAATTCTCATCATTTAACTTTTAAGTTTTAAAAATTCATTTATTATTATTTAGGACAGTTTTTATTTTATTATTGGGATAATGTATAGAGGGGTTACAGCTACATTTGTCAGGTAGTAGGTGCATTACTTCTTACACATTGATACCCCTTCTCCTGTTTCTGTCCCCGTTTCCCTCCCCCCAATCATCTTGTTTTCCCCCCTTCCATTTCTTATTTCAAATAAACAAATAAACATATGTACAATATACCAGGTAACAAAGTCAGATACAGTAGCAACATGAGATTAACCATAAGGGCAAGAAAGAAAGAGAAGAGAGATAACATAGTACATTAAGAACAACAATCACACAAGACAAACCTCTTGTTTTTCTATTTTTTTAGGACAGTTTTGAAGGCAGCTACTTTTATTAAATACATTATAATTCAGGTAAAAAGGCAGTGATTTTTCTCTTAAGTATTTAAATGCTCGTACAAAAACTCTTGGCCAGGAGTTTAGCCTAGTGTATACACGAAGACCCAGGTTCGATTCCTAGGTACCACATACATGGAAAAAAGCTGGAAGTGGTGCTGAGGCTCAAGTGGCAGATCTCTAGCCTTGAGGAAGTCCTAGGACAGTATTCAGGCCCTGAGCTCAAGCCCAGGACTGGCAAAAACCAAAAAAAAAAAAACCCAAACCCATACCACTCTAAACCATAAAAGCAAAAGCAAACTTCATGTTAGAGCAGTTACATGTGGCCATAACATCTTTATATTTTATATAAACTTCGTTCTCTACTTAAGTTAGTACTTACATAAATGAGAAATAGTGGAAAATCCATTATTTTATATCATTCATGTGATTTATATTGTTCATTAGCATGTTATATAAGTAAGAACTATGTAATGTTACACTCACTGTGTCTTTACAAATTGACCTGAAGAAGCACCCTTTTAAAAGTGATCATTGGTTTATATCAATGTTGTGATATACTTTATCCTTTTTGATAAGAACAAGTGTATTTTGAGAAATCTAAGATTTCATTTCTTTGATTTGACAGCTAATAATAAATCTTAGAAAAAGGCAATTATTTAAACATGTTTTTCAATACTTGCTTCTTTTTTTTACAAGATTCCTTTTACCTGATAAAAACATTTGTTAAATATTGTTTATAAACAATTAGTATCAGTTTTATTGTTTTGCTTTACATTTTCCTAAAAGTAAAGCCTAAGACTGAGACATGGTGTAGGTAATTTCTTTAGGAGTTACTCCTATAAAGCAGAGTATGAAAGTGCACAAGTGAAAGGTAGAAAGGGAAGCTAGAAAAGCTATTTGCATTATTGCAGTGATTGTTATGGTATCACAGGCTAATTTCTTCTGAGATACCATGAAATGTATTCAGATTGCCTCCTGGAATTTCTGTCGGAAGGATAAGTGACTAGAGCATTTATCTTTATCTCTCTCTCTCTCTCTTGTTTGTTTGTTTGTTTGTTTGTTTTTAAATGGCAGATATGTGCTTTTTCCCTGGGAAGTTAACTTGTCTTTAATATCCAGGCTACATTTGTCAGTCCAGGGGGTGCAATGTATTGACACTGAGTGCCCTGAAACAGTCAGGAGAAGGATGGGCAGATGTATGTTTGAAATGACAATTTGTTAAGTGATGTGAATGTTCCCTGAATGTTCCCAAGAATGTATTTCCAGGTATGACTGAAGTGGGCCGAGGGTCTACGACATAGAATACAATGGCAATTGTTTACTAATCTTTTATATTTTCTGAAACTACTCTTTAATCATTATATTTGCTTTTTTTCTAGAACCACTGAAGGTTATCAGTAACCTGATGTGTTGGTATCCTGTGATTATAATTAACTCTGAACAGTAACTTAGGCTTTCTTGTCTTGAGCTTTAGGTCTAGTATTACAATAAAAAAAAAAGATTGTTAGACTCTGGAAACAGAACTGGGACCATTCAGAAGTTAGTTTTGCCCATGCCTTCCTTCCTTCCTTCCTGTCTGTCTGTCTGTCTGTCTGTCTGTCTGTCTGTCTGTCTTTCTTTTGGGTGGGGGGTGGTCATGAGGCTTGAACTCTGGCCTGGGTACTGTCCCTGAGTTCTTCAGCTCAAGGCTACCACCCTTGAGCCACAGCCCCACTTACACTTTTCTAGGGGTTAATTGGAGATACCAGTCTCTTTATATTGCCTGGGCTGACTTTAAACCGAGATCCTCAGTTCTCAGCCCCCTGAGTAGCTAGGATTACAGGTGTAAACCGCCGCCCAGTTCTTTTTCTTTCCTGATATTATACTACTTTTCTGAAACAGGCTTACTCTTTTTTCTGCTTTAATTAAGAAACAAAGTCCCTTTTATTATGTCTTGTATGTTTTTTAAGATAGTTTGAAATTTGGCCTTTTTTTAAAAAGTCTACTAGGGTTTAGTCAACTTAGTACATTGCTTTAGTTTTCCTGAAGTTCCTGCATCTCCAGTTTTACTCTTTAGAGCTGTGACAGTTTATATGAAAATTTTGAAATATTTTCTTAAACTTAAGGAAACACAATGATTATATCCAGACTTTGTCTTAATTATGACCATTACAACTCTGATCTGACATGTTTACTATTTTCATTTTCTACTTGATCCTGCTAAATTCTGTGCCTGTCATTAGTATTACCACCTTTGTATAATACAAAGGCTTCTGTGTTTTTTGTTTTTTTGCCCGCCTAATCAAGTCTTTCCTCTTTTCTTTTGCCTTACTCCCTTGCCATTTTGCTAAAAGTTATGTGGAATTCTAGTATGCGCCTGACTGTTTTGTGATTCTTATTTTGTGGCTACAGCTAATCAGATAAACTACTTGGTGCTCTACTATTAAGGAGTGATAGTGACTATCAGGAGCTTAGGATCCTTGTTTTCCTTCTTTTTTTCCTCTTATCCTAGTAGCTTTTGGTTCATAGAAAAAAACCCTGAAAATTAGCCTTTTACTTAATTGAAACATAATTTGATACTTTTAAGGGAAAGACATAAAATTTCTTTTTAGACGATTTTAAAATTAATAATTTATTCCATGTCATTCTTTCTGATGGAAGCATATAATTCCATTGTGTATATATACCACATTTTCTTGATCCACTCACCTAGTGAGGGACATCTGGGTTGATTCTATATCTTAGCTATGGTAAATAATACTCTAGTGAACATGGCTGTGCTGGTAGCTTTTCTCTTTTTTGTGGCCATTTGGGTAAAGGTTCAGGAGTGAGATTGTTGGAATATAGGATTATAAAGGTTATAGATATGGAAGGACTTGGAAAATTATATTAAGTAAGCCAATTCCAAAGAAACATAGGTTGCATGGTTCCTCTCATTTGTAATAACTGCAATATGTCTATGATATTCTTAGCAGAGGATTACACTGGCTCAATAGAGCCATATAAAATGATGCTTATTATTATTTGGCTATTTGAAATAGGATAGGAAAGGGGGGAAAACAAGATGAGGGGCAGAGGTAGGGGGAGGGAAATGGGGACCAAGACATGAGAAAGGGCATCAATGTTTGTGAAGTAATGCACCTTCTTTTTTTTTTTTTTTTTTTTTTTTTTGCCAGTCCTGGGCTTGAGCTCAGGGCCTGAGTCCTGTCCTTGGATTTTCTCAAGGCTAGAGCTCTACCACTTGAGCCTCAGCACCACTTCCGGCTTTTTGCTATGTATGTGGTACCGAGGAATCGAACCCGGGTCTTCGTGCATGCCAGGCAAGCACTTTAACCACTAGGCCAAACTCCCGGCCAGTAATGCACCTTCTATCTGTTGAGTATAATGTAACCCTTCTATTAATTACAATAAAAATATATGAAAAAATGATGCTTATCGGGGCCAGGAGTTTGGCCTAGTGGTAGAGTATTTGCCTCGCATGCACGAAGACCCGGGTTCAATTCCTTGGTACCACATACATAGAAAAAAGCCAGAAATGGTGCTGAGGCTCAAGTGGTAGAGCTCTAGCCTTGAGAAAGTCCAAGGACAGTGCTCAGGCCCTGAGCTCCCAGAACTGGCAAAAAAAAAAAGATGCTTATGAAAATGAGCTCCAAGAAATACAAGCAAGAAAGTTATTTTATTGGAGGAAGGGAGAGGGAATCACAGAAGGTGGGAACAAAGGGTGGCCCAATGCACCAGTGATACTCACTAGATAGTGTGTTGGAAATTAACTTTATAGCTTGAGGGGGGCAAAATGGGGGTGGGAGAAAATGAAAGGGGCAAACAGTTAAAAAGAAATGTGTTACCTTACCTATGTAACTGTAACCCCTTTGTACATCACGCTTACTTTTTTTTTTGCCAGTCCTGGGGCATGAATTCAGTCAGGGCCAATGTCCTTGAGCTTTCTCAAGGCTAGTGCTGTTCCACTTGTACCACAACATCACTTCTGGCACAAAAATCCATGCGACTCTTATCTCCAGTTAACCACCAGAAAACCGGAAGTGGCACTGTGGCTCAAGGATTAGAGCTGTGGTCTTGAGCTCAAGAGCCCTGGGACAGCACCCAGGCCCAGAGTTCAAGCCCCAGGACCAAAATAAATAAATAAAAACAAAAATAAAAAAGAAAGAAATTAGAATAAAAATATATGCTTTACTTGATGTTTTTTGGTTCTTTTAGTTTGTGTTTTACAGGGTTGATTTGGTGAAGAGAGCAACCTATCCTTATTTCAGTAGGAAGTACTGTTTTGAGACCTAGGCCTTATCATGTACACACATGTGGCATCTCTAAATTTGGTTATTAAATTACCAATTTAAGCTAGTCTTAAATCTTTGCAAAAGGATTGCAGCTTAGAATCACCTTTTAAGGTTTTACTTCCAGACCTGGAGTTCATCTTGTAGTATATTTCTGCTAGTGAAGAGTGTGTGTGTGTGTGTGTGTGTGTGTACCTATGTTGGTACTAGAGGAAAGGGGATTGAATTCAAGTCCTTTAGCTCTTACTCTGCTTTTTTTAGAGCCACACTTCCACTTCAGTTTTTTTTTTCTTATTAATTGGAGATAAGACTCTCTTAGATTTATCTGTCTTGACTGGCTTTAAGCTGCAGTTCTCAGACTTAGTCTCTTGAGTAGCTAGGATTATAGGCATGAGCCACAGGTGTCTGGTCCATTTTTTTCTCTTTTAAAATTGTTTGTGCTTAGAATTCTAGAATATTTTTTAGATTTTTTTCAATAATTATTAGTTGTTCAAGCATAATATTTAGTTCTTCTAAATCTTAGCTGCTTTTAATCTTTTCCTTGCTTAAATTGTGCTTGACATTTTTTTTTTTGCCAGTCCTGGCTTGAACTCAGGGCCTGAGCACTATCCTTGGACTGTCTCAAGGCCAGAGCTCTACCACTTGAGCCACAGCACCACTTCCTGCTTTTTCTATGCTTTTGGTACTGAGGAATCAGGTACTCAGGTCTTTATGCATGCTAGGCAAGCACTCTACCACTAGGCCACACTCCTGGCCTGTACTGAACATTTTATTGTAATTTAAAATGAAAACATTTTATCTATTCAAGGATGAAAGTGGAAATTATGTTCTTTTTAAAATTATGTTTAAGAAGTTGTACAAAGGAGTTGCTGTTGAACAAAGCAGTTTATGAATGGAATGCAGTTTGGTCAGTGATACCCCTTTGGACATTCTCATCTCTCCTTCCTAATTTTCCCACTTCTCTCACTTTTAAAAACTTTTATAGGCCATACATTGAGTTTTTCTTAACTACATCCTCATCTTTTCACTCATCTGAAAGTTACGTTCTTTAAAGGTTTCCAATCTCTATTTGTTTTTTGACATTTTTCCTAAATACATGTCTCTTGGTGGAATGGACTAATTAAAATGTCTGAGATGAAGACCAGTTGAGTTTTGGACACGCTACATTTGACAAATGTGGAAATGTGCAGTTGAAAGTAATTGCATATGTGATTCTTTGGCCCAAGGGAGGAGGGCTCTTAGATTTGTGAGATTATTGAAGGTATTTATAACTGCAAGACTAGGTAAGTAGAAAAGTAAAAAGGTACAAGGGCAGAGCTGTGGTACACACCAATGTTGAGACATCAGGATGCTGAGTAAGACCCAGAGACTTTACTATAGAGGCCAGAGACTTAGAAAGATGGTGAGACTGGAGTTCTGGAATTGAAGAAAGAGAAGTAAGTCAGGAAGAAAGAGCGGTTTGTATTAAGAGCTTCTCATTTGCTGGGCAGCCTTTGTATCACTGAATGTGCCTCTTTCTAGCCCCTTTTTTGCACTGGTTATTTTAAAATAGAGTCTCACTTTTCCCCTAAGGTCCATGCCTGTATTGCCAGCTTTCCGCCAGGCTCACCTTCTTCTTTTGAGATGGTCTCATGAACTTTTTGTTTTTTTAACCTGGGCTGTCCTGGAACTGTGATCTTTCCAGTCTCAGCCTCCTGAGTAGCTAGGTTTACAACCATAAACTTGGTTTACAAGCATAAGCTAGGCTTATTTATAAGTATAAGAACAATTGTTGTAAAGTAAATCTATGTAAGACATAAGAAATTGCAGCATATTTATAACTGAATTGGAATAGTGATGTAGAAGAAGAGAGAGGACTATTGGTGAATTATCATTAAGAAAGAAGGAAAGTTGGCCCCAAACAGTTCATCTGAAGAGACAATAAAATGCAGGATATATAAATACAAATACTAGAAGGTATTTTTTATTTGATAATTAGAAACAATTTATAGGTTGATACTTTTCATTTCTGGAAAGAAAAGTTGTATAGAAGTGGTAAATCAAAAATAGGTTGTCATTGTTGTCCCTTTAGTACACCAAACTTTCCTACAGTAAAAGGAAATGAATTTTGAGGGAGGTATACCTGAGTTCAGATTTCAGATTTGTTTTCTAGCTGAGACATGGAAGAACTTAGATTATCCCCATATTACTTAGCAGACCAGTAGAAATACAAACCATTCAAAAATGGTTCAAATGAGAACAGTTAATGAATGGTCCACTGTGAGAGAATAAGACCTATAACTGTGGAAAGCTGCTGTCTTACCTGGAGCTGAGGGAACAATGGTGGGAATGATGTTTTCAGAATTTAGTAGTTGCTAAAGCATCCATCTGAAGGACAAATGGATAGCCACAAAGTAGATGGCTGTTGTTGGAAATTATGCCTAGAGCAAGCAAGATAGCAGAAAAGAAATAACATTGTTTTTAAATTCTAGTTACTTACTGTTGGCTTCTGTTGTCCAAGTAAGCAGATAACAGATACACTTTTCCAGTTCAGCTTTCTTATGTGCAGAGAAGGGGAAAGAATGGATGTTGGAAGCAAGTACAGAGTAATTTGATTTGTACAGTTGCTAAGTATTATTTTCCTTATATGTAAAATGGGGTTGTATGCAATGATATTGTGAACTTTACATGCTCTACCAAGCTCCTGCTATACTGCTGGCACATAATAGTGTTTAGTAAATAAGAGGCTGTTGCCTAATGGTTAATGATCCCTAACACTTAGGAATTAGGCAGATCTACATTTAAATTTTATCTTTGTCACTTACTAGTCATGTGACTTTGGCCATCTGATCTTTTCTTTTTCATCAGTAAAGTGGAGAAATAAAGTAGAGAATAATAAAATAAAGTCCTGGTAAAGTTTAAAGAAGACTATATATTAAATGCTTAATATATCGCTAATACATACATATATATATATATATATATATATATATATAGAGAGAGAGAGAGAGAGAGAGAGAGAGAGAGAGGGGGAATAGTCAAGTTCACCATGACCATCATATTATTTTATTAATAAAAATAGTAAGATTAGTTTTCCATATTACATTTTTTTCTCCTTTTCCTACCCCTAAACCTCACATAAACCTGCTCAGTGTGTCTAAATTGTATTCCTTCTTTGCACTTCAGACTCTTAAGAAGTTCAGGCTATGATTAATTTATCTTTGATTATCCTTTTATTTTTTGATTGATGTTCAATGATTAAATGATTTTATGATGTTCAAAAGTTAAATTGCTATCATCACTTGGCCTGAAATGGAAGTCATAAAAATAGAAAAATTGGGAGAACTGAAAATCAGTTTTACTACCATAGATTTGTCCCTGAAGTGCAAGTAGAATGTTATTAAGAAATAGAATAGTGGGGTCAGGAGTTTGGCCTAGTGGTAGATAGAGTGCCTGCTTAGCATGCACAAAGACCTGGATTTGATTCCTCAGTACCACATATATAGAAAGAGCCTGAAGTGGTGATGTGGTTCAAGTGGTAGAGCTCTGGCCTTGAGGAAAGCCCAAGGACAGTACTCAGGCCCTGAGTTCAAGCCCCAAGACCAGCAAAAAAAAAAAAAAAAAAAAAAAATAGAGGTAGTACTACAGGCTAGTAGAAGTAGAATACTGTACAGATTGTTGCAATGTTAATTCAGAATGTATGCCACAAGAAGTATTCTTTTGTAATTCACATAAATGTAACCATTGTGTAAGTTTGATTTGAGGGCATATATATGTTTTTCTTTTTGGCTACATAGGGAACAATGAAATAAAACCTCATTGACGTAATTGAGCCTGATAACATCTCCTGGCTGCACTGCTGATGACTCAACTGTGGTTTTGGTGGTTTTGTAGAGCTCCATAAAGCATGTTAGACTTATAAACATATTCAAACAGAAACTTTTTATCAGGATTTAACTTTTTTAGCCACAAAGAAAAAATTTAAATAGGTGCACAGTCTTGGGTACAACTATCAAATCAACTAAATTTTAAAAGTGTATACTTTATACTTTACTTAGAAAAAAATTAGTTTGTAATGAACTACAATATGAAAAAAGATACAATAATTTCTGATAATGTAACTAAGCTAGGAAGGAAATAAATTAATAGCAATGGACACTGTTAAAAGCAGGAAGTTAAAATGTTTATCTCTTCATTAAATGATATTTTAGAGTATAATAGAATTACATTTTGAAAACAATATCACTGTAACTTTTTGTTTTGTCTTTTACAGTGATTTAAAAGTTAATTTTATTTACTTATCTTTTCTTTTGTTGTCAGTCCCAGGGCTTGAATTCAGGACCAGGCTGCTATTCCTGAGCTTTATAAATCAAGACTAGCACTTTGCCACTTGAGCCACAGCTCTACTTCCAGCTTTTTGTTGCTTAATTGGATCAAAGAGTCTCACAGACTTTCCTGACTGTCATGGCTTTAAACTGTGATCCTCAGTTCTTAGCTTCCTGAGTAACTAGTATTACAGCATGACCCACTGGCATTTGGCATTACTTCTTCATATTTTATATATCTGCTATGTTACTCTGATTAGATGCCTAAACTTTTGCTTACTCAAAATCAATGTGTATAGAGATCACTTCCTGTCTACTTATGTGGAAGTAAGATTTTAAATGGGCTGCATCATATTTGAGGAATGAATATTTTGATATTAAGAAAAACTTTCAATATCTATGTACCACTACTATGTGCTCAATTGGTGGATGTAAGCAAATGTATAAAAACAGTTCATCACAATTTTTTTTTTATTAGTCGTGGGACTTGAACTCTGGCCCTGGGTGCTGTCCCTGATCTCTTTAGCTCAAGACTACCACCTTACCCCTTGAGCCACAGCGCCATTTCCTTCATAATTTTTTTTTTTACCAGTACTCCTGGGCTTGAACTCAGGGCCTGAGCACTGACCTTGGGTTTTTCCCCAAGGATAGTGCTCTACCACTTGAGCAGCACCACTTCTGGCTCGAGAAATCGAACCCAGGTCTTTGTGCATGCTAGGCAAGCGCTCTACCATTAGGCCAAATTCCTAGCCTCTGGATTTAACATTTTATGTATTAGTTTGTGTGTTGACTTTCATACTAATAACATGTTGTTGTTATAGTATAGTAATATATTTTGGAGTCTGGTACCAACATATTTGTGTGTGAGTTTGTGTGTAGAGCTTTTAGCTCTCTCACTATATGTATATACTCATATATACACATACATATATATGTATATATTTACATGTTTGTGGGTGCACACGTGTACACACACACACACACACACATGCACGCACACATGCATGCACGCATGCACACAGTATCATAATGTTTCCAGATTGTTGTTTTGCTTAAGATATCTTTGAAGTTAGGTGTAGTGTCCTGAGAATAAGTCAGATCTTGTTTGAAAAATACAAAATTTTGAAAGGAGCTTAAGTCACAGAGTGCTTGCCTAGCAAGAACAAGTCTCTAAGTTCAATCCCTAATAAATAATAATAATAATAATAATAGTAATAATAACAATAATTTAATCTTCAGGGTAATTTTGGCACCATATAAATTTTAGGATTCTTTTAATAATCGTATTTTATTGTCTGGGTAATGTATAGAGGGTTTACAGTTACATTCACCAGGTAGTGGGTATATTACTTCTTGAACATTGATACTCTTCCCATGTTTTTCTCCCTCCCCCACCCCTTCCCAGTCATCTTGTTTGCCCCTTGTCTTCCTTATTTCAGATAAACAAATAAGCTTATATACAATATACCAGGTACCACAGTCAGATACAGTAAGAACATGAGATAAACCATAAGGAGAAAAAAAAGAGAGAGAAAAGAAATGAGTTCACATAATAGGTTAAGAACAATAATTACAGAGATAAACCTATTGTTTATCATATCCTGGAGTTTATTTCACTTATCTTGTATGGCCAAATGCACATAGCTTTTGAGCTTTAGGGTCCTCTGCTAGGAGAATCCTAGATGTGTACTAGTTATTGCAAATGAGGGAAACCATGGAGCCTATGTTTCTTTAGGTCTGGCTCACTTCACTTAATTTGATGGCAGATGGTGGCAGGGACGTGGCCAGAGGGAATACTGCTACATACACTGTCTGTGGGAGTATAAACTTGTTTGTTCAACCACTCTGGAAAGCAATATGGTGGTTCCTCACAAGACTAAACATAGAGCTCCCTTATGACCCAGCAATCCTACTCCTGGGCATTTACCCAAATGTCCATAAACAAGGATGCATTAAAGCTACTAGCACAACCATGTTCATTGCAGCATTACTTACTGTAGCTAAGATATGGAACCAACCTAGATGCCCCTCAATGGATGATTGAATTAAGATGTGGTATTTATACATATTGGAATTTTATGCTGCCATAAGATAGAATATCATTGTCCTCTTAGTAAGGAAATGGAAACACTTTTTTTTTTTCCTTTTCTAAAGACAGGATTGGTTGACCTGTTGGGGTGGCTGTCATTGGGCTTCCCCAGACCCTAGAGGTGTGAGGTCTCAAGATGGCATTTTTTTTTCTCAGGATAATCCAACTGTATGTGAAGATTCTCCAACAGCTCCTCAAACTGAGCTTAGGCTTCTCTAACAGCAAATGTGATAATGGCATTATTAGCTTCAAGGCTTTGCTTTTCCCTCAATTTGAAGATATTTATGGTTCAGCCTGATCTCAGCTGAAGCAGGAGTATTAGATACTGTGCATTTTATTACCTTCTTTTTAAGATCATCTTGAGTTTGTGCTCTGCAAAGTTTCTATAGTACCTGTGTACAGTACACATATATTAAAATAATTTAGAGGAAAAGGGCTCTATTTTACTTTCTTAATTTATTTTATGTTTTGGTAAAGGAAATTTCAGCAAATACCTTTTAGCAGCCATCTTGGGGTCATGTGTACTCTTATTTTCTGTATGTTACTTTATGAGTCACACTTTGAGTAACAGTGCTCTAATTGCTTTACTGTGGAATTCCTGGGTCATTCATCTTCTGCTAATTACATAGAAAATCTCAAAGTTGCTAAATATTCTAGTGATTCAAATTACACAGAAGGCAGTCTGCCAACTCTTTATGACATTTACTGTATCAGTTTTTAGGTTGTAATATGAAGAGTATTTCAGCCTAAGACAGCTTTTTGGGAATTTAATTTAGATCCTAGAGACAACGAAAGAAAATAAGCATATGCTACTTCTGAAGTGTTGATTCCAAGCTAACTAGCAAGTACAGTGATAGAAAAACCACAGCAGTTGGATAGAAGACCAGGAGGATTGACTTCATTAAGTGAAATGGTGTACAGTAGAAAATATTAGAAAAGAAAGGATCTAAAAAGTTAGCAGAGAAAAAAAAATGAATTACACTTTGTAAGGTTTTATGTACCTCTAAGAGTAAAGTTAAAGTGGAGTGTAAACTGCTCCTGTTAGCAGCAGCTTCAGAGTAGGCAGTTTGGATTTGTCTAAATGCATTAGGAAACCACAAACCTTTGACATCTCTCTTTATGTACAGGTAAATCTGTTTATGCATTATGAGCTTTGGAAGGCTTACTATTAAAGATTTTTGGCAGCAAGGGTAACATTTTGCCTGCTTGGGATTGATTCCTGTGTACTAGATGTGAACACACATCTGGATTTTTGCTGTAGAATGCTGAAAGTTTAAAGGGTTATGTTTTTTTATTTTATTTTATTTTATTTTATTTTTGCCAGTCCTGGGCTTCAGCCCAGGGCCTGAGCACTGTCCTTGGACTTTCTCAAGGCTAGAGCTCTACCGCTTGAGCCTTAGCACCACTTCCAGCTTTTTTCTATGTATGTGGTACCGAGGAATTGAACCCGGGCTTCCGTGCATGCTAGGCAAGCACTCTACCACTAGGCCAAACTCCCGGCCCTAAAGGGTTATGTTTTT
The DNA here is from genome assembly GCF_031878675.1 of Megascapheus bottae. Taxonomy (NCBI): domain Eukaryota; kingdom Metazoa; phylum Chordata; class Mammalia; order Rodentia; family Geomyidae; genus Megascapheus; species Megascapheus bottae. Next base: position 34,482,084 of record NC_143524.1, on the reverse strand, counting down.
ATTATCATTTATGGGTCAATGAAGTGGGGAGTAAAGAAGGCAACTCAGTGTTGATGTATCCTAATATAAGTATGCTTTTCTTAGCAAAAATTCAACTTTGTTTAGACTAGTGAATCAGGAGAATGAGACATTTATCTTTGTTTACTAGATTCTTGTTGAATAAATGCATTGTGGATTGTACTTCTTAGATTGTGATGATTATACAGTTAAGCAAGTTTACAGATTTAGAATATAAATTAGTGAATTGATACCAGTTAGGTAACTTATAGTACTGTGTGATTGAGTTTTCAGTGTTATTCTATTCTGGACTTTCATTAGTGAGCTTAAAAAAAACATAAAATTTACAAATGACACAATGAGAGATATGGTGATTAACATTCCCAATCTCTGAAGAAATGCTGATAGACTAAGAAAGTAAACAAATATAAAAATCCAGTTATATGAGAATATCATGGAGAAACTGAACTGTTACAATGCCAAGTATAAAATAATCTTAAGAATTTTAAGTTAGTGTATTAAAAAATAACATGGAATTTGAGGGTTCAGGGCTTTGCAGTTCCTAGACAACCACTCTACTTGAGTCATGCCTACAGCCCGTTTTGGTCTAATTAGTTTTTGGAATAGGGTCTATCTCTTTTTGTTTGGATCATGATCCTTGTATTTTACATTTCTCACTGTAGTTGGGATGCCAGGCATCTGAAATTCTTCCAGTCTCAGCTTCATGCATGTTTGGAATGACATTCATCACATATTCAGCTGTAGGTTCAGATGCGGCCTTGAAAACTTTTTTGACTCTGTTGTCCTGGAACCACAGTTCTCCTGATTTCCTTCTTCCAAGTGTTTTACAGGCATGAGTTACAAGGGCCTGACTGGTTATTAATATTTTGGGGGGGGAAGGGAGGAGCACTATTAAAATCTTAAAATATGTTAATTAATATCTCTAGAGCACAGTATGCATACTGGTTAAGTCACAACCTAAAATAATGATAGTAAGTACACTTAGGGCCATGTAAAATACTGTGCAAATATAATGAGTCAACTAAAATATATGACATATTTATATGTTGGTATACTGCCCCATTTTTGGCACTGAGCCATGAATCCTAAGTGGGTGTAGTATGTATGATTTTCTTTAAGAAGAAATGTTTTTCTGAACTGGAAACAAAAAGATTACCTTGCACAAGAATGTTGACAAGGAGATGGCAATAACAATTGATACATCTTGAAATTATTAGGGTGAGTTTATTAACTAAAATAGGAATCAGTAAATGATAGTTCACTGACAAAATCTTGCCAGTAGCCTTTTTACATGACCGTTGAGCTAAGGTTTTTTTTAATTTAATTTTTTTCTTTTACATTTTAAATAGTTGTAAGAGAAAAAAACCCCAAAGATTATGTCATAGATACTTTATGTGGCTTTCTATAACTAAAATATTCTGTCCCATTACAGAAATAATTTTGTCAACTTGTGATATTAGACAGTGATTGAATGGACAACACTTTTTTGCAACCAAAAGTCGTAAGACCAAGGATAAGAAACAATATAAATAGTGCAGAACATAGAAATGTATATACTGGATCTGTGATACTAGGAAATCCAACCATTAACTCAATATAATTTAAAGAAATATAGGATTAACAATCATGGTAACGATAGCTTGTTGAAGTTAACTTTGTATCTTTTAGAGTGTTGCAACAACTATTTTGAATAAGTAAATAGCCAGAAAGCTTGCTAGGAAGAAGGGAGAAAAATAAAAAACTTGTTTAGGACTAAGAAGTTTTCACTGATACCCTATAAACATGAGAAGAAGGCAAACAATCACAAATTATCTGCCTAGTCAGAGAGGTATCTGTATATCTGTATTTTTGTATTTCTGATTTTAAAAAATCTATTTCTTTATGTATGATCTAACTCAAGGTCAACAAGCTTTTTAAAGTACTTTCACAGAAGTGCTTTATTGGTGAGGAAATAGCTCCACCCATTGACACTGGTTTTAAGTTGATGAATGATGAGCCTTTAAAGAGCACAGGGATAGGTAACAAGTATGTTGGGTAATATTTAGTTTTTCTGACAGTTTTAGTAACTATTTGTGATTTTGGATTTATGTTTTCCCTTTTGTAGTAATCAATATTTGACGATTGTTATAGCTTCTTTTAGTGACTTTATTCTGATTATTTACCCCTTTGATTTCTCAAAAGGACAAAATGTCTGATGTAATGAAATATTTTGTCAAGAGATTATTTTTATTTTAACCTTCTCGCTTCTCTCACCATATTTACTCTATTTTAGGCATCTATAATTGAAGAGACTATGATTTGTCTTCACATATGCTTATTTATTTATGGTTTATAACCAAGTGATTTTTTTTTTCAGATGATCTTATGGGATTGGGACTTAAAGCAGTGGCATAAACCTCATTACCAGGTAAATATAAATGAGCTATCAATGTTATTAATTAATATCTGTAATGAAACTTTTGATCTCAAACTAAAGTTACATTCACCCGATTTTGTTTAGCTAAAAGATTTTCTTTACCTAAACTGAGTATGTATATGAACCTTTAGCTGAGGTATATTTTTTAAAAAGACCATTGTAAGTGTTAAGGGAAACAAAAACAAATTTATGAAGTTATTTTTGAAGTGTTGCTAATATGATCTGGGCTCAGAGTAAACTGAATTTTTTATATTAAGGATGAGATTACTTTTCTTTTTTCATATGGAGCACTGATCTACCAGAGAGAGAGGAATAGGCTAAAGCTATGAGAAATCAATTTCAAAATACTGTAATAGGTGACCAAAAGTAATTTACTCACATTTTTGATAAACTTATTATTGAACTATAATACATATATGGAAAAGTGCACAAGCTATGAATTTTCACAAGATTTTTTGTTGTTATTGTTTTTGTTTTTGATTGCGGGGCTTGAACTGTGGGCCTAGGTGCTGCCCTGAGCTCTTCAGCTCAAGGCTACTCCCCTACCCTTGGAGCCACAGTGCCATTTCCTGTTTTAATTAGAGATAAGAGTCTTAGACTTCAGTGCATGGGCTGGCTTTGAACTTCAATTGTCAGCTCTCAGCCTTCTGACCAGCTAGGATTACAGGTGTGAGCCACTGCGCCTAGCTAAATTTTCACAAGTTTAAATCTCAAGTATCTACCATGTGTAAGAAGAAAGAGAACATTACTAGTGGCCTCACATGCTCCAGTTCAGTCATTATCTATATTCACAGAGTTACTCCTATCTTGATTTTAAGTGATTAGTTTTGCTTATTTAGTATACATTGGGAATAACATAGTATATTTAGAGATGACTTGTTTGAACACTTAGGAAATACATGTCAATATCAGATTAAATGAAATAGAAGTATAGAAAAAAAGAGAAAATCACTGGAAAATGTTTTCTATTCAATAAATATGATATTGTTAATTGAACTAATTGTTATGTTTTGTAGATATATTCCTAGTATAACCGTGTTTCTGTATTATCTTCTACAAAATTGCATCATAATGCTTCTATATGCTGTTTTGAAACCTGATGTTTTTCTACTATAATGGATAACATTAATAACCATATATTCATTAATGTTGCACAAATGTTATTGATTTATTTCTGTAGTGTCATCACACAAAGTTTTGAAAAGTGAATATCCCTGTTAACGACTGACTTTCAAGTTTTTGTTTCTTAGTGGTACTGGAGTTTGAATTAAAAGCCTCAACTTTCTCCAGTCAGCTGCTCTTACCAGTGAGCTATTCCTTTAGTCTTGTTTTTTAATTTTTTTTTTTGTGTGTGTGTGTGTGTGTGTGTGTGTGTGTGTGTGTGTGTGTTTGTGAGTCATGGGGCTTGATCTCGTCCTAGGCACTGTCCCTGAGCTCTTCTGCTCCAGGTTACCACTATACCCTTGAGCCAAATCCCATTTCTTGTTTTCTAAAGGTTAATTGGAGATAAGATTCTCAGGTTCTTTTGTACCAGGGCTGGCTTTGAATCTTGACTCTCAGATCTCAGCCTCCAGAGTAGCTAGGATAATAGATGTGAGCCACCGCCACCGGCTAATTTGTTTTTAATAGCTCGAACTACCTTTTTCCCAGCATCAGCATCTCAGTTAGCTAGTATTACAGGCATGAGACATCAATGCTCAGATTACTTTTACACATTTTAATTACTTATTTAAAAGCATCATGCAATAGGTAAAATATTATAAGAATAAAATATTGTTGGTCTGTGATCAGAAAAATAATATAACCATTGCAGTCAGGTAATATTAAGGAAAAAGCAATATCACTATGCCTTGGCTCTCATGTATTTAAAATCTCTACCTCCAAGATTTTCTTTTCTGTTACATTGTGGACATTTTATTATTTTTTTCTTTTTAAAAAAACTATTTTACTCTTGGGGGTGATTTTATTGTTTTACTTTCCATCTTATTTTGGCTTTTTAAATTCTCCATATTGTCTTAGTAGACTTGAGCTCCCAATTTGTTGTCCCATCTCTCTTTAGAGAGTATAAGGAGTGTCATGGGTTCCCAGCCTCTTAAATTGCTCAGTGTTCCATTCTTTCTTCCCCTTCTTCCCTGTGTAACAAACTCTGCTACTAGTAATAAATTAAAAATTCCATGAGGGGAAGAAACTAGCACAAAATAGATGAAATTCATAGTGAAACACACACAAGAATGATTCCATTTAGTAATGACAGATACAAAGATGTCTAAGTGAATAGAAATTTATATTTAATAGATAAATTGTGTATTGTGAAATTGATTTTAAATTAGAGGAAGTTTTGTAAAAAGTGTTTAGTGTTTAATGTAATAACACATGATTTTCCTTTTATCTTTTCTAGAATTCTGGAGGTGGAAATGGAATTGATCTGTCAGTGTTAAATGAGGCTCGAAATATGGTGTCAGATCTTCTGGTTGACCCAAGCCTTCCCCCACAAGTTATTTCTTCTCTCCGGAGTATCAGTAGCTTGATGGGTGCTTTCTCAGGTTCCTGTAGGCCAAAGATTAATCCTCTTACCCCATTTCCTGGATTTTACCCGTACTCTGAAATAGAGGATCCATCTGAGAAAGGAGATCGAAAACTTCACAAGGTTAAAATACAGTAATCATCCAACCCTACTTCTCATGTTTAATGTTACATCCCAATTAAAACTGCTCATTTGGATGTTATATAACACACAACTTCTTTTCCAAGAACCAGAGGCATTTTTTTTATATCATGGTGCTTGGAACTGTTGAGGCAAAGCAATTATGATCTCAAGTAGTTCTAGATCAGTACTCCAGTTTTTATTTTATTAATTTTATTAAATTTTCCTGGAATCCCTGATCAAACTAGGCCTTAAACATGCCAAGCAAACACTACATCCTCAGCAGTTTTAATTTTAAATAAATATTGCTGTAATCGACACCTATAATTTAAATGCTAACAACTATTTTATTTATTCAGAGAACTTTGGCTTATTTTTGTTATTATTAACATGCCCACAAATAGCTTAATCATAGGGATTATTTTAGTTCAATAAACTTATTCTACAGGTAAGGAAATAACCAAAAGAAGATGGAATTCTAATTAGTTAATTTTGTTAATTATAATAGTGTATACAGTATCTAGAAAAGAAAAGGTAAATTTATCTTTTGGAATGATTTTTGATCAGTTAATTTATTGACAGATCTCAGCAGTAGCGTTTAGGATATGTTGAAAATTAAAGCAAAATTAAGGCCGAATATCTAAAAATTACAGAAAATGATCTGGATTATAAGTAGGTAGGTGATGTTTTCATTTAGAAACCTTTTTTATACTAGTGCCTCTGTTAGAATCCATTTAACAATGCTACTTTTATATGCCAGTATTTTTTAGGCCTTTGTCTTACAAGGAGTTTTGTTACACAGATGATCTTCAGTAAAACAACTTTAGTGTGTTCCAGAGTTAATTTTAACCCAAATTGTTGCTGTTCTTTTATGTTTTCCCTTTGTTGCTTGAAATGTTAATTTAAAAAAATAATAATTGCTGCCGGGAGTTTGGCCTAGTGGTTAAAGTGCTTGCCTGGCATGCACGAAGACCCGGGTTCGATTTCTCGGTACCACATACATAGCAAAAAGCCGGAAGTGGTGCTGAGGCTCAAGTGGTAGAGCTCTAGCCTTGAGAAAATCCAAGGACAGTGCTCAGGCCCTGAGCTCAAGCCCAGGACTGGCAAAAAAAAAAATAATAATAATTGCTAGGGCTGAGAGTTTGGCCTATCGGTAGAGTGATTGCCTAGCATACATGAAGACCCAGGTTCAATTCCTTGGTACTATATACATAGAAAAACACTAGGCCTCCTTGGTACAGGTCGAAACTTTCTTAATAAGGACCAAGAATCACAACAAATCAGAGAAAGACTGGATAAGTGGGACTGCACTAAACTGCAGAGCTTTTGTATGGCAAAGAACATAGCTAGTAAATTAATTAGGAAGCCTACAGAATGGGAGAATATCTTCACCAACCATACAATGGACAAAGGCCTCATATCTAAAATATATCAACAGCTCAAAAAATTGAATCACTCCAAAACTAATCTCCAAAGTAACAACCATCCCATTAAAAGATGGGCCAAAGACTTAAAACACAAAAATGGCCTATAGACACATGAAGAAATGCTCAACATCTCTGGTCATAAAAGAAATGCAAATCAAAACAACTCTAAGATTCCACCTCACTCCAGTTAGAATGGTCAGGATCAAGAGGTCAGGAGGGGATGTGGCCAGGAGGGATCATTACTACATTATTGGTGGGAGTGCAAACTCATTCAACCACTATGGAAAGCAGTATGGCAGTTCCTCAAAAGACTAAACATAGAGCTCCCCTATGACCCAGCAATTCCACTACTAGGTATTTACCCAATTGTCCAGAAACAAGGACATACTAAATCCACTGGCACAATGGTGTTCATTGCAGCACTATTTACCATAGCAAAGAGATGCCTCTCAGTTGATGAGTGGATCAACAAGATGTGGTATTTGTACACAATGGAATTCTATGCTGCTGTCAGAATGACATCGCCCCATTTGTTAGGAAATGGAAAGACTTAGAAAAAATCATTTCAAATGAAGTAAGCCAGACTCAAAGGAACATAGGCTCAATTGTTTCCCTCATTTGTCATAATCAGTAAAAACCTTGGGCTCTCATAGCAGAGATTTGCAATAGAGCAAAACATACATAAGGCCATATAGTACGATGAAAGGACCTCTAGGATATAGAAACAAAAGCCATATAATGAGTGATTGTTGTCCTTAATATACTATGTTATCTCTCATCTCTTTTGCTGTCTCTTGGTTATCTCATATTGTGACAGTATCTCACTTTGTTATCTGGTATACTGGATATATTTGTATTTGGTTATTTGAAATAGGATAGGGAAGGGGGGAAAACAAGATGAGGGGTGGGGATGGGGGGGAGGGAAATGGTGACCAAGACATGAGAAAGGGTATCAATGTATGTAAATTAATGCACCTTATATCTGGCGAATATAATTTAACCCTTCTATTAATTACAATAAAAAATATATGAAAAAAAAAGCCAAAGTAGTGCTGATGCTCAAGTGGTAGAGCTCTAGCCTTGAGAAAGTCCAAAGATAGTGCTCAGACCTGAGCTCAAGCCCAGGACTGGCAAAAAATAATAATAATTGTTAAAAAAACCCTCTTAATCACAAACCAAGCATGGCAGCATACTTCTATAATTCCAGGATTTGGAGGCAGGTAGATCTCAATTTCTGGGTTAGCATGGACTCCAGAGCAATACCCTGACTCAAAACTTTTTAAAAAGAACCAAACACACTTAACCATTAAAGTCCTATTAATATTAGTATTATATTTGTTGCTGTGTTTACTGGTTTACTTTAGAAAGATTTTTAAGCATATTGTTAATTTAACAAAATGACTAAACAGCTCACATCATGAGGATTGCTTATTAAGTAGGCTTATTTTGGATACTGGAATTTACTGTTAGGAGTAAAGCTGTATAAAAGTCAGGAAATAGCTCTCATTCCTTTTTGTGTACTTTAGATACTTTATTGGAATTCCCTATATTGGAATTAATCTGTAATTTTGGAAAAATGTATAAAAACCCAATATTACTTCAGAAAGAAACACAGCATTTATGAAAAATGATTAGTAGGCAATATCATCTGTGTGACTAAGAAATAAATACTAGATGAACTTAAAATCATGAGCCTTTACAAAATCAATGTCCTTGGGAAAATGTAAATCTAATATCTTTGAGAAAATAAGAGAATTAATAAGAGGCAAAAACTTTTATAGCTGGTCGATGTGGCTCATGCCTGTAATGCTAACGACTTGGAGGCTGAGATCTGAGGATTGAATTTCAAAGCCAGCCTGGGCAGAACAGACCATGAGACTCTTATCTCCAATTAATCACTAGAAAACTGGAAGTAGAGCCAAGGCTGTAGGGGTAGGGCAGTAACCTTGAGCAGAAGAGCTCAGAGACAATGACCAGGCCCAGAGTTCAAGTCCCATGACCCACAAAAAAAAAAAAAAAACAATTTTATGTAAATCTCAGTTCAGTAGTAAAAAATGTAATTGAGCATTTGGAATAAGAGAATGTTTTCAAAGGTTTGGGTAGAGCAATGCTTAAGATGTTCTGTAGTTAATATAATCATTAATTTGAAAGGTAACATAATCTTGGAAGTTGCTATTAGATTGCCTTGTACTAAAAATATTTTTAAAAACTTAAGATACAGAGCTGATCATTCCTCATTCTAAGCTTGTCCTTTGAAAACGATTGTTAGATACATTTAATGCACCTACTATCTGATGAATGTAACTGTAACCTCCCTATTCATTAGCCTGACAATAAAATAAAATAAAAAAATAAAGGAAAATAACAAAGTATATAATTTATATTTAAATATAATTTAATGTTTTATAAATTTTTAAATGAAAAATATCTACTTAAATATGTTAACAATAAAGAAGATATATTAAAAAATAAAAATTCATTTAGCTATCTAAAAATAAAATTTACAAATGAAAAAATCTAGGTAAAATTACAGAGTTCATAAATTGTTTTTGGTAGTACTGATGTCTGAATTTAGTACCTTGCACTGCTAGATTTATACTCTAGCACTGAATCAGATCTTCAACAGAAATAAAATTTTTTGTAGGAGAGAAATAACTAGAAAAACAGTATGGAGTGTGAGACTGGGAGCAAACTGACAGATTTTCAGAATGAATTTTTTCATCTGTATATGTTAAAAATATACTTGTTTATACTTTCATGTGCCATTATAATAATTACATATATATGTCGTATTAAAGGATGACAGTTGTAACTCTTGTTAAATCATCTAACAGGGGATAAGCAGTAGAAATAGTTTACCACAGATGAGGAGAAGCTCTGGAACTTCAGGATTGCTATCTACTGAACAATCATCAAGGTGGGAACGAAGTAATGGTAAAAGGCCTCACCAAGAATTTAACATTCCAAGGTAAAATGCCCAGAGCCTTTAAAGAAAGAAAGCATCCTGAATACAAGTTTCTGTACTAGTCCTTCCTCCCTCCCCCCAAATTTATGGCTTGGCAGCACTGGCTTATACATGTAATCCTAGCTACTCAGGATTCAGGTGATAATGACTCACTCCTATAATCCTAGCTACTCAGGAGGCTGAGAGCTGAGGATTGTAGTTTAAAGCCAGTCTGGGCATTAAAGTCTGTGAAACCTTTATCTTCAATTAAGCACCAGAAAGCCAGAAATGGAGCTATGGTTCAAGTGGTAGACCTCCAACCTTAAGTAGAAACGCTAATAGGACTTGTTTTCGATTTCCTTGAAGTTTTGAAATTTGTCTCTGTTTAATTTACTTGAAAATTAAGTTCAATTTTGTTTTAAAAATAATTGAAGTACAAGCAAATGATATCACCTTTAAGAATATCCCCTTCCCTTATTTTCCAAGAACGATAATCTTCCTTGAGTAAATGGAGTGTGACAAAATAGGAAAGACAAGGAATTTGATAAGGGCTAATTGATAACTGAACTAAGAAAAGTTGTATGAGACTAGATACAGAATCTAGATTTATCTTTAAACCTATATCAGAATGTCCACATAGAAGAAAATAGGCCAATAACTATTCAAAGAAAGGAAAGTAATATTCATGTTGTGTTTCATATGCATATGACATTGTGTCCAAAACTTTTGTACAAATTATTCATGTATTTATAACATATAACAAATTATTTTTTATCATACTATTGTGCTATGATTATATGTTTACATTTAATTTCTTTATAAAAGTCCTAAACTCTACATTAAATATAATGATAATATTTGTGAGGAAGCAGGAAAAGAAAATGATGAAAAACTATACTTTAGTTCTCTTTGATTAGCTTCACTTGCCTTACATAAGCACTTACTAGAAAAGACATTGAATCAGAATCCCTGAGGATGGAATGAGTAATCTGTGTTTTAATGGAAACTTGCCTTAGGCCAGGGAATCAGAAAACTGAAACCTTTGGATCGCCTCTGGTCCATAGGGTATGTTTTCTTTTCTGATGTTTTTGTTTTGTACTGGAGTATGAACTTAAGGCTGTATGCTTGTTAGGCAAGTACTTTACCACTAAAGACAATCTCTCAGCCATTTTATTTATTTTTTTTCATATATTTTTATTGTAATTAATAAAAGGGTTACATTATATTCACCAGTTAGAAGGTACATTACTTCACAAATATTGATACCCTTTCTCATGTCATGGTCACAACTTTTTAAGTTTGATTCTGTTTCGGACACTTCAGTGCAATGTTTCCTGGCCTGTCACTTTGGGCTTGTTGGAGCATAATACATCAGAACAAAAGAATATTGCAGATAGGAAGCAAAGACAGAGAGGTGGGGGGAAGAGGGAGAGAAAGTACAAGAGAAAGGAAGCCTCAGTCTCAACATCCTGTTCAGAGACACATTCCCAGTGACCTGTCTTCCTCTGGGTCTTACCTCCTAAGGTTCTACCACATCCTAGTGGTACCATATCAAACCTTCAATGCATACACCTTTGCAGAGCATTTCATAACTAATCTGTAGCAATGGTCTTGATAATTTCTCTATATTGCTTTCTAAAAGGGTCATAATTATAATCAGCAATGCATAATCATTCCAGTTTTGCCACAACTATGCCAACATTGGGTGATTTACAGATTTAACAAGTATGAAATACTTTAGATCCCAGGCCAAAGTCCAAGAGACTCCATATGCCAAATGAAGAGACATGATGAAGAGAAGAGAAAGATTTATTACATGGGAGCCATGGGAAGACAGTACTTTAGTTCATTTTCAGCCATCTTCAGAGGTACAGACACTGACTTCAGGTTAAATAGGAAGAATTGAGGACAGTGGGTGAGAAAACTATGTGTAGTCGAAACAGTCCTAAGTTACAGCTGTGGCCTAGTTGACCATTATTTCAGACTTTGTCTCAGGAGGAATTCTGGAGAGGTGATTATCTCAGCCATTTCATAGAAACACAACCATACCAGCTTGTTTATTGTTATTTATTAATGTTTCTGTGCTACTGTGACAGAGACAACACTTCAGTTACAACAGAGATGATAAGTATGGCCTGCTTCAGAGTCTACAGTAGTATTTATTAATTTTGCTGATTCCTACTTTAGAATGAGTAAGCAGGTATTGCTAATTGAAATGAAGATCGAAAAGGATATAAAGGATTTTTTTTAACCTTATCTTTTTTTTTTTTTTCAGTCAAGGATGCCATCAGAATGGGCCCTTTAGTTCCAATTTCTTGACAGTGCCAAAGCAAAGGTCATCTTCTATATCGCTGTCACATCACGTAGGTCTGAAAAGAGCTGGTAAGAAATTCTGTTTTAAAAATATATGTATCTTGTCAAGAGACAAGATCTTATTGTTTTGTCCATACTAGGCTCAAAGTATCTTTCTGTGTACTAGAGGTATACACTATCTTGCCTGCCTTAAAAGATTTCTTTATGATGTAAATATGGAAATTTTCAAAGGACATGATAGTGCAAATTTTGCAAATTTGCACTGTTTCAATACTACATAATATATTTAAATTAATATGACTAAATCTGTTCAGGTTGGCTGCTATTTGACCATTTGTTAATCTATTTGATAAACACATTTTCAACATTTACTGTGTACTAGGCATTTTGTTAGGCATTAAGATTTCAAACAGAAAGCACAGAATTACCTGACTAGCTTAAATGTTTGCAAATCTAGAATAAAGGAAAAATCTTGAAGAAAGGTATTTTTTTTGTAAAGTGGTAATTCTGGAGAAAAAACATGAGTGTATCAAAAAACCTTGGCTACATCTTATTAATAAGTAAAACTTAGAAAAAGCTTTAAAACTTCCTAGGTAAGGGATATTTTACAAATATAACAGTCACCACAGAGAATATTGATATTCTCAGTCAGGTATAATGAGTGAAATATAATAATTTTTTTTGTGAAGTGTGAGCTCAGGGTCTTGTGTTTACTAGCAGTCTAGTTTACAAGTAGTCTAGTATCTGAGACACACCTATATCCTTTTCTGCTTGGGCTGACCTTGAACAAAAGATCCTTCTACTTGTAACCTTTTGTATACCTGGGATGGTAGTCATCCATTGCAATTTCTAGATTGAAATTGAAATTGATCTTGCTAACTTTTTGCCTGATCTGGAACTGAAGTGTCTTCCTAATGTCTGCCATTCAAGTAGTATATGGGTGGCCACATAGGTGAGAGCAAAGGGGTGAAATTGATCACGATATACTATATAATAAGCTGCTTTGTTAAGTGGCAATTCCTTTGTACACTATTTAAAGATAATAATTAAAAAGAGATGCATTAGCCACTTTTAATTTGTGTCATTTTTATATATTATTCTGTAAAAGGCTGTTTACTCAATGGTGAGTGATGACAGATATAAAAATTATTAAATTCCTAGAATGTCTTGAAACCCCCCCCATAAAATTTAATTTTTTAAAGTACAAATGTTTTTTTTAGAGCAGGAAAATGCTTTTTTATGTAAACATAAATACAATGAACACATTGTATGCATGCATTTATATATTGGTTGATTTGTGTTCTTTTCTTTTCAATTTTTAAGGTGCTTTGCCCAGCTTGAGTCCTGTGAATTCTCCTAGTTATGGACCCATGTCTTCTGGCTCTCTGACTAATCGATCACCCATAGAATTTCCTGATACTGCTGATTTCCTTTCTAAGCCAAGTGTAATTTTACACAGATCTCTGGGCAATATACCTAGTTCACCAGATTTTTATCAGTACTTTAGAAATTCTGAAAACAATCTGTGTAACAGGTAAGTTTCTTAACTTTATATTAATGAAATGTTACCAATTTCTACTTCTATCTAATACTAGATGATAAATTAATCCTATCCTCTTCTTCTTTCTTTCTTTTTTTTTTTTTTTTTGGCCAGTCCTGGGGCTTGAACTCAGGGTGTGGGCACTGTCCTTGAACACTTTTTGCTCAAGGCTAGCGTTCTGCCACTTGAGCCACAGTGCCACTTCACTTTTTCTTTATATAGTGGTACCAAGGAATCAAACCCAGGGCTTTGGGAAGCTAGGCAAGCACTTTATCACTAGCCAAACTCCTACCCCCTATCCTTTTCTTTAATAAATTTTTATTCCAAATAATTGTTTTCCCAGTTCAGTGCTATTACTAATTTCCTAATTAAATATCTCTATCTGAAGTGAATCTGTGGTGAAATATAGTGGTGTTTTATTTATAAATAGAGAATTATTTTAATATACATTAGTGCTTCTTTGTGGTATCCAGTTCATATAGTGTTAATTTTCACTCAGGCTTTGATAGAAAATTTGTACTTTACCTCAGATTCCAATGGTGACTTTCAGAAATGTTTTATTTCCTTCAAGGACAGACAGTTTCTAATATGTAAAGAAATTTTTTGAGGGGGGTGAGGAAGAATTCTAGTCTTAGAGTTTCAGTAGGTCCTAGCCTGAACACAGATATCCCTGAGCTTTTTTGCTCAGACCTGGTGTTCTACCACTTGATCCATGTCTCTGCTTCTGATTTTTTTGTGTGTGGTTAATTTGAGATAGAGTCTCATAGATTTTCCTACCTAGGCTAGCTTTGAACTGTGATCCTCAGATACCAGTCTCTTGAGTAACTAGGATTACAGGGCTAAGTCACCAGCACCCCATTCCAGCTAAAAATTTTCATTGACAGAGATTGGAATATTAGGATGTGTTGCATCTGGAATCTTAGTTAAAAATTCAGTAGACTTTCTAATTGTGTTTAGGTTAAAAGCTCTTAAACCTCACTATATAAACATTATTTATCTATTTTATTCTGTAAGTTGTGGACATCAAATACTAAACTATGTTTCAACATGTGAATTGGATGGTATTGACCACCACAATGGAAAATCAGGTAAGAATGTACAAGAGTAATTCCCCCCCCCTCTCCTTTTTTTTTTTTGTGGGTCATAGGGCTTGAACTCAGTCTGAGCACTGTCCCTGAGCTCTTCACCTCAAGACTACTACCCTACCTTTGAGCCAAGCCCCACTTCCCATTTTCTACAGGTTAAATGGAGATAGAATCTCAGGTCCTTTTGTGCTCTGACTGGCTTTGAACCTTGACCCTCAGATCTCAGCCTCCTGAGTAGCTAGGATTATAGGCTTGAGCCACCATGCCAGACAAGAGTAATTTCTTATAGTATTTGTTCTGAATGGATGAATAAATGGATTTAACTTCCATTTATCCATCTGTAAGTTTGTGTGTTTTATTTCTTTTGTGATGCTTGGGACCTAAACAAGGAATTTGTATGATCTAGTCAAGTGCATGACTGCTTAGCTAAATCCTTAGCTCTCATTTATTCATCTTTAAAATGAAGATAATGATTTTACTTATTTTACAGAAAAATTATTGACAAATTATAATAAAAACAAAAAATAAGAGAATGAATTATAATTAGTTGATGGTGAAAGTACTTTGAAAAGTCAAAAATATGCAGATAAATATTCTTTGATTTTGGCTAGTTTTGATAAATATTAAGACTTGTACTAAACAAAAAAATGTTAGCATGCTGTCATAGAGTGTAATTATGCGTGTCATAGAAAGGTATAGTTAATTATATCATTCTGAAACATGTTTTATCATCAAACAAAAATGTTGATAAAATAATTGTCTATGCTAAGAGTGAAACGTGAAAGAGTATAATTTGGTTACCAGTACTATTCTACTTTTCCATGTGAATTGATAAAGAGAGTATTATTAATTATATGGGCAGAGAAATATCTCAAAATTCATGTTATTTTGCTTTAAAATTTACATGTGACATAATTGTATTCACTCACAATTATGAATATTTTATATCAAATCAGCAAGTAAGTGTGTGCTGGTAAGGACTGGCTTTTTCTTATTTCTCACTTTTATAAAGAATATCCATCCTTCTCTTTCATTCTTTTTTTCTGCCAGTCCTGGGCTTGAGCTCAGGGCCTGAGCATTGTCCTTGGACTTTTACAAGGCTAGATCTCTACCACTTGAGCCTCAGCACCACTTTTGGCTTTTTACTATGTATGTGGTACTGAGAAATCGAACCCGGGTATTCATGCATGCTAGGCAAGCACTCTACCACTAGGCCAAACTCCCAGCCCTCTCTTTCATTCTTAAGTAGATATATAGTGGGTTGCCTAAGCACAAGGTACATGTGCAGAATAGTCTGATTAAATACAACTCAATAGTGTACTTTAAGCAGAATTCTATTGTGGATCACTCTAGGTATTTTAAAGCAATAACCATTTTTCTTGCAAAGCTTTATATTTATAGCAATTATATTTGTCTTTATTGCCCTGTACACTTTTTGAAAGATGCAGAAGACAGCAGTGTTGTTTTGAAAGAACCATTCAACCGTACAGAAATTCAGCAAGAAGAGGAAACAGAGAAGAGAGACAGCAGAAAATTATTTTTGGAAGGTGATAATCGCCTAACAGAAGAGGCACAGCAACCAAACGTAAAAGATAAATTTCAATATGATTATGTTAGAGGGAAAATATTTTTTACCCAGAACAAGATTTTTTAATGTAGTGATATTTTTATTTATTCATTTTTGTTGAGAAGTCACAATAACTGAAATAGTGCTTGGGATGTACAGAATAATTAGTCCTAAGCCTATAATCAAAATTCAACAGCTAAATTGATTTTTAAATGAATATATTTATTTAATTTCATAGAGGATATAGGTTAGTCTATTTCTTCAGTGTATATTTTAAAATATAGAGAGAAGCTGCATAATCATTAAGAACAAACAAAGAGAATGATATACCTATAAAAAGCAAGTGTTTTTCTTGAAGTTAAAAATGTAAGCTT
Source organism: Megascapheus bottae (assembly GCF_031878675.1). Lineage (NCBI taxonomy): Eukaryota > Metazoa > Chordata > Mammalia > Rodentia > Geomyidae > Megascapheus > Megascapheus bottae. The sequence continues at coordinate 34,465,756 of NC_143524.1, read as the reverse complement.
TTAGAAAACAATCCTTTCCATTAATTTGGGGAAGCTGTGTCTTAGTAATAAATGTCAATATACTGAAATAAGTATCTTTTACTTTTCTTTTTGTCGGTTGTGGAACTTGGAACTCGGCCAGGGCATGTTCCTAGCCTTTGTGCTCAAGGCTAGTGCTCTACCACTTCAGCAACAGCACCACTCCCCCCTCCCCCTCTTCCTCCTCCTTTTTTTTTTTTGTGGGTCTTAGAGCTGGAACTTGGCCTGGGTGTTGTCCCTGAGCTCTTCCACTCAAGGCTACCACCCTACCCTTCAGCTAAGCCCCACTACTCCGTTTTCTAGAGGTTAATTGGAGATAAGAGTCTCAGGTCCTTTTGTACCCGGGCTATATTTGAGCCTTGATCCTCAGATCACAGCCTCCTGAGTAGCTAGGATCATGGGCAAGAGCCACCTCGCCGCCTGGCTCTCCTCCTTTTTTAATGCAGGTACTGAGGCTTGAACTCAGAGTCTGGGCATTATCCCTTAGTTTTCCATTCAACGCTGATGCGCTATCACTAGAGCCATAGCATCACTTCCAGCTTTTTGACAATTGTTTGGAGATAAGAGTCTTATGGACTTTCTTGTCTGAACTGGCTTTGGGTCAGAATCTACAGAGCTTAGCCTCCTGAGTAGCTAGGATTATAGACAGGACCCCCTGGCACCAGGCTTTCTTACTTTTTGATAGCTGTAACTTTTAAAATGAAAGGAATGGATTTTAGGTTAATTCATTTTTGGGATAGAAAACATGTTTATTGTTATGTAACATCATTCTACAATGAAAATTAGCAAATACAGATAAAAGTATCTAGTGTATAGATTATATAATACAATAGAAAACAGCAGTGCTATTTTTAACTTAGTGGTAAGATTTGATCTCAGGGTCTTGTAGCAGTCTATCATTTGAGTCATGCTCCTAGGCCTTTTTATTTTTAGTTAATTTTTCTCCCACCATTTTATAACTCCTACATAGCTGAGATTATAGGTCTGAACCACCACACCTGGCTTGTGCTTTGAGATAGGATCTTGCTAACCTTTTCCCAGGCTAATGATTCTCATGTCTCCATTCTGCGAGTAGCTGGGATTTCAAGTGTGAACCATTTCTTCTGGCACTGACAGTTTTTAATATTCAATTTTAAGTGTTCTCATTTAGATGTGGATTTAACAGTACCTTGTTTTTTTGTAATATATTTACAGATTGAACAAGATGCATCACTGGACCAAATGTTAGTAGAAGATTATGACTCCTTAATAGAAAAGATGAGTAATTGGAATTTTCAAATATTTGAGCTTGCAGAAAAGATGGGGGAAAAATCAGGAAGGATTCTCAGTCAGGTTTGTTTTCAGATGTCTATTATATTTTACTATAAATTATTTTTTTCTGTAATGTTTATAAAAGTAAAATTTAAACATAATATTGGTTTAGGTATTAGTTTGACATTTTCATTATTTATTGAGTTATGTATTTTTTCAAAGAAACGAAACAGTTATATTACATGTTGTATCCACATTTTATATGTATACATACATGTGGTTTATTTGATTATATGAATGGAATTTAGTTTAATCAAAGAAGTAATACTGAATTACTTTTTTCTGAATCTTGAGGTGTAAAAGGACACAAGTAATACTTCACACTACTGTAACTGAAGCTTCATTTTTTTTCACCTACCTCTCTATATTTTACCCAAGGCCAAATAGTTTATTTCATGCTGGAACCCAGACTCAATGTCTACCTGATCAATCCACCTCTACCAAATATGACTCTGATTAATTCTTTAAATATCCTATTTACAAAATGCAGAAGCCTAAGGACAAATTATATTGCAGACATGAAAATTAATTTCATCAAATTCTTTAGGGATAAACATGATGAATATATTTTCTGACTTTTAAAAATACTTAAAAGTAGGAGGGCCCAGAGTTTGACCTAGTGGTACAGTGCTTGCCTAGCATGCACAAAGACCCAGGTTTAATTCCTCAGTACCACATATATAGAAAAAGCCAGAAATGGTGCTGTGGCTCAAGTGGTAGAGCACTAGCCTTGAGAAAGCCCAAGGACAGTGCTCAGGCCCTGACCACAAGGCAAAAAAAACCCCAAACATATATATATATATATATATATATATATATATAATTCACAAATCTTACAGTTGATTATGAGTAAACAACTAAAGAGAAGTATGGGATATTTTAAAAATTGAGACATGGTATTTTTGGTTTCTTTTGGTTACATGGCCCATAGGTTTATTTCCCTCCCCTCTCCCTCTCTCTTGATAGAAATTTGATGATTTTTAAAGTGAATTTAATTTAATTTACATTTAGGCTATGTATACCTTATTTCAAGACACTGGTCTATTGGAAATATTTAAAATTCCCACTCAAGAATTCATGAACTATTTTCATGCATTAGAAAATGGCTATCGTGACATTCCATGTAAGTATTAACCTATCTTATACATAAGTTCAAATAATACAAGTTGTTTTCTTCAGTAATACATCTTTCTCTTCATATAGTCCCTTAAATTTTTTTATTTCAATTTTAATTTTTATTGTAATTAATAAAAGGGTTACATTATATATGCCAGATAGAAGGTGCATTACTTCATAAATCCCTTAAATTTTTTTTACTAGAAGTTGAACTCAAGGCTTTGTGTTTATTTGGCAAGCACTGTACCACTTGAGCTTACAACTCAGTCTCCTTAAACATTTTTTTTTTGTTTGTTTTGTTTTGCCAGTCCTGGGCTTAAGCTCAGGGCCTGGGGCCTGTCCTTGGATTTTTCTCAAGGCTAGAACTTTACCACTTGAGCCTCAGCACCACTTCTGGCTTTTTTTTCTAAGTATGTGGCACTCTACCACTAGGCCAAACTCCCGGCCCACCTTAAACATTTTTTAAAGTGCATTTTTGAGAATTTTTTTAAATAGAGACTTAAAGATAAAATATATATTACTAGCACCTAAAGTTAAATGACATTAACATTTTGATATATACCCTCCAAGACTTTCTCCTTACATGAATTAATTTTTATAATGTGAATCATAACAATGCTTATTTATAATCTACTTTTTGCCTATTATAAAGTACATATCTAAAGTATATATACTAATATTTATCTGAGTACCTTATCTTTTTAAATATTTGCTAATATTAAGTCAAGAATTTCAGCAATATTTTTATTTATCTGTGCAAGAGAACTCTTTAATATATCAAGATACATTAGAAATAGATAAGGCAAAATATAATTGTGGTAAATTATACTTACTCATACATTTTGTTTATGGGGATTTGATATGACCCCAAATTCTTATACTTTATATAATACCATGCTTATATAATCATTTTAATAAAATATTTTAATAACTTTAGATCATAATCGTATACATGCCACAGATGTCCTACATGCAGTTTGGTATCTGACAACACGGCCAATTCCAGGCTTACAACAGATCCATAATGATAATGAAACAGGAAGTGAAACAGGTATGTCCTCCTACTTTAATTATTTGATTAAATAAGTCAAACTGTCTAATTTTATTGCTTCTTTTCTTAAAAAAAATTCTTTGACCTCTGGTACAAGAAAGAATTGTGTAAGCTATGATATGTAATGCTAACATAAAAAATTTAAACCTATTAGCCCACTTAAAAGCTAGATTTAGATCTCGTGGTTCTGAGTTTAACCTGTTTCCTTCTCTTTCTCATCTCTTTCCATCCTGTTGCTTTCCCCTCAGAGTTAATCATTATCCTGAGTATTGCAATAATTATTACCTTGATTTTTTCAATTTTTGTTGAATTTTAGATGTATTATATATGAGGTATATAGTATTACCACCTTAAAAAGAATATATTTAAAATTTTCACATAAATATTAAAATGGTATTAAAGAACTTGTGACCAAATTTGCTTCCAAAAGTTAATACTAGTCCAAATTATAAATGTAACTATAATGAATTATAACATTATAACTCTTATTTTGGCTAAAAGGTATGGAGAGGATACTCCAATAATATACATAATCAGAGAAGAATTAATTGATGCCAATACCTGTGAAGTGATAATACCATAGTAATCTTTGTAAATATCATTAACTCAGCACCATTTTGCATTTTAGTGGTTGTTTAATGAATTTGGTTTCTGTCATGTTCCTTCTGGTCTGCCATCTCTATTTACTTTTTCTGATGTCCTTTGTTCCATTCAGTGGTTCTGTCCTTTCATTGTACATCATTTTCTTTGACTTTTTTCTGTTTGGGGTTTTATAAATATCACTTTGTCTTCAAAGAACATTTTCATATTTCAGCATGTGCAAATATATAATTCTATCATATTCTGTAGTTTATGTTAAATCAGCCTTTGGTCTTACTGAGAAATATGTGAGTGTAACTTGTTCCTTTTCTCCTTGCTCTTGATTTTTAGTGTTTTTATTATAATACATTCTGTGATTTCTTTGTGTTCGTGTCCAAAAGGGGTAAGATATGTGGAGGACAAGTTGTCCTAAGTTGAAACACAACTGATAAATTAGAAATTCTCTACCTAAAGGGTTCTTGGGATTCTGAAAGCAAATTCACATCTGAATACTGTTACTCTAGTCCATTGATTCTAAGGCTGTAGAATTGATATGTAGTCCAGACAATGAGAAGCATGGTAGGCAGTTTCAGGTTATGTGAGTTTCTAATTTTTTTAAATGGCCTCCAACAGATACAAAAAAGCTCGGTTTGTCTTACAGATTTGGGTGCTAGATTATTATTTTGGTAAATAGTGTACTTAGCCTGGGACTCTAGGTTTATCCCATGATCTACCCATAATGAACTTGGCACTGTTAGACCAAGCTGATAGGTGTGGTTGCTCTCAGTCATCAAGGAGGAGTGTTTTTATATATAATACTGACCTAGTTCTAGAAGCACAAAACATAAGTTCAGTCCCCTATATCACTATTTCCTAATACATTGACACTCCTTTCCTAATGCACATAGAAATGAAAGAGAAGGACCAAAAGATGATGTTACTGACAGCTCTTGGATGGGCGTATAAAGTTATAGCCATCCACTTTCAGAAGATACTGGCATATTGGGAAGAGCATGTGCATACACACGCACACACACACATTCACACACACACACACACACACACACACACACACTGGAGTATCCAATCATTTTCATGGTTGCATTTATTATCATTTCTGTGTTTAGGATTCCCTTAAGAATCTTTTTGGCACTGGGTTAGTCATTATGAATTGCTTTAGTTTTTGCTTATCATGAAAGTTTTTTTAAAATTTTTATTTTTAAAATTTCTCTTTCAATTCTACTGTATAGAGTAATCTACATTTATAGTTACATTCCTTTCTGGCTTTTAAACTTTGTGTTGGAAAACCAGAACTTTTACATTTATATTTATATATGTTATGGTGCTTCTTTTTTGGAGCTTTTGTTTTGAGTATATTATGAGATTGAATGATTCTATTTGGGTATCGTCTGGTGGGAGTCATAATTGCCTCCTGTATTTGGATAATTGTCTCATTTTCAAGATTTGAGACTTTTCTGCAATTAATTTATTCAATGTTTCCAGTAACTTTAATTTAAACCTATTCTATACTCATGATTTATAGATTTGCTCTCTTCATGGTGCTTGAAAGGTTTGGCATAGTCCATGAATTTCCCTCACTTTTAAAAATCATTGATTTTTTTTTTTTTGGTCCATTGTAGGACTTGAACTTTCCCTCATTTTTAAAAATTGATGTTTTGGGGGAGTCCATTGTGGGACTTGAACTCTGGGGTGCTATCCTTGAGCTTTTCAGCTCAAGGCTAATTCTCTACCACTAGAGCCACAGCACCACTTCTGGTTTTCTTGTGATTAATTGGAGATAAGAATCTTATGGACTTTTGTGCCTGGGCTGGCTTTGAAGGGCAATCCTCAGATCTCAGCCTCTGGAGTAGCTGGGATTAGAGGCATGAGCCACCTGAGCCTGCCTCATTGTCTGATTTTTTTCCAAACAAATGTAACATTTTTAAGCCTCAAAGACTGTATTATATTTAATTCAGTCTTTTGGGGAAGTTTCCATCTGAGGTTTTTTATTTGAATTGTTAGTTTCTAGAATTTCAATTGCACTTTTCTAGTACCTTTCAATTTCTATGTCTATTAAATTCCATTTTCATTGCTTTCCTTATTTTGTTTAGCAGTTTATTTTACTGGATAATGTATAGAGGGGTCCTTCTTGGAATTCTTATAGATGATTATACTCTAATAATTCACTGAGGTGTTTGTACATGTTCTCTTCGTTAATCATTCTTACCATCATTCTTTATTACTAGTTAGTTGTACAAAGGCGTTACAACTCTATAAGTCAGGTTATAAATACAGTGTTTAATGGTCAGAGTCACCCTTCCATCCTTCTCCCCATTTTTCTTTTCCCATCCCTACCCTCAATTACATAGTTTCCTTTTTACATAAGGTATATTGGCTATAATGAGTTTGCTTACCTTCTTGCTTACCCCAAAGACATGTTTCCAATTCTTGGTATTCAGTTTGATGAACTGCACTAGTTAAGCCAAGGAGTCACAACTTTTGGATTCCTCCATTAAGTATACCATCCTTTAATCAGTTTGTTTGTGTGTAAATTCATAGAGCCCTGTATATGTTATCATGCATAGTTGTAGTTTAGATCTATCTAGCTTTCACATATGGGAAAAAGCATGCTCTGTTTGTCTCTCTGAGACTGGCTTACTTACCATGATTTTTTCTAGGTCTATCCATTTTCCTACAGATGACATTATTCTTTCTAGTGAGTGAGTAAAATTTCATTGTATATATGTACCAACTTCCTTTTTTATATTATTATTTTTTATTAAACATATATACACTAATGTATTCAGATCCTAATATGTAAGTTTAAGTAATTATTGAGTATATATTTTCCATTTTTCAGTTTTTAAATATATATTTTTATAATTATATGTGAAATCCAGAATGGATATAACATGATAGAATTGAAATTATTGACTCTGATATTAATACTATAAGTCTTAGAAGTTTAATTTGTATATCCTCATGCATATGTTTAATTAAAAAATCAAAAATAGGTTTTTCATATTCTATTTTAAAAGTTAATTTTTATAAAAATACATGGCATGAAAATTTAAAAAAAATTGGTATTTCTAGAGAATTAAAGTCACCATGTTAAAAATAATTGCCATGATGATAGGAGAGTCTATTAAATTGGGCTCAAAAGATCATGTTTTCAACAAGCGAAGTCATTTCTTGTTTTCACAAACAAGGAAATTCATTCTCTGTCTTTCTCTACCACTTTCTCTCTCTCCTCACCTCTCCCTTCTGCCCTCCTTAGTTTCTCTTCTCTTTTTTCTCTCTCTTTCTATTATTGACATAAATTAGTTTTACAAGGGGGAAATTTTTATCATATCTTTGATTTTATGTGTTATCTACTCCAAATAGTTTCTATTTTTTAAAAATAACAGCATAACTAGATAAAGGCAATAAAATACATGAAAGTACAAATGATTAGATTTTAAGAACTAAAAGTACAGTTTGGACAGTTAACATATTATCCCTAGCAAGGAAATAAAATAGAGTTAACTGAAATATTTCATCGTTTTCCATGTTTTCTCTGTATATAGTTTTCATTCATTAGTTTATTAGTTTATTTGTTTGTCATTGTCAATTGTGGGGCTTGAACTCAGTCTGGTTGCTGTCCTTTAGCTCTTTTGCTCAAGGCTAGCACTCTATCACAACATTACTTCTGGTTTTCTGGGGTTAATTGGAGATAAGAATCTCATGGACTTTCCTACCTGGTTGGCTTTGAACAGCGGCCCTCAGATCTCAGCCTCTTGGCTAGCTAAGACTACAGGCCTGAGCCACTAGTGCCCAGCTTCCATTAGTTTATAAAAGCTTCATGGAAGGAATAAAGGAATGGAGAGTTGTAGTTAGTGTTGCAAATGAAATGTCATCTTTCTGGATGGGATTTGAAAAGCATGTCTATTAACAGGACTTGTTTGATAATATATTAAATTCCTAATCTTTTTTTAAGTCAAAATTAATTATTATTTCTTTTTTCCTACATCCAATTTCCTGACCTTACTTAGCCTTTTTTGTTTTATTTTTTTGTTGAGTGTGGGGCTTGAACTCTGAGCCTGGGTGCTATCCCTCAGCTTTTTAGCTCAAGGTACTGCTCTACCATTTGAGTCACATTGCCACTTCTGGTTTTCTGGTGGTTAATTGGAGATAAGAATCTCACAGACTTTAGTGCCCAGAATGGCTCTGAACTGTGATCCTCAAATCTCAGCCTCCTGAAGTAGCTAGGATTACAGGCCACAGGGATTATCTAGCATTTAAATAACAAATATTTAGAAAATCAGATGTTTTAAAAAGTGTTTGTCTGAGTAAAAAAGCATAAAATGTCCTATGAGTATAGGAATAGTAAAGTACTATGATAGCCTACCAAATTCACAACTTCCATCTTTCACACTATGTCAGTTGTGTTGGAAAGTGTTTCTTCAAAGCCCGTGGTGTCCATTTTAAGATAATCATGGGAATTCTGTCTTTAGCACAATTGTGGTGAAGCTAACTGCTAATTCACATTTGTTTTGCTACTTATTGTTTCTCAGATTCTGCTGGTAGACTTACTCATGGGCAAATTGCTTACATTTCTTCAAAGAGCTGCTCTATTCCAGATGAGAGTTATGGCTGCCTGTCTTCAAACATTCCTGCATTAGAATTGATGGCTTTGTATGTGGCAGCTGCCATGCATGATTATGATCACCCAGGGAGGACAAATGCATTTCTTGTGGCTACAAATGCACCTCAGGTAGGAAATTATTTTTAAGACAGTTTAACAAGTAATTCTGAAAATTAACAACCCTGTTGCATATCCCTTTATAAGCCATTGGTAATTTTAGTCATAAAGCCATTCTATCTGACCCCAAAGCTATACATTGTAATTGACTGGTTAAAAACATGATTCTGGTTAAGTAAGTGGAAAAATCATTTTTCTTTAAGTTTTTTAAAAAAGGTAAATTATTTATGACATAGAAATCATATATAATGGGCTTTCTCAAGGCTAGAGCTCTACCATTTGAGCCACAGCAGCACCACCTCTGGCTTTTTCTATGTATGTTCAACTGAGGAATCGAACCTGGGTCTTCATGCATGCTAGGCAACCACTCTACCACTAGGCCAAGCTCCCAGGCCCAACCACTCTTGTTTTACTCAAACAAATTTAGGTAAATTTCACAGGATGGATGGGATATATTGTTTTTAGTGTAAATTGTGCTTGTTATATACATAGTTCCCTATTGAGCTAGGAGTTTGATTACTTCTTCTTGATGAGACAATGCTATTTTGATAGTTTATCATTATTTATCAAATTATAGCATAAATTTATCAAGACACTATTAGAAATTCACCCTTTATGTAGTCTTTGAAGTGACCCTTTCTCTTAGAAATTTATGATGTCTATTAAGATTAGTATGAACTTACTTAGGAAGCTAATCATGGTTCAAAGCCAGTGTAAACAGAAAAATCTGTGAGACTTTTATCTCCAATCAATCACCAAAAAGCTGAAAAATGTAGTGATAGTCCTGTGCACAAAAAGCTCAGAGATAGCACCCAGGCCCTGAATTCAAGTCCCAAGAGCCCGGTGTGCAGCACATGTACACAAAATAGTATTAAAACCTTTTATGTGTCTCACTGCAAATTTAAGGTCAGATCCTTGTATGAAGCAATAATATGACATTATTCATCTGTGCTGAAATCTAGACTGGAGCTGGGCTTTACAATTAAGCACAACAATCTCGCACAGTATATGTCTTACCTAATATTGCACAGTATTTTTATTTGTTCTTTACTAGATACTAAGGCCTTATAAACAGGATGGGTTTTTGTTGTCCATAGCTTTAAGTATGGCTCAGTGTGGAAGTTTTTGCTTACTTTAATAATTTAAAATTGCCTACCTTAAGAGGTCAAAGAAGCTTCAGAAATTCTATACTCCAAAGGCTTAGAGTACTTGAGAAGGTACTTCAAAGTTCTCCACTGGCATATGATAGAAACAGATTTATGTGTTTACCCATTGTAGTTTTATCTGTTTTATAGACTCCGTTAGGACAGAAATAGAGGATGCTTCTCTTTCTAACATACAGGTTTCTGGCTTGCCCTGGAAAATCCCTTTGCTTCCTCTTCAGTAACCATTGAGACAATGCTGGCTACAGAAATATATCTGAAATCTGCTCTAGTTCCCTAAAGTAGCTATGATCTGAAGCTTTACCCGAGAAGGTTTGCTTATTAAAGCAGACCTCAAAATACTACTTTTCTATCACTTGGGGTGCAGTATGATTGTGTACAAAGAAAATGAAATTTGGGGACAAATTTTATTTACTAGCTAAGTAAATTTTTACTAGCTAGTAAATTTTTATTTACTAGCTGAGTGTGCAGGAAGCAAAGGTGCATCTTAACCTCTTGATGATCACCTTTTTCATATGAAAATACCTGGTAAAATATCTAGTAGATGATATTACCCTACTTTTAACCTCTTCCTAACTCTGTTTATTGTTTCATATTTTTGAAATTCCTGTTTAATTTTTTTCATACATTTTAGGCAGTTCTGTACAATGACAGATCCGTTCTGGAAAATCATCATGCTGCATCGGCTTGGAATCTTTATCTTTCTCGATCAGAATACAACTTCCTTCTTAATCTGGATCATGTAGAATTCAAGCGTTTTCGGTTTTTAGTCATTGAAGCCATCCTGGCCACAGATCTTAAAAAGCATTTTGACTTCCTTGCTGAATTCAATGCCAAGGTTTGTTATGCAAATTTGTGTCTGACTTTAAAAAGGGAAATCAAGAGCCAGGGAGGGGACTCATGCCTGTAATCCTAGCTAATCAGGAGACTAAGATAGCTAGCCTAGGCACTAAAGTCCAAGAGATTCTTATCTCCAGTTACCCAGTAGAAAACTGCAAGTGGGGCTGTGTCTCAGTGGTAGGGCAGTAGCCTTGAGTTCAAGAACTCAGGGACAGCACCCAGACCCAGAGTTCAAGACTCCCCCCCCCCCCAAAAAAAAAAAAAAGGGAAATCATGAGCCTGGAGTTTGGCCTAACATGCACGAAGTCATGGATTCAATTCCTTGGTATCATATACACAGAAAAAGCCGAAAATGGTGCCATAGCTCAAGTGATAGAGCACCAGTCTTGAAACAAAAAAAGCTCAGTGACAGTGCCTAGCCCCTGAGTTCAAATTCCAGAACTGGCCTGGGCACTGCCTCCGAGCCTTTTTTGCTCAAGTTTAGTGCTCAGTGTTGCTTCTGGTTGTTAATTGGAGTCTCACAGACTTTCCTGCTGGGGCAGACTTCAAACTGCAGTCCTCAGATCTCTCAACCTCCTAAGTAGCTAGGATTACTGGCCTTAGGCACTGGGGCCTGGCCATTCTCTCCATTTTTTACCAAAGGAGACAAGTTTGCCTATCTAAAAGAGATTATCCCATCTAGTTAAATGACATTTAAAGAATATTTTATAGTTATTATAAACAGGACATTTTAATTTATTGATCTGTATGGCAGTATATAAATTGATAGAGTGTTTCTTACTTTATAGATGAAGAAAGTTTCAGATAGATGTAATTTTATTGGAATCATAGAAAGAATTAGTAAATCATTCTGACAGGGTTTAAAACTAAAAAGGCAAGCTTCTAGTTCTTGTGTTCTTTTAAACTGCATCACTTTGCCTTTCACAGCAAGAGCCAAATTCTTAGTTCTTTACATGTTCTTTTTTTTTTTTTTTTTGCCAGTCCTGGGCTTGAGCTCAGGGCCTGAGCACTGTCCTTGGACTTTCTCAAGGCTAGAGCTCTACCACTTGAGGCTCAGCACCACTTCCGGCTTTTTTTTTTTTCTATGTATGTGGTACCAAGGAATTGAACCCGGGTCTTCATGCATGCTAGGCAAGCACTTTAACCACTAGGCCAAACTCCCAGCCCTACATGTTCTTTTTAAAGGAACAAATAGTTATAATTTTACAGGTTTATTGATATATGTGCATGTTTTTACTATGCATAAAACATACATCTGTACATATAGATTATAATTCTGTCCTAAACACAAATATTAAAACTCATAGGTATTTGTTTTTAGAATACTATGCTTTTTTAAACTAAAATCCTAACAATACTTCAATGGGAAGTTGAACTCATGCAGATTTATCTTCTGGTATAAACTGATTAACAGAAACATTTACTGAAATTTCTTCCTGTCATTTGAACAGGAAACAGTTTTAAGGTAGGTAATTTGTTTTAAAAAATAGCTTAGAAAATTCCTTATGACTTCAGAGCCTAAAATAATTTTGTTTTTCAAAATAGGCTAATGATGTAAACAGTAATGGTATAGAATGGAACAGTGAAAATGATCGACTCTTAGTCTGCCAGGTGTGCATCAAATTAGCAGATATAAATGGCCCAGCAAAAGTTCGGGATTTGCATTTGAAATGGACAGAAGGCATTGTTAATGAATTTTATGAGCAGGTAAGTTGAATCATGGAATTTGTGTTATTAAAAAATTATTGTTACTATAAAAAGTTAATGGTCAAAGGGGTTAGAGTTATATAAGTCAGGTAAAAGTACATTCCTTTTGGACAATGCCACCCCTTCACTTTCAGTTTTTCTTTCCTATCCCCACCAACAAGTTGTATAGTTCATTATCAACATAGCGTCTAGTTAGTACTGCTGCATTGGTTTACCCTTTGTCCCTCCATTTGTATGCCTCCCTTGATTTGTGGAATATTTTTTAAGAGATGCCATGTGAGTAAGTTTATTTTTAGGATTTGGATAGCTATTTGAAGTGAATTCAGAGCTGCTTTGAAAGAGAGTTTTTGCTGAGAGTTTTTGTGTGTGTGCTTCTCACATTTACCTTCACTACCAAATTTTGAAGTAGCGGGCCAGGAGTTTGGCCTAGCATGCACAAAGACCTGGGTTCGAATCCTCAGTACCACACATATAGAAAAAGCTGGAAGAGGTGCTGCTGTGGGTCAAGTGTTAGAGCTCTAGCCTTGAGAAAGCCCAAGGACAGTGCTCAGGCCCCGATTTTAAGCTCCAGGACTGGTTAAAAAAAACAAAAACAAAAACAAAAAAACAGGCCGGGAGTTTGGCCTAGTGGTAGAGTGCTTGCCTAGCATGCACGAAGATCCCTGTTCAATTCCTTGGTACCACCTACTTAGAAAAAGTCAGAAGTGGTGCTGAGGCTCAAGTGTTAGAGTTCTAGCCTTGAGAAAAATCCAAGGACAGTCCTCAGGTCCTGAGCTTAAGCCCAAGACTGGCAAAAACAACAACAACAACAACAACAACAAAACCAAAAAAAAAGCAGTAACAAGAACAACAAAAATAAATGTACTGATGATCTGGAATGAGTTCAATGTATCTTGAGTTTACATAACAGTATAGGCTGTGATTGTAAAGTTCTTTTCAACTTTGAGGATCTATAACAGAACAGTTGATATTTACATGAAGTAGTTTTAAAGTGATTTCAGAGCATGCCCAAAATATATTTAAAGACTATTAACCTGCTTTCTTTTCATTGTTCCTTCCTCCCTCCCCCCTCCTCTTTCTTGACAGGGTCTCACTATATAGCATAAATTAGATTTGAATTCATGATCCCTCTGCATGTAGCTTCCTGAGTTCTGGGATTATAGACTGGTTCACCACCTTGAAGTTATCAGCAAATTTTCAGCTTTGCTGTAGAAATAGTAACTAGAGATATCAGTTACAAAGAAACATCAGTTGGGTAAAAATCCCACTTCTTTTTTTGTATTGTTGTTAGTTTTGCTAAGGGTTTGTTAATCTTATTTTTATCTTTTCAAAGATCTTTTTCTTAGAGACATTTTCTCTCAAGATAGATTTAATAGCAAACTTTGGTGATTGATTTTCAACAACTTAAATTATATTTTCTCTATAAAATTCTCAGGGAGATGAAGAAGCAAATCTGGGTTTACCCATCAGTCCCTTCATGGATCGTTCTTCTCCTCAACTAGCAAAACTCCAAGAATCCTTTATCACCCACATTGTGGGTCCTCTGTGCAACTCGTATGATGCTGCTGGTTTGCTACCAGGTCAATGGATAGAAGCAGAGGAGGAGGATGACACAGAAAGTGGTGAGGATGAAGATGGTGAAGGATTAGATACAGATGATGAAGACATGGGAGACAATCTGATTCCTAGTAAGAATAATTTATTTAAGAACTACACATGTCCCAGATTAATAACTACAAATGTCACCAATTTAACATGGATTAAACTTTTTTTAGCAGTCCTGTCTTGATATGTTCAAATTCAATAGTAATGCTGTGTTTCTGGGCACTATGCTAATGCTGTCACACACAAGAATTTTTGTTTAATTAATGAGTGTAGTATATCAGCCAGTGCTCTTCAGCAGGTTCTCCTATATATTCATACCAGGGATGCAGCCACATCTACACACATCTGTGAGGTTGATGGGTCCTAGTAGCCGGCTTCCTTTATCTTACGCTTCCCCAAATACCCTGTGAGCAGTTGAGGAGTGCAACTTTCAAAGCAGCCTAACCTAAGTACCAGGTAGCATATTCAAATTTGTGGGTTTTTTTTTTTAGATGGAATGTGAGTGCCATAACCCAGAGGTTATCTTTTTAATCATTCTGTTCACTGTTATAATCCATGTGCTTAAACCTATTGGTTGAACGAGTGCCTGAGTTTTATGGCTGCGATTGGAATTTGCCTCTTTTAAATTTCACAGAACCACAAAGAAGGAAAAGCAGGCGGCGAATATTTTGTCAACTAATGCACCACCTCTCTGAAAACCACAAAATATGGAAGGAAATCATAGAGGAAGAAGAAAAATGTAAAGTGGACGGGGATAAACTACAGGCGGAGAACACATTACCTCAACCAGATGAGATTCAGGTCATTGAAGAAGCAGATGAAGAGGAAGAGCCACAGTCTGAATGAAGGGAAAGTCATCCTAAAGCAGCCTGGAGTGCTGTGCCCAGGCTCAGAAATCATGACCCAGTGTTCACTGTGCTGACTTCCAACTGACCATTCGCATATGAACCAGCCTTAATACTGTGAGAGGATCCTGTTATTCTGGCAGATTCCCACTCCTAAGCACTTTCACCAAATGAACTAGAGCTAGGCTTCAGTTGGCCTCTGTTGCAAAGTCCTCCCTTGAAGCCTTCACTGGTATACAAATTTGTCATAATGCTGCTTTGCAGGGTGGTGAGCTCTTATTTTCTATGAGGTTGGGAGGCTGTATCTATAAACTCTCAAGTGACTTATTTCAGTTTTGAAAGTGGCTAGAACTTTCTGCTTTTATGAAAACAGGATTCAAATAGTATTTCCAAATGTATCTTTTATGTCTTTGTATTTTTTTATGCCTATCTAAAAATGAATCCATTGTGGCCTTTTTGAGGGATTTCTGCTCAATGCAATATATTGCTCAATGCTGTTATCCCAGCTAGGTTTATCCATGAAGGACTGAGTAATCTTTGTTATATTTAACAAAATTCAGGTGCATCAATTTCTGATGCTTTTTATTGCTGTGTATTATCTACTACATGTTTTATTTTTGCTCATAGTATTCAGGTTTGCCATGGACATCAGAAATCAGAATTGTATTGTGACTGATTTTTATGTTCCATGGTTGAATTTTGAAGCTGTTCAATAATGAAGGAATTTTGTTCTTTAGTCAGAACTGTTCTTACTTTTACTCTTGCTCAGGATTAGTATTTCAAACACATTGAGTTGTTATAAACATGGCATAGATTTGCCAGAAGAAAAAAAGTTGTTCTAATATTAATGTTAACTTTTTTAATGAATAAGTATCACTCTGTCTTCTTGGATGAATGTGAGACTAATTAAAGGCAAGAAAAAGGAGCTATCTGTCTTTTGCTTGAAAAAATGAAATGAAATTAATGCCATTAAAGATAAAGAATAATAGTATATGGTGGGCTCTAAAAGATATGTACATTGAATAATTAGCTAGAATATGTGGCAATCTTACATCCTTATTTTAGATGTCATGTGTTTGATATCCAATTTAGCTTTTTTTTTAATGACTCAGAACTACATAGCAGAAATGACCTGCCACTACTGAATAATTTTGGATCCCAATTGTAAACCTGATTTCTGAGATAAAGTAAATAATGGGAATACTTAATTTCTATATTAAAAGTCTGAGTAGGTTTATAAATTATTTCACATTAATAGTAATGATATTAAGATGGATAATAGTGATATAGTTGTTAGGGTGGACATATGTATCCTAGGTGTGAAAAAAATATTTGTTGTTACAAAGAACAGCCAACATGATACCCAGATACTAATACTTTTCATTATTCTTTAAGACCGCATGTTTTGGAATTATGCAATTTTGAAGACAGTGAACCATTAATTTTCAAGGTAGTTAACTTATAGTGTGATATTGGCTTAACTAGAATATTTAGGTTATTTGAAGGATCTCAAAAGCTCTTTTGATCTGGGTATGGTGGTATATATCTCTAAGCCTAGTATGTAGGAGGTGGAGGCCCAAGGATCGAGTGGTTGAGGCCAGCCTCAGCCTCTATACAGTAAGTGAATCACTAAGCTTTATTTATTAAATGTGTTGAGTGTTGCTGAATTCCTTCCTGCTAGTCTTGCTACCATTGCCACACAGTTTGCAAACTAATATATTACTGAATAATAAAATTTTAACCAATAATATATTGAGCTTGTACTTTTATATGAATATGTCTACATGTATGCCGGCATATGTACATGTCTGTGTATAAGTGACAGATCATCTATGCTTCTCTAAAATACATCTTACATTTCACCTCATTGTATTTTTCATTATTGTTTTCTTTCTTGTATACAATACATTATACACAGGTATGTATGTCAATTCATGTATGTGTATACACATATACATAGACTCAGTCAAATTTCTTTCTTTTTTTTTTTTATTTGGTTGGGCCTGGGGTTTGAACTCTGGGCCTAGGTGCTATCCCTGAGCTCCATTTGCTGAAAGCTAGTAATATATCACTTGAGCCACAGCTACATTTACAGCTTTTCCTGTGATTAATTCGAGATAAGGCTCTCAAGAACCTTCCTGTCTTGGCTGAGTTTGAACTGTGGTCCTCAGATCTCAGCTTCCTGAGTAGATAGGATTACAGGCATAAACCACCAGCACCCAGCTTCAAATTTCTATACTGTTATTTTAAAATTTATGTAGACTCACTATTTATTTGTTCATTTTATTTTCTTGAAAGAACCGTGGTTCTTATTCTATTAAAATATTACTGAAAACTCAAAAATAGTAAAATTCTTAAGCTAGTTAACTCTTGCTTAATATAAATCAAAATAACTAGTCCAAGGAAACTCAGTATTTTGCTTAAATTTTTAAAATTCATGTTTGTAAATGAATATGCAAATATTCTACATGCACATATACATATATAATATATATGTATATATATATATATAGTATTTTTAGATAGAATCTTAGTTAATAAATTGCCATATTTTTTTTTTTTTGCCAGACCTGGGCTTGATTTCAGGACCTGAGCACTGTCCTTGGACTTTCCTCAAGGCTAGTGTTCTACCCTGAGCCACTGTACCACTTCTGGCTTTTTCTGTATATGTGGTACCGAGGAATCGAACCTGGGTCTTCGTGCAGGCTAGTCAAGCACTCTACCACTAGGCCAAACTCATGGCCCCAAATTGCCATATTTCTTTATCTAATTTTGTTTTGTTGGGTTCTTTTGGGTGCTAAGGATTGAACCTCAAGCCTTTTGTATGAGAAGCAAGTGCTCTACCACTAACCTATTTTTCACCATATATTTTAGGTCTTATTTTGGTTGCTCCTGAATTGGATTTAATTTGTTCCACATTTTTTATTAGCATCAATTAGTTTTATAAGATGGTTTCACTTTGAAATGTCCATATATGCATAATGTACCTAAATTGAATTCACACCTTCTGTCACAGTTCAGCCTAGTGAAGGAAAACAAAAAAAGACCCTATTTCAAAAATAATTAGAGCAAAAATGGGCTTGAATTCAAGGCCCAGGAACTGTCTTTGGGCTTTTTTTTTGAATATATTCTTTTACACATTTATTTATTTGACCAATATTTTTGTGCAAAAACATCTAGCATGTATAAAAATAGGCATGAGGAATGCTTTTGTTCCTGAGGATTCAACCAAGACAAGCATTCCTTTGTCCTGTTATCAGAGTTGTGAAGGGGGTGAAGAAAGTGAAGGGAGAGAAAATCTAATAAGTAGTTGTAATCCAAATCCAAATAAAAGTCCTTTCTTCCTATTATTACCATCCCTGTCAGTAACACACATTGTCATTCTTTCCCTCCTGGTGGAAGAATATCATCCTGATATATCCATCTTCCATGGCTTTTCATACATGAGAGGTATTCTGTAGACCATTATTAATGATATATATGGAAGACTATCTTACATGCATGAAAGAAATTAAATTGCTGGAATTATTTTTGGGAACTAAAATCAGTTGCGGGAAATGGGAAAAGGAGGGTTGCCTTTGCAATCTTTTAGGAGTATCCGATGGTGCCCTGGAAATTCGTAATTAATTTTTTCCTCCAATATGCCTGGCACATAGAAACCACTCCATACATACTTGAATAAGTAAACAGAACGAATGTGCTTCCCCCTTTCTTGTTTATCAATAGCTCTCCTGAGGAAATGAACTCCTATGCCAAGGTACTGTCAGTAATTGAGGAGACATGCCATCCATTGCTTTGGCAGAGACATTTCCAAGTCCACAAAGCAACAGGCTGTTGGATATTTTGTTGTTTTTTTACATCTTTAAAAATCAATAGACTTCAATTGTTTCTGGTCATTTAAACCAACTCGGAGACCATTTTCTTTATAAATTGATCTTATTTGGCAAAGTTAACAGGGACCTTGTTTACAGTTCAGCAAACTTCAGTATGAACAGAGTATTCTGAAAACTCGGATAACTTGAGAAATGATTTTTCCAGATGGAAAGAAAATGTGTAGACATTCATGTTAATTTAATGAGTTTCGACCTGTGCCAAGGAGGCCTTGTGTATCTCCTATTCCTTCTTGTAAAGTTGTCAGTGGGTCGGCTTTTACCTCGAGGCCTTTGATCCATTCGGAGTTAATTCTAGTGCAGGGTGACAAAGAAGGATCCAACTTTGCACTCTTCAACTCTGAGCCACAGAGCCACTTCCAGTTTTCTGGTGGCTAGCTTGAGATAAGAGTCTCACCAACTTTTGAGCCTAGGCTGGCTTTGAACTGTGATCTTTAGATCTCAGCCTCCTGAGTAGCTAGGATTACAGGTGTGAACCACTGGCACCTAACTAGAAAAAATATTTTAATTTAGCTTGTCAATATCTCTCCCTTCTCTCTCTCAGAAACCATGCCATCATTTTTCATGGGTCTCATATCTTTTTTGTCATCTAGTCACAATGTGCTATTTTACATGAAGATTTTAACAAGTATATAGTAAAGCCATTGAAGTATTTATTAAATAACCATTTGCATATATTGATTTATATGTCTAGGCCCTCATGTTTTTGCCTTTCAAACATTACTTACTCTGCATCTTCTATAAATAATGATTATATTAAGGACAAATTTGTTCCCTTTTAATTAATGGAGTTGTTTATTGGGCTTCAGGCAGCCAGGCAAGAGTCTTCCCTATTATTTTTGGAGGTGTACAATCTTGCAATCTTCATGTTGTTAAGTGTGGAATGAGTCCAGTGATCTGCATGGAATTCAAAGGAGCCTTTCCAAGCGTGGTTTCTTCTTATTGATATTCAGTATTCCATTGCATGAACTACCTCTGGTATTCCAGGGTTTGTGGACACTTCACTCCAGTCTTGCCTCTGGCTTTATATTGACTTCTGGGGGGGAGGGGCAGCCTCAAAATTTCCCTCTGCTTCTCTGTGTGAATAGCTGGGCAAGAGAGTCCCAGAAATTTTAGCCCAAATATACTGCATTGTAACTCTATCCTCTAATGCCCAGCAGATAGAGGGAGTGGTCATGGTTGATTTGCAGAAGGTGCATTTTGGTCCATAGGATTTCACAGTCTTCAGTACTGAAAAGCATAAAGGTCTCTCCTTGGAGTCCTATAAATCAGAATTAATGTTGCAGTGTCTTGAGGATCCTACTGTACCAGGTAATTGTAATATCTTGACTCTCTCCCCGTCCTTTTCCAAAATTTACTGGATCATAGGCACTTCTGGGGAAGGAAGCTCCTGTGAGAGAAGCCAGGAGAGCTGGCTGGTGGGAAAGCACTGCACCTTGCCATTCGCCATGGGTAGCCCAGAGCCCCTCCACTCTCTTCTGGATGCAACAAAGGAGGCGCACAGCTCCGAGCCGCAGCTGGTGGCTGGCCCCACACCCTTCAGAGACGAGAGGGCCCAGACCCCACTCGAGGAAGCCTTTGGAGACTCGGTATTTTTGGGCTTTTTTGCTCAAGCCTAGCACTTTAACACTTTAAACCACAGCGCATTTCCAGTTTTCTGGTGTTTAGTTGGAGGTAACTGCCTCACAGACTTCCTGACCAGGCTGGCTTTGAACCATGATTCTCAGATCTCATCCTCCTGAGTACTTAGCATTATAGATTTTGTTTCTGCCATTTTCAGATGTAAGTGAACATTTTTGTTCCTGGTTTCAAACGAAATGCTTTCAGTTTTTCCCATCCAATATAATGTTGGTTGGAGGTTTGTCATTTATTAATTTGAACTATGATTGTTCACTAGCTTTAGGACTTTTAACATGAAGGGATTTTGAATTTAGACCTTTTCTTGAATCTATTCTGTCATTGATTCTGTTTATGTACTATATTATTGAACCTCAAAATAAAATCATATTTGCAAATATTTTACTGAAGATTTTTTTCCACCTATAGTTATCAAGGAAATTGGCTTAGTTTTCAGGCTTATTTTTGTTGTTGTTCCCTTATTTGATTTTGGAATTAGATAACATTGGCTTTTTAGAAGTGAGTATTGGAATGTTCACCTTTCTGCTTTGTTGAATATATTATGATTAGTGTAGGCTCTTCTTTAAAAGAACTAGAGCTTTGTGCATTTCATCTAGATTTCCCAACCTTTTGGAATATGTTCTCGAAATATTCTGAATCTCTTGATTTCAGTGCTATGGTAATAACTTAGGTCTTCTTTTGCTTTTGGTCACTTTGGCTAAAGTTTTGTGTAGTTCATTTTTGAAAGAGCCAACTCTATGATTTATTGATCTTTTGTATTATTTATTTGAGCTTTCATCTTTCTTTTCATCATTGTTTTGGGGTGTGGCTTATTTTTGTTTTTATGAGTTTAGGGTACATCATTGGATTTGAGATTTCACTTTTTCAAAATATAGACAAGCATATCTACAAGTTTCCCTCCTAGAACTGACTGTTGTATCCCACACATTCTGATGAGTTATGTTTTCATTTGATTTTAGGTATTTTAATTATAATGATATAGATGAGTTATTGTCATGTCTTTTTGGGTGTCTAAATGTCTACTATTTGAGATATCCATATCTTTCCCTAGATTTGGTAAAAATTTCTATTTCACTAGATTTTTTACTTGCAAGTCTGTTCTCAATAATGTACACCCACACCCTTTCCACTAATGCCCACACTAGAGATAGGACCTGTGTTATTTTGCTTTCATTCATTTTTTTAAGTGTATGCTGATTGTATTTCAACATGGTATTGCAAATTTTTATTTGCATGTATGGTACTTTAAGTAGATTGACCTCCTCTTTTACACTTTCCTTATCCTCACCATTCCTATTATGCAATAGCTTTCTGAGTTTGATTTTGCTATTTTCATTCAAGATGCAATGTATTTCAATGTTGTTTATCTTTAATAGTTTCTTTTTCTCTTCCCTTTAATCCCCTCAAATAGTCTCACAACTGCAAACATTAATATCTGTAAATACAAACATAAAATGAGATCCCATGGGTGCTGATAAGCATATGTTTATCCTTTAGGTTTAGCATCCATATATGAGAAAATATGCAGCTTTTGTCCTTATGTCTCAATGATTTCTAGTTTCATCCATTTCCCTGAAAACAATATAATTTAATTATTTACAGCAGGGTAATACTCCATTTTGTGTATGTGTGTATATATTCTCATGATCCAATTTACCAGTTGTAGTGCATGTGGGCTGTTTCCAGAGCTTGACTGTTGTGAATAGTGATGCAGTTCCTCTATTGTATGCTTACATGATAGTGTGCAGGTCCCTCTATTGAATCCTTACATTCCTCTGGATAGATGCCCCAGTGTTATCACTGCATTGTGTGGTAGCTTTATTTTCATTTTTTTTCAGAAATCTCCACATTATTTCTATAGTTGTTATTTATATCCCTACCAATAATTGTAGTATGGTTCCTTTTCCCCCAAATCTTCATCAGCATTTCTTATGTTTTCTTGATGATTCTCTTACTCAAGTTAGGTGAAATGTTTGGATTTGTACTTAATGGTCAAGGATGCTGAACATTTCTTCATACATTTATTAATAATACTTTTTAAAGAATTGTGTTCATATGATGTATTTTGTGATCAGTCCTTTTAAATCATATTTTTAATCTATATGTATATTTTGGTTATTACCTTTGTTAGATGGCAAAGATTTTCTCCTTTTTGGAAGCCTTTTAGTTTGATGTCTTCCCGTTTGCCAATTCTTGAATCAATTTTCTGAACTATTCAGTATTGAAGTTTCTGCCCATGCCAACATGTTCTAGTACTTCCCTAATTTTATCCTGTAGTAGTTTCAAGCTGTCAGGTCTCACATTAAGATCTTTAATCCACTTTGAATTGCTATTAGTACAGGAAGAAAGATAGGTATCAAGCTTTAGTTTGTAGGAATCCAGTTTTCTTACCACCATGTTGAAAAGTCTATCTTTTCTCCAACTTATATTTGGGGTTCCTATTAAATGGCTGTAGCTGCATGGATTTGCTTCCCTTGTTCCAGTGATCTTGGTTGTTATTATGGTTCAGCAGTACAATTTGAAATTTGGTATTATAATACATCTGGGTCTTCTGTGCTTCCATGTGAGCTTTAGAATTGATTTTCTGCTAAAAATGACATTGGAATTTTCATGGGGATGATGCTGAATCTGTAGATTGCCTTCAATTTGTAGAATCATTTTCATAAAATTGTTAATCCAAAGTAAGATTGAGAGGTCTTTATAACTGAATATATTCTTCAATTTCCTTTTCTAAGATTTTATATTTTTCATTGTAGAAGTCTTTCACCTTCTAGGCTACCTATTCCTCTATTTCTTAAAGGCTATTGTGAAAGGAATTGTTATCCAAACTTCTTTTGCAGTCTGTTCATTGGTGGTGAACATAAAAGGTTCTGATATTTGTGTTGGTTTTGTATCCTGCCACACTGCTAGCTTTCTCCCCCACCCCTTAGTATATCAGATTTAGGAGTTTTGGGTTAGAATCTTTATGCTCATAAATCTACATACTGATTTTTTTGGATCCCTGAAATTTCAATGATATATGTCTGTCGAAGATATTGGTCCCTAATTGTTTTGTGTTTTGTCCCTGTCAAGTTTTGGAATGAACGTAATACTAGCCTCACCAAATGCATTGATAGTGCTCCTTTCCTTGAAATATTTCCATGAAATATTTTGAGGAGTACTAGAGTTAGTTCTTCGAAAGTTTTGTATAGTTCATCTGTGAATCAGGTCCTAGACTTTTATGGGAAACTATTACTGTTTTAATTATTATTTGCTATAAAGGAATTTAAATGCTTTATATCCTTCTGGTACAATTTTGCTAAGTCAATTACATCTATGAATGCATACATCCTTCAATTTTCCAATTATCTTAAATGCATGTTTTCAAAGTATTACTTCACAATCTTCTGAGTTTCATTGGTATTTGTTGTGATGGCCCTAGATCTTTACCTTCCTCCTTGTAGTCTGATTGGTTAAGGGCTTTTCAATCTTACTTACCTTTAAAAATAACAATCTTTTGTTTCACCGATTTTTTTGTGCATTTTTTTTGCCAATTCTGGGGCTTGAACTGAGTATTGGGCACTCTCCTTGGGCTTTTTCAGGGCTATCCCTCTACCACTTTTGCCACAGCATCACTTGCAGCTTATTCTGTGTATGTGGTACTGAGATATTGAATATAGCACTTCATGCATGCTAGGCAAGCACTCTACCACTAGGCCACACTCCTGGCCCTTGGTACATTTCTTTTTAAGTCTCCATGTTATATTAGATTAGCTTGTTCCATAATCTTTATTATTTCTGCCTGCTAATTTTAGGTTCGTTTTTCTAGAAGTTTGAGGTGTTTTCTTAGGCTATTTATTTGACATCTCTAGAATCTGATAGAATGTTGGAAGTATTTCTGTTTTCTTGTATTAGCAAAGACTAATTTTATGTCCTAAAATACTATCTATTTTAGAAAAAGTTCTAGGGTTGCTAAGAATGTATTTTGTACAGTTATTGGGTAAAATACTCTGTAAATGTCAATTTTGTCTTTAAATCTGAGGCTTCTTTGTTGATTTTTTTGTCTACATAACATAGCTATTGTCAGAGTGGAGTGTTGAAGTTTCCCGATATTGACTTTTTTTTTTGCCAGTCCTAGGACTTCAACCCAGAACCTGAACACTAGAGCTCTATCACTTGAACCACAGCACCACTTCCAGCCTTTTCTATGTATGTGGGACCAAGGAATCGAACCTAGGTCTTAGTGCATGCTAAGTGAGCAATCTCCCACTAGGCCAAACTCCCAGCCCAAAGTTTACCTCTTTTTTTTTTTTTTTTGGTCATAGGGCTTGAACTCTGGACCTGGAGCCGTCTCTGAGCTCTTCAGCTCAAGGCTAGCACTCTACCACTTAAGCCACAGCGCCACTTCCTGAACTCTCCCAAAATAATCTAGTGTATGAAGCCAGTGCATCAATATTTGTCACAAAGATGTTAGCAGTGGTAGTTTAAGGGAAGAGAATACTATCACTAGTTATATAATCAGGTACATATTCAGGCCTAAGTGAATCATAATCTCATAGATAACACATAATTTTATGTTAATAATTCATTTAGGAGTGCTGAGCTAAAACTAAAAAACTTCCTTTCTAAGAAATCATTTAAGGTTTTCCTCTTTATACAAAGCTGGATAATAGTACACAAGCCACCCTTAAGAAAAGGTATTTATTATCCAGTAGGTAAATCAGAGGGATGGGAAAAATAGGATCTAACCATGGAGTTAAGGTCATACTAACTCTAAAACTTAAAGTTTCATTTTATTATTTAAATAATAATTTTCCTTGCACATAAAAACAGCTTTCATAACACAAAACTTGCAAATATTCAGTATACAAGACCAAACTAAGATTAAATCAATATTGTTTTTTTTTAAGTTGGTAACACCTTCTTTAATTTCCTATTAATAGTCCAATTAAAAACACTAACAACAAGGGCTGGGAACAAAGCTTAGTGGTAGAGTGCTTGCCTAGCATGCAGGAACCTCTAGGTTCGATT
Organism: Megascapheus bottae; assembly: GCF_031878675.1. NCBI lineage: Eukaryota > Metazoa > Chordata > Mammalia > Rodentia > Geomyidae > Megascapheus > Megascapheus bottae. The sequence goes on along the minus strand of NC_143524.1, from coordinate 34,440,242 downwards.
CCCTGGTACCAGATACTCAGAAAAAGCTGGAAGTAGTGCTATAGCTCAAGTGACACTTAAGAAAAAGTGTCCAAGGACAGTGCCCATGCCCTCAGTTCAAGCCCAGCACTGGCAAAAAGAAAAACCTAACTACCTCACAATAGATGAAAAGGATCAAGAAGGGTTCTGGGAAGGAAAAAGACAAAACCAAGCATTCAAAATTCTCTCCCCCCAACATTTTTCTCATTTTATAATCTAGACTTGTAAAATGTTTATGAATACATGATCATTCTTTATAGTTCGGGGTCTTCAGGAATAAGACTGAGTTGGTGACGGGATGAGAACAGTGAAATCTGGGGAGCAGCAGGATCTTTCTACACACAAACAAGTTGCACATCAGCAGTCAGATGGCGGTTATAGTTCAATATATGTAAATCAATATTCTTAATAAATATCAAGGTTAAATCCATATTCCTAATAAATGTTAAGTCCATATTCTTGATAAATGTTTGTAAACTAATCTACAAGAATATTAACACTATTGTATAAAGGTGTCATGTGAAGACAGCAATAAACAAGTGAATATACATTTCACAATTTACCATTTTTTACCTTTCACAATTTACCATTGTTTGTCCTTTCATGATTATTAATAACAATATCCCATCATGCTCAAGTACTCTAATTTATAGTTACCTTGTCTCTAAATCATGTTTGGATATGAGTATTTTATCTTTCAAAATGCAATAATCCATTGAAATGTGTAGAAATCTCTAAAATTAAAATATTTCCATCTTTAAGTCATGCAACTGCTTTTATATCGAACTGAAGCAGGATAAATGGCTGTTCTTACAAAGAATCAATAGTCACATGTTAATTTGCTGCAACGTTTAATGCACAGTGGCTATGGAATGGATGCTTAGGGATCCTGGAGACCCTCAATTTTTAGGAAGAGTGACACAGCTCTTACTAAGACATAATGAACAATGCTTGCAGGCTCTACATTGGGTAAGTATTTCTACTGTTATCTCTAAAGTGCCTCTGTAGTACACACTCATTTATTTGGATTGTTATTTCTTCGTTAAATTTTTACTAGTCTGGACTAGTATCCAGTCTATTAATGACAATAGCTGATCAGAGAGGAGTCAGCACTTGGAAGCAAAGCTCCTTGAGACATGAGACAAATAGAATAAGGAAGGGATGACAGGAAGCTTGCACTGAACAAGCATGCTTTTTTTTTTTTTTAAGCATCTTATGAGACACCTGCAGTTTGTATCTTTTTGTTACTCAACATTACTCTAGTATTTAACAACAACACATCTGTGTTCACTTGACTTTATAATACTGTGGTTTTCTTCTAAATACTACACTGATTAGGTTAAAAAGGTTTGGAGGAAAGACATAATCAACCTTATCTTCTAAAACACCTATGTACTTTCAACGTCTTTTGGCACAGATAAGATAGGGCTGGGGCTGCAATGTCATGCCTAACCTGGGCTTCAAATTCGGAACTATATCATGTGAAAAATGCAAATGAAACCTCTGAAGCAATGCTGTAAAAAACAAGAACATTTCCATCCAAGCCAGCTGTTCTCCAAGACAATGTCTTCTCCCTAAAGAAAAATGCAGATACAATAAGTTTTTAAGGCTTATAGTTGCTAAAAATTAATGTCTGATATTTTGTTGTAATTAATGAAATCTGGAATTTTAAATGTTTCAAAAGTTATGTTTAGTAAAATATTCCTTTTTTTTTTTTTTTGCCAGTCCTGGGGCTGGAGCTTGAACTAAGGGCCTGAGCACTGCCCTTGGGTTTTCTCAAGGCTAAAGCTCTACCACTTCAACCACAGTACCACTTCCAGCTTTTTTCTATATATATGGTACTGAGAAATCGAACCCGGGTCTTCATGATGCTTGGCAAGCACTCTACCGCTAACCCAAACTTCCAGTCCGTAAAGAATTCTTTTAAATCTTCCAATATACAAACTAGCATTTTCAGCGTTCACAAACTATTTGTTAAGTCATAAATTTCTTCAAAGTTTTAGTTCCATCTGCTCTATTACCTCTCTTACTTTCAAAATTACCACATATCCTAAGATATATTATGAGACCTAATTTGAGGTTTGCCATTTTATTCAATAGACTCATGAGAAGCTCATTTCAACTGACTGTATTCTCGAGGATAAGTCTGTGGGTCTCTTATATGTGTCCTATTTCACAGGAGAAACAATATTTCCTAGTAAGAGATGTGATAATATAACCTGGGAGGCTAGATTCCAGTCTTACTTTAAACTGTTCCTTTCTCAAGGTCTGTCTCTCAAGACATTTGTTAATAAATTCTAACTATACAAGTTTGATTAGAGTCAAAAAGTTTCTAAAGAAGCTTGTGCTTTTCAGCAGTTTAATGCTAGTTAATTAACTTACTTTATTTATAAGGAAATGGAAAGACTTGGAAAAATCATAAGTGAGCCAGACCTGAAGAAACATAGGTTCCATGGTTTCCCTCATATGTAATAATTAGTATGTGTCTAGGATTTTCCTAGGAGAGGAGCATAATAGCTCAAAAGCTATGTACTACATATGGCCATATAAGAAGAGGCTAAGCAAAATGAACTCCAGGATAGGGAAACCAGAGATTTATCCTTGTGGGTTATTGCTTTTAATATTCTACATGAAGATATTTCTTTACTCTTTTTTTTCTGTTTTTCCTTTTTCTTTCCCTTATGGTTTATCCTCTGTTGCTGTATCTGAATTTGGTACCTGGAATATTGTATATACATTTATTAGTTTATTTGAATCAGAGGAGGGAAGGGGAAAAACAAGATGAGGAGTCAAAGGACAAAGGATGAACCAGTTTAACAGCGATATTAACAAGACAATATGTTGGAAATGAACTCTACAACTTGGAAGGGGGCAGGGAAAGGGAAAGGGAGAAAAACATGGGAAAGGGTAACTGTTCAAAAAGTAATATATGTATTCAGTACATTAGGAATGTAAGTAACTCCTTTATACATCACTATAAGAGTTACTTTAAGTGAAGATCTGTGTGTGTGTGTGCACATGAACTAGGGACTAGGGACTAGGGTCTGGGCACTGTCCCTTAGCATTTTTTTTTGCCAGTCCTGGGGCTTGAACTCAGGGCCTGAACACTTATCTTTGGGCTTTCTCAAGGGTAGAGCTCTACCTGAGTCACAGCACCACTTCTGGCTTTTTCTGTGTATGTATTCCATTTCGAGGAATGGAACCTGGGTCTTCATGCATGCTAAGCAAGCACTCTGCCACTAGGCCAAACTCCTGGCCTCCTTTAGTATTTTTACTTAAGACTAGCACTCGACCACTTGAGCTATAGCTCCACTTCAAGCTTCTTGCTGTTTACTTGGAGATATGAATGTTAAGATACTTTCTTGCCTAGGCTGGCTTTGAATCATGATCCTTAGATCCCAGACTCTTAAGTAGCTAGGATTAGGGCTTGAGCCACCAGTCTCCAGTTAATTACCTTCAATCAAACCATTCTTTCCTATATGAATTAATATAATATTAGTCAGAATATTTAATTAGAGAGGAATGTCTGATATTAAAATGTAACACATGGTGAATCAAACTTCATTCTGAATTCATAGTTGTGAAAATTGTCTTACCCAGGGAAAAAGGTACCAAAGCTTCCTTCTTGGAAAAATATCCACTACTGTCCAAAAATCGCTCAGGATAGAACATTTCTGGGTTTCTCCAGTACTTTTCATCGAAGTGAACAGAATAAAGATTTGTAATTATTGTTGTGCCTTTAGGAATGGAATAACCACGTACAATAGCATCTTCAGATGTTGCATGGAAAATCCCTAATGGAACTATGTTACAGAATCTTAAAACTTCATGTAAAACTGCTTCAGTGTAAGGCATTTTGCATTTGTCATTCCAAGAAGGCTTCCTATTTGGGCCCATAATTAAATCAATCTCTTTCCAAACTTGTCCTGAAAAAAATTGTTCAAGTTATTAAACAATTTTTAGAACTGTAAATAAAATAGTATATATGTGTCTGTACATATATATATATTATATTCAAAGTAATTTTATTTGGAGTAAAACAGGATAACTTACAATAAGCCACCAGGATACAGGAATACTCACATTTAGATTTTTCATTATTTTGGAATTCTATTTAAATATATATTACACATCTTCTACCAATACTAGCCAATGTTCTGTACAATTTGGTCATAAAGACACAGTACAAAAAAAAACCCTCAAAAACAATAAAAAAGTGAATCCAGAATTAAGTGAGGAAAATTGTAAAACAGTCCTCTAATGCAGTGAAAAAAGTAAAACATAAAAGTCAGATGAGAGAAACCAGAGATTAGATTCTAGCTTTGGCACTTCTGGACCCTTAGTCTGTACCCTCATTTATAACATCCGTACAGAAAGTCTTATATTGAGATTTTTTTACAGGAATGAAATACTTTGTTAATGAGATACTAGATTTAAATACTTCTCTTCTTGACTAACACATCAAGGGTTTCTAGAAATGCTTTGCACATTTGCCAGAGCTGAAATATATGGTTCATATATATGGGCAGACTTTGATATCAAGAGAATAGTTACCTTGAATGTTTGGATAAAGGGCCATGAAAAGCATTGCCCAGCGTAGCACATTGGTTGTTGTTTCAGTTCCAGCAATGATTAGTTCACCCACTGAGAAAATTAGATTTTCTTTGGAGAAAGTAGATAAGGGATTACTTTTACCTTGATCCATTTCATCTAAATATGCATCAACAAAATGCTGAGGTGAATGAGGCTTTCTGTTGGCTGATACTTTTTCAATAAGTCTGGAGAGAAAATCATAAACCACATCTGCATTTCTAAATAGTTGTTGATGCTTTCCAAAAGGTAAGATGCCAATCCATGGAAAGGCATTATACAGGAAGACTGAGGCACTGGCAGCTAGTTCTACATTTTCACTAAATAACTCAATCATGTGCTGAAAATCAGTGTCTTCATAAGTAAATCGTTCTCCAAAAAGGATCAGATTAGTTATATTTGAAACAGCATTTGTTATTAAGTGCTTAAAATCAAAAGGTCTGCCTTTGTATGTTTCAATAGCATCAGTAAAAAACTGAGTTTCTTCTAAGATTTTAGATTCAAAAGACTTTTGGCCATATCCAAAACAGCGAAAGCTGTTTACAGCTAATCTTCTGTGATCAATCCATCCTCTGCCATATCTGGAATTGAGTAAGCCTGAAAAAGATATTAAAATATTGTATATTTCCAACTTTTCTCTATTTTTTATCAGTCATGGGGCTTGAACTCCGGGCCTGGGAGCTGTCCCTGAGCTCTTCAGCTCAAGGCTATACTGCCCTACCCCTGGAGCCACAGTGCCACTCCAACTTCTATTTAGTAAGTCTATGGAATTATGAAAAGAAAATACATAAATGAATAGTTATTTTTCGAATTGTCTTTCCACATAATTAGATTATTCTCTGCTACTCATTAGGCACAAAATATTATAACTGATAAAGTCTGTCTACTCCCCAGACTGGCAGAAAAGATCTACAATTCTCCCAGCACAGAAATTATGGCTAGTTTTGGTTAATTCAAGATGGGTTGTTTGGCTTTAATATAAGTCTCACTTATAAATGACTTCAAGGGCAAATTTTTATCTTGGATTAAATGAACATTTAAAAATCATTCTTTTAGGGTTGGAAAATTTCTACTTAAAACATATAGGATATAAATTTCTTTCCTCCTCTTCCTCTTTCTTTTGTGGTCATGGGGCGTTCTTTTCCTTCTCCTTCTCCTTCTTCTCCTCCTTCTTTTGTGGGTCATGGGGCTTGAACTTGGCCTGGGCACTGTCCCTGAACTCTTCAGCTCAAGGCTATTTCCCTACCCCTTGAGCCACAGTCCCACTTCCTCAGATCTCAGCCTCCTAGTACCTACAATTACAGCGTCAGCCACCATGCCTAGCTTATAAATTTATTTTACCAAATAAGGTAACCTACAGTAGAAATATCAAATAATGAGGGTAGGGAACAGCAGAGACAAACAAGAAGCTCATACTTTTCTGAGGTAGTTACTGCTTTCCATAAAATTCTGCTGTCCTGTTGTGGCTACTATGGAAAATATCCTTTTTAAATTAACTGAAGAAAAATCACAGTATCTTTAGTGCACGTACTTATATAGCTAATATTCTCTATGTAGAATTACATTGTTCACTGGAACATCAGACCACATCACATTTTCTTATGTTCATGAAGTATATATAAAATTTGAATTTCAACACTTGTGAAACATGTTTAAAATGAGGTGCTTATTGATCCAGCAATTCCACTCCTGAGCATTTACCCTAAAGATTGTAAACCACAGGCAGTACAGCCATATTTATTGCAGCACTGTTCACCATAGCCATGGTGTAGAATGGGCACAGATGCCCTTCAATAGATGAATAGATCAAGAAAATGTGGTGATGCAAAATGGAATTTTACTCGTCCATCAGATAGAATGAAAAGGAAGGAAGAAAATGCAATCAAAAGTCTAATGTATAGCCTACAAAATTAAGAAGAGTGAAGGTAGGGGAGGGATGTCAAAAGGGGTGACATTGATTAAGATATATTGTATTCATAAACTGTTAGATGACAACTCCTTTGTACAACTACTTAAAGATAATAACAAGAAAAGGAACCCCAGCAATATGGAAGCAATTTTACATCCCATAGCCTAGTCTTGCTCTCCACATTCCCACGCAACTATTCAATCAAGAAACATGAATTCAACATGTATTATGGAATGCTGATTATGTTCCCAGCAGTTAGGGATTTATTAGTGATGAGTCAAAGATCTCCATTCACATGGAACTACAAGTAGGAGAGATGGGCAACAGGTAAAGGGGTAAAAAGAGAAAATATAATCTAGGTAGTAAATCCTTAGGTAGGTAAGTAAATCCTTAGATAAGTGAGTTAGTCAATCAAATATTCAGGGGAAAGTAACTGTAGGCAGACACAGGAGCTGTAAGAAGCAAAACCAAAATGAGAGCAAAACAATCACCAAAAAGATGACAGCAAACTAGAGAAGTGTGTGTGATTACAGAACACATAAAAAAGAAGGTTGAAAGAGAATTTTCATATCAATCCAATACTGGCCCAAATGGGCCTGATCCTATCTAAAGGGCAACTTGTCTCCATTCTTACAGTTGGCTAATGGTTGCTATGATTTTTCAGTTCGAAGGTCAGTGCATATGTACTTTCAAACAGTAGATAATTTTCTTATTTTTATTTTGCTGTTTTCTTTTTAATAAACTTAACTTGAATTCTCACTTTATATCTGTGATTAAAAAAAACAGCCTAAACTATAAATGTAAGCTTTGAAAATACATATGAATCTTGTCACATCATCTTTCATTTTCATCACTTTCTTAAAGGTTTAATATTAAAACTTATTGCTTTCAAATGTATTTTGATCTGAAATTTTAGTCTTTAAAATTGGTTCTATTTTTTTCATTAACTACTTGATATGTTTTGTGATTCTAAGTATTTTTCTTTTCAACTAATAGCTTTTTAGCCTACCTAAGCAAAAAGTTAAATTTTTCTTTGAAAGTGTGAAGTTGTCACTAAGTTACAGAGTTTAGAGCATCACTACTGTAAAAAAAAAATCTTATTAAAATCATTGCATATGGATGGACAGTGATAATCTGCTGCTCAGGAGGCTGAGATTTAAGGACTGTAGTTCAAAGCCAGCCCAGGCAGGACAGTCCCTAAGACTCTTACCTTCAATCAACTACCAAAAGTGGAGTTGTAGCTCATGTAGTAGAACATTAGCCTTGAGCATTAAAGCTCAGAGACAAGAGTCAGGCTCTGAGTTCAAATCCCCAGGACCAGCACGAAATAATAAGGAGAACAGGAGGCCTGGGTTCTAGTTTGAGATTTTCCATTTGCTAGTTCTTGCCAGCAGTCATTTATCTCATTTCAACACTGTGAGGCTTTCTTATTACCAGTTTATTCAACTTTTATGTTTGCATCCTATTGAATATAGATCAGTGACACTAAACCATATAGAAAGCTAGATCTTTATTTAAGCTTCACAATTCATCTATGTACTTACCATAATAAGGAGTAATTAAGAAAGGCTCCTTCAATTTTTGCTAGTTTATAAGTAAAATGACAGTAAAAATGTTACAGAGTACTCAAGTTTGGCATAAAAAAGACGCTCCTGATTCAAATTATGTATATGCATTCATATGTACATGCATATTCTTAACTTGTTTCACATTAGCAAGTACTAACTCTGTAAAACATTATTTGTAACATTGATTAAAACTGCTTAAAAGAAAATGAGAATTTAATAGTTTAAGATATTAGTGTAATGCAGCCTGAAATGCCCTCAGAAATTAATATTTCCATAAGTATATAAATGCATTTCTGTAATCAGTACAAAAGAATCTAAACCATATGCACTAAAACTACCTAAATTAAGGAATGTAATTTTAAATAGTTTAATAATTTTCCAAATAGTTGGAAATACGTACCTCCCATTTTTGTCATTTTTATGAAGAGAGGAAGGCATGGTCTATCTGCAAAAATTTCACTTTGATGAACAAGGCATTCCTTTATTACGTCATAGCCATTGAGAACCACAGCTGATAGGCCTCCAAGATCTAAACTGAAAATCTTTAAGAAGAAAACAATCAAATGGTTAAAGAAATATAATCATAGAAATGCACTTGTAAGCTCAGTCTTCCAGGGTTCATTACTTTCTTGAAAATATGAGCATATATTAATCAACTGACAATGTCTCAATAGTACCATTCACTATAACACAATAGATCTGAAGCTATAATCATATAATTGGTAAAATAGAAAGAGTAGTACTCAGGAGGCCTGGTTTCTAGTGCAAGGTTTTCCATTTGCTAGTTCTCTGCAGCAATCTGTGGATAAAAAATAACTCATGAAACAATATTATTGCCCAAGAGATTGAGGAGAATTTAATTGATAGACATGATTAAACTCTAGTATGTTACTTGTTCTCTGATTTTAAAGGATCAGAGAATACATATTTGTTGGAGAAGTTTTGGTTAGAGATCCAATGGCTCATTCTAAGGAGCAGTTAGTGGGCTCTCTGGAAGCAGTAAGGTAATGCACACACAAGCTCTCATCCAGTCTTTTGATGGGTTTGCAGCAGAAGGCCAAACACTTGAGTCTACTCAGACACAAGATAAGCAATCACACAACCAACAGTTTTTTGCTGACATCAGGCATTTTCTTTGTATACCTTCTACTTATACTTCCTATAAGCAGTCATAGTTTTCATGGGGCTGCAGGGTTCTCACAGCGGTTTGAGGTTCCCATAGCCATTAGGTAGCTATAAGACCTGAGCCAGATCACTTAACTTTGATGGACTGTAAGTTGCCACCGAAATTTTATTTAGACATTCTTTTAGGATTCACTAGACCTTAAAACATTCAATATATAAAAATCTGTTATTTCCAAGAAGAATGGAGAGGCAACACCATCTGTTCATTATTATGCCAGGCTTAGGTAGGGAAGAGCTTATCAAAGGTATGACAGACAACTCTGAAGTAGAAATATATTGTAAGCAAGGCTCATTTGTATTTGCTTCACTGAATCTTATGATGTTAGCCCTGAACCACTAAATGAAAAAAGACCGTGAAGAAAAGACATTCACCACACAGGCATAGGTGACTATCCTCTCAATTTTGCCTGACAGCTTTTTATAGACACAATATGGAGACAAGGCTTATCTCTGTATGAATAAGTTGGGAAGATTTAGTATTGGTCCACACTAATTCAGAAGAAACCACAAGACTTGGAAGAGACCAAAAGTTCTACTGAAGCATTTTTGTCAGCAAAAGTGATAGAGATTGTTAAGTGGAAACAAAGTCAGTCCCACCTGAATGAACTGGCTGCCAGAATCTCAAGCATAAGTATAGGCCCTAGAACTGGGCAGGAGCTACCTTCAGAAACTTGAGGAAAGAGTATAGACTCCCTGCTATAAGCACCAGGATTAGTGCTGGGCAGTGGAAGAATTTTCCACACAAAGGGAATGGTTATGAGCTGATAAACAGCCACAGGGGAGTCGGTGGAAGGACAGTCTTTCAGGTCTCAATGCAGTTATATAATATTGTTAAGAGGAAATCTTTCATAGAAATGTAATTTTAAGAAAACCAATAAAAAGATGGCATAATTTATAGGAAGTGGTTCTGATGTAGGAAAAGACCCTGGTACTAAAAGTTATCCTAGTATAAATACAGAATAGAGAGGAAATGTATTTCAAAGTAAAGCTGTCAAATGTAGACACTAGATTATAAAAACCAAGACTTACTGTCTCAGAAAGGTGTTACTCATATTGTTACTGTATCTGACTTTGGTACCTGGTATATTGTATATACATTTATTTGTGCATTTGAAAATGGGAAGTTAATCCTTAATGTACTATGTTATCTCTCATCTCCTTTGTTGTCCCTTGGTTATCTCATAATGTTACAGTATCTCACTTTGTTATCTGATATATTGAATTTATTTGTATTTGGTCATTTGAAATTTGATAGGGAAGGGGGGAAAACCAAGATGGGTGGAGGGGTGGGGGGGAGGGTAATGGTTACCAAGACATGTGAAAGGGTATCAATGTATGTGAATTAATGCACCTTCTATCTGGCAAATATCATGTAACCCTTTTATTAATTACAATAAAAAAATAAAAAAATATTAAAAAAAGAAATGCAAATCAAAAAAAAGAAAATGGGAAGTTAAGGGAAAGACAAGAAGAGTGGGAAGGGGGAGGGAGAGGGAAAGTGGGAGAAAAACATGGGAAGGGGTAACAATGTTCAAGAAGTAATGTATCCACTATCTGATAAATGTAACAGCAACTCCTCTGTACATTACCCCAACAATAAAATTACAAAAAAGAATTTTAGATATTATTTTTGAGAGTAAAACAGGGTAAATTTTCCCTTTAGTATTTTATTTTAGTATACACTGTTTTCTTGTTGGTAAAGCTTTGCGAATCAAATTGTAGAACCTAAAACAGGTTTGATACATGAAAAGGTCTAATAAAATGCCTATATATTCTTTGATTTATTCACCTGCTTTTAGAACCTATTATTGGTAAATTTTGATGCTGATGGAGGTGTAAACAAGAAGATAGGACACGTTCTCCTTAACTTCTGTAAGTCACTTTATGATCTAAGTCACTTCCTCTTCCTGTAAATCATCTTCCTAAATAACTTCACTGTCTCAGTTAATGATCACTTCATCTGTCTTCAGGTTTCTCAAGTCCAAACCCATGTGAGTGATGTTTTCCCTAAATCCAGCATCAACTGCTCAGATCGGATTTTAAGTGTTCCCTAAAGGCCTATGTGTTAAAGGCTTGTTTTTGAGTTTGGTACAACCTGGAAGTGGTAGAACCATAATTCATGCTTAGAAGTTCTCATGAACTACCTTAAAAAAAAACATTTTTCTCATCTTCAACATGCCAGCTAAATTATAAACTCCTTAGAAGCAGATTTCAGCTTTGAATCCTTTAGAGTCTCAGTCAGTACACTGCATAAAGTTCTCAATGTTTGCTGTAAAAATAAATTGATGTTATCAATTCTATTTGCCTTAATTATTTTTAGGTCTTTAAGCAAATTACCTGAAAAGTATATGATAAAGCTAACTGTATTGACATTGCTTCTTGAAATTTAGCTCAATATTAAAGTTGCTGCAGAAACTCAAAGACTTAGAGTAAATCCCCAAAGAAATGGTAACTTATAGCATAGAATATTTGTATGTAAGAATTATGAAGAAGAAAGCCAGATGCAGTGGTTCATGTCTGTAATCCTAGCCACTCAACAGGCTGAGATCTGAGGATTGCAGCTCAAAGCCAGCCAGGACACTAAAAAGTCTGTGAGATTCCTATCTCCAATTAACCACCTGAAAACTCGAAGTGACGTTGTGGCTCAAGAGGTGGGGTGGTAGCCTTAAGCTGAAGAGCTCAGGGACAATGCCCAGAGTTCGAGTCCTATGACTGACAAAAAAAAGAATTATGATGAAGAATGGATTTTTTATGTGTACAGAGTAGGTGTCACTTGAAGTGATTCTCATAAACAACTCTATTATCCAGGTTTTTTCCCTGTGCAATCACATTTTAAATAATAAAGTGAGAATGAAAAAAAGATTGTATTTCTAAGTAAGTCACATAAAGTATTTTCTCCCCAAACTACAGCAGATAATAATTTTTTACCTCCAGCAAAAGTAACTAACCTTGAGACTGACAGAACTAAGAAGTACTGCTAAAACAAAGGGAGATCCCTATAGGGTTGAACAATGCTCATTTTTCAATGCATATAACCTCATTTTTTCCTTCTTTCTGTTTTTTCAATACTCCTTTCTTGATTTACCTCTATTTGATTTTTAGTAAGGACTTCTCTTGGTAACAGCAACAAAAATCATGGAACTCTCAAAAAATAACACCAGGAGCAGGGCACTCACTGGTGGCTCACACCTGGAATCCTAGCTAATCAGAAGGTGAAGATCTGAGGATCATGGTTCAAAGTCAGCCCAGACATCAAAGTCCATGAGACTCCAATTAATCCCAGAAAACAGGAAATGGTACTATGGTTCAGGTGGTAGAGCACTAGCCTTGAGCTGGGGATCTTAGTGACAGTGCCCAGACCCAGAGTTCAAGCTCTACGACTCACCAAAAAATAAAATAAACAGGAATAAAATCTGTTATGCATGCCAATTTCTCATCTCTTACATTATATCTAACTATCCCTACATGGCAGCTTTCTGGCATATTTATAACCTAATTTGTAACCTATTCTGATCACCTTGTCCCAAAGGAGTATTTGTAGTAAATACAGTTCCTTTCAGTTCAAGTATTTATATATGGAGATTATAATTCTCTATTTTGAGAGAAACTATTTCAAATATTCAAGTATTGAAAATACTTTTATGAGTCTTTAACTCTCATGCTAGAACTTGCAAAATTATACTCATGCCTTGGAGAACTGGACAGTGGAAAATGGAATCTAAGAGTTTATCCATCTATTATTTATCTAAGTCCCGCTCTCCTTCTGTGCTATTGCAGAAACTTAGCTAATACTTATAAAAATTCACCGCCTGGACTCCCTGACAAAGCAGAGTCTTAACCTCTGACCTCACAGGGTCGAGAAGTTTTTGTCCACAGCGCAGGCGTGGGTCCAGGAGGACGCAGCCTGCAGCGCGCAGGCGCAGTGCTCGCTGGGGGGGGGGGCACCTGAAGGCGGGAAAGTAGCTCCAGCGTCGCCTCAGGACAGTGGCCTGGAGTTCCCCAGGCTGAAGCAAGGTTCCCTCAGCAGGGAGGATGGCCTCGAGACCCTCTCCCTACCCCGCCGGCGGAAGTACCCTCCCAGAGCCACAGCTACACGGTGAGAGAAGTCCCTCATCCAGGGAGGAAGGGCGTTGAGCCCGAGCCGCCCCGCGAAGAGCCGTACCTCGCCGTACACCTGGCTCTGCGTCCGCAAGTACACGTGAGGAAGGTCAGCCGAGGTGGCCAGAGAGTAGATGTTGCCGATAAATGGCAGCCCCCGAGGGCCCGGGGGGAAGCCCGCCGGCCGTCCCTGCTTCTGTAGTTGACGAACAACCAGTACAAACAGCAGCAGGAAGAACGCGCCCCCGAGAGCCGCCAAGAACACCTCAGACGCCCAAAGCTCCCTCATGGGCTCCTTCAAGCTGGGAATCTCACCACCAGGCCGCGACCGGGGCGTTCCCGCCAGCTCTGCCGCGTCCCATTGGTTAGATATCCAGAAGTCCCGCCTCAGCTCGGTGGCTATTGGCTAACGGAATGTAGGACGCTCCTGTCGAGTCAGGTCCAGCCTGGTTAGTTTTGCAAGCCTTAGGAGCTGAGCGGTGACCGCTGACCCACAGGGCACCGAGCCCGGTGGCTCTTTTCCACGGTGTTGCCATCAGAACATCCTGGGCACAGGTCAGGATAGTTTCACTCACTGGGGCCAGATGAATCTTAGCTCCCTGGCCTCCACTCCGGGTTTTTTTTTCCTTTTTTTAAGGCGCCCTTTTAGGTTACCAGGTGTGCCTATTTCAGACTAGTAAGTCTGGAGAATCTCACCAGGACTCTGTACCTGCCGGAACTTGACAACGTTCTCAAGAATTCACGTGTGTTCTACTTCACTCCTCAAGAATTGTGATGAGTTATGAATTTGACGTAGTTTACCTGTCATTTTCCCTGTGTCTCTCATCTTCCCATATCGATTACTCATGGGCCTTTCATAGGTCCATTGTTCAGGAGCAAAACTCGGAGATTTTTCTCCCACCCAACAACTAGGCAACTGATTTCATATTGTTATTTCAGCTTCTATTCATATTTTTTTTTCTATCGGCAAATTTCTTGCGGCACAAGACCGACTGGATTTGAGACTCATAGCAGCCTCTAATAATGATTTGACATTGGCAGACGTTTTGTAGTCCTCATTAGCATAAGTTTCATCCCTACAACAAACATTTATTGAATGTCTGCTTCATGCAGATGGCCTATGCAATGGATATTAGAGTATGAGCAATAATGATATCCACCCACAAAATATCCACTACTGCTGATTACAAATGCTTGATATTACCTTTAATGATTTCTTAAATCTGTATTAATCAATCCTTATAAATCTGCTAGTGGAAGGAAAAATAACAGCGAGAGATTATTGTTAAATTTAGTCACTAATGTCACAAGATAGATGCTGAGATTGCAGATGGGGGGATAGAAATGCTGAAGCACTCACCAATGCCTGAGGTCAGCTTTGCTTTTTCCCAGCATCATCAGGTTTTGTGTGTCAGATCTGGCTACAGCTATTAGGCAATAGAGGCAGTTAATTCATCTTTTATTTTCAGTAGGATTAATTAAAAAAAAATCCTACGTTCACGTAGAGACCATTCTTTCTTTGGCATTCTTTCCTGCTATTTTAGCAGAGAACTCAGTTATTCCCAATGTCTTATTGACCACCCTTTGGAAAACAGTAAGAAAGGTTCTTAAGAATAAAACTTAGAGTCTAGAGCCTTCCCCATAACCACCCATATTTTATTGATGCTTACTAAATATAGCTCCCTGTGCTCCTTCTTCCCTCATTTTCTCCTCCTAGCATTTGTTTGTTAAATGATAGAAAGTGATCAATAGTATTGTGTTTTTCCATGCTTTTTATTTATCATCACAATTTGTGTGTTTGTGTGTGTGGTACTAGAGTTTGAACTCAGGTTTTCATGTTTGTTATGCACACACTCCTACCACTTTAGCCACATTCCCCCCTCCCACTACGGGGATGTTTGGAAGTAGAGGATTTCATTGTTTCATAACAGTATGCAGGGTGCTGGAGAAATTTGAATATATTATACAGAAGCTTGTGATCTTCATGGGTAGAACTGTAATGGTTATTACAGAAAACAACACAATTTTGCTCCACTTAGAATCTCTTTTCCAGCCTTTGGGAATTACTTTGGTTTTTGGACATGGTTTGTTACTTCAACTCATGGGGATGGTTGGTCCCAAATATGGCAATGTTTAGACTTGTTGAGATGTTCATGAGATACTTAGATCTCTACTTAGAGGTGCTCAGAACTCTACCTACATAAAGGGATCAATGTAGTTACTTCAAGTAGGGGTTATTCCAAGAGGGGGTTGTTTTTTAAAAAAATGTGAGTTTGACTTTCTGTTGTTTGCACTGTACACATTCGATCTAGTCATCAAGAACCCGCTTCCTTTCTGCCACAGAGCATCACATAGCCTTCCTTAGAAACCAAGAAGATAACGATGCCACACTGGACCTGTAGAACTGTCTTCTACATAAATCTTTTTTCCAAATTGCCCAACTGATTATGTTAATAACCAAAAACACCCCAAAATAAAAAGACAAACAGACAGGGACTGACCCAAGCCCCAGGGCTCATCCTGAGATTGTTCAGGTGAAAGTGTCTCACTGTCTCCTGACAAGCTTTATAAAGTTGCTCACCACACTGAGCTAGTTCCCTAATACAGAATGATGTAGCTAGCAAAAGTGTCACCTTTGCACATTGTATTATACATACTCTTGATTTGGAACAAGACGAGGTAAGAGTAAAGTGTTTAGCTGACTTATACCCTGATGCAAAAAGGGAGGGGAAAAAAAAAAAAACAAACCCAAACAAAAAAAAAACTTTTGGTTGAGGGTAGTCACTTAACTTTTGAGCCTCCAGTACCTTCTGTGTTCCACTGGAGGGCGCATTAAGACAGGCCGAAGAGGCTCTGGCCCTTTAGCTCACACACAGTTCACAGGTGAACTAAGGTGGACTGTTCTGACTCAACTAGCTCTGTAAACACTCCCACAGTTCAAGGCAGCTGGGCAAACAGCGTCTGGAAGGGCTTCTCTCAACCTGATGGAAAGTGTGTGTGTGTGTGTGTGTGTGTGTGTGTGTGTGTGTGTGTGTGTGTGTGTGTGTGTGTTAGGGAGTAACCAGGTTGCCTACAAAGAGGAGCCTTCTAAATGATGCTAGGCTGAGCAGTCTGTACCCCAAAGAAGGCAAAACTACTGGGAGAGCCCATAGGAGTTTTGAATCTGCCTTTTCTAGTTTTCAGATTAGCCTGGCCTCTTGCTAGATTTCCCTGGTCTCTGATTTTTTGATTAAGGAGACTGTACTTCAGAAGCTGCCCATCTTTGGGAAAATTCAAATTCTAGTCATCCCTTCAGTAGGCCCCAATTCTTCTTCTCTGGGCAAGATACTGCCTTCTCAGGTGAGCTTGTTGTATGGAGATTCCAGATCGCTACTCTATCCCTCCACTTTTTTTTTTTTGTCTGTCACAGGGCTTGAACTCGGCCTGAGCGCTGTCTCTGAGCACTTCAGCTCAAGGTCCAGATCTCTACTCCCAAAGTGCTCAGAATCACATGTGCACTGCATCTGTTTCTGAAGAAATGCAGTTCAGTGGAGACTGGAACTTGGGCTTTAGATACACTGTGCTCCTTGGGAACAGTCATTAAACCAGGGTAGTGTTGCAGGCAACCATCAGGAGATAGGTGTGTCCATGGATGTGGTGTTTGGTGGGGACTGATGTGATGGATCTGGTGTTGGGTGGGGACTGTCGTGGCACTTGGATCTGAGTTCAACAGAAGTCATTTCTTAGCTCCTTCTAGGCGCAGGGAAATATGCAGATTAGAGCCTTCAGCTCTGTACTTGTCATATAATGTCCCAAGGACTAGGGACATGAGTCTCTCTCCCCTCCCCTCCCTTCCCTCTCTTCTCTCTCTTCTCTCTCCACTCCTCTCCACCCCTCTCCACTCCTCCTCCTCTTCCTCCTCCTCCTCCTCCTCCTCCTCCTTCCTCTCTCTCCCCCCCCTCTCTCTCCTCTCTAGATCTCTGAGTTTCTGAAATAAATGAACAACTTTGCACAGGAAAATATAGTTCTAGTTGCTCAGCCTCTCCAGCTTCAAGCAAAATTTGAAGTCCTCAGGGCTGGACACATCTCTCTGCACTTGCAGGCAATCAAGCCATTTATATTTGTGGATTCCTTTCATGGGCTTTCAGGCCTAGAGAGGGAGTCACACAGAAACAGAGGCCACTCTGTTTGTACACTGTACCTACACTCTTAGACAAGAATCTCCCAAAATACAGGAGGCACTTTAGAGAGTCCAGGTACACATGCAGAATGCTGTGTGCTCCCAGAAATGTAAAGTCCTAGGAAGAAAGAAGGTTATGCAATGAACAATCAACCCACAAGGTGGCAACAGAGAACTATACAAATGACAACTAAGAGCTCTAAAATGTCAATCTGAAAAAAAAAAAAAGAAAATTGATATAAAACTCAGAAATGTTTTTCATGTCTGAATAATTAACAGGAAAATAAGTGAAATCTCTTGAGTTTAATTGATGCTGAAATGGCTGGGGGGACATTTGTTGACTATCTACTACAATATTGAAAAGAGCCAGTGATAGTATATTCATGTGGGAGCAGATTGTTCCTTGTTATGCCATTAAAGATGATGATAGCAATGCTGTTTTGTAAATATTTAAATAAGATAAGGTAGATGATAGCAGTACAAATTTAAAAAAAATCCTTGTTTTCAGAATAAGAAATTTAGTCTTTATTTCTGAGTAGGGATAAGAAAGGTCTTTTCTTTTTGGTCAGTCCTGGGGCTTGAACTCAAGGCCAGAACATTGTCTTTGGGCTTTCTCAAGGCTAGAGCTCCACCACTTGAGTCAGAGCACCACTTCTGGCTTTTTCTATGTATGTGGTACTGAGGAATCGAACCCTGGTCTTTGTGCATGCTAGGCAAGCACTCCTACCACTAGGTCAAGCTCCCAGCTCATGGTCTTAATTTTTAACAAATGCTTTTTCTATATCTTATTGAGATGGTCATATGGTATTTCTCTTTTATTTATTTTATCAGTGTGGTGATTTACACTGACTTTGGATGGAAAATCATGCTTGTGTTCCTGGAATAAACATGTACAGGTGAGAAAACTGAATCACAATAGGTTAAGTAATCTGTTTAAAGTCACAATCAAGTAAATGATAAAAGCTGGATTTTACAATCCAGAAAGTCTGGTTGTACAGTTATTTATTATTATTATTTACCATATCAATGGTTGTTGTATATTCATGAAATATATTTATCTATAGTAATTGCCTTATACATTTTGGCAAGTGAAATGATTTTTCTTTCTTTTTCTGAGGATATTTGTTTGGTTATTTCTTCCTTCTTGTGTTTTTGTCATTGTTGTTGGTCACAGGGCTTGAACTCAGGGCCTGAGGGCTATCCTAGAGCATTTTTTGCTCAAGACTAGGGCTCAACCACTTTGAACCACTGCTCCACTTCCTCTGGTAGTTAATTGGAGATAAGAAAGATAAGAATCTCATGGTCGGGGCCAGGAGTTTGGCCTAGTGGTAGAGTGCTTGCCTAGCATGCACAAAAGCCAGGGTTCGATTCCTCGGTATCACATACATAGAAAAAAGCCGGAGTGGTGCTGAGGCTCAAGTGGTAGAGCTCTAGCCTTGAAAAAGTCCAAGGACAGTGCTCAGGCCCTGAGCTAAAGCCCAGGGCTGGAAAAAAAAAGAAAAGAAAAGAATCTCATAGTCTTTCCTGCTCAGGCTGGCTTTGAACAACTATTCTCAGATCTCACCCTACTGAGTAGCTAGGATTACAAACATGAGCCACCATCATTTGGATTTACTCTTCCTTCTTAAAGTTTCTTTTGTGATACAGATTTGCATTGCATATACAAATTCCTTATCAGATGTAGTAATGTTCATATTTTTCATTTCATTATAAAATTTGAGGACTTTTCCTTTTTCAAGAAATTGGTTTTATCAAAGTTGCCAAAATTATTGGTATATAATTATTCATACCATCCTCCTTTGACATCTGTATGGTTTCTAATTTTTTATTCCTTATATTGGTAATTTGGACATATTCTTTGAACATATTTGAACATATTATTAAAGTAAATATTGGTAATGATAATTTTCAGAAATTCACTTTGGGCTTTGTTGAATTTCACTCTATTATTTCAGTAATTTCTACTCTTGCTTTGGTTATTTTCTTTTTTCTTCTTTCTTTGGATATTTTTTCCTAACAGTTTTTGGTGATAAAGGAAGAAATAACTCATTCTTAATCTTCTTTTTCTAGCATATTCATTTAAAGCTATAACTTTTTCTATAATCATTTTGGCTACACTCCATGTATTTTGATATGTCTTATTTTGATCTTTAGTTCTGTGTATTTTTTCTTTGATAAATAGGTTGTATAGAAAGGCGCTACTTAATTTTCAAATTTGTATATTTTCTGTTGTTTATTACTAATCTATTTTCACAATGATGAGACAAATACTTTCAGTGATTCCAATTCTTTAAAATTTATTGAGAACTGTTTTATATTAGCATGTAGTTAAATTCAATAATTGTTCTAGGATAACGTGTGGATTCTGTACTTGATTGTCAAATTGTAGGTCAATTACTTTGAGTTGCTTAATTGTGCCATTCAAATCCCATGAACACTGTACTTTTGGAGTGCTTTTTCTGTTGGCTGTTGGGAACGATGTGTGAAATTCTCCAACTATGTGAGTTTATTTATTTGTCCTTATACTTCCAGTTATTTCAGTTGCATATAATTTGAAATTATGTACATTTAAAATGTAAGAGTTTCCTCCTCCCTTACTTCTGAATTTACACATTTCAAGATTGTGATAGTATCTGAAAGTTTGCTTAACCTGGAACTGTATAAGTATAGTATATGTGTGTGTGTGTGTGTGTGTGTGTGTGTGTGTGTGTTTTGTGTGTTCTAGTAGTGGAGCTTGAACTCAGATTTTCACATTCTTGTTTAGCTCACAACTGGCATTCTACCAGTGTGCAATAACTCCTTCCAGTTTTTTGTTGGTTAATTGGATATAAAGGTCTTTTGGATTTGTCTACTGGGGCCTAGATTCAAACCTTGATTCTCAGATCTCAAGGTTCCGAGTTACTAGGCCTACAGGCACCAGCACCCAGCTTGCTTTGCCTTTCCTTTCCCTTCCCCCTTCCCTCTTCTCTCTTCCCTCTCCTCTCCTTTCCCTTTCCCCTTTCCCCTTTCCTTTCCCCTTTCCTTTTCCTTTTCCTTTCCCTTTCTTTTCCTTTCCTTTTCTCCCTCCCTCCCTCCCTCTCTTCCTCCCTCCCTCCCTCCTTCCCTCCCTCCCTCCCTCCTTTCTTTCTTTCCTTCTTTCTTTCCTTCCTTCCTTCCTTCCTTCCTTCCTTCCTTCCTTCCTTCCTTCTTTCTTTCTTTCTTTCTTTCTTTCTTTCTTTCTTTCTTTCTTTCTTTCTTTCTCTCTTGCTTGCTTCACATAAAGGTAAAATGCATACAATTATGGAATACAACCTGGTTATATGTAATTGAAGTGTTTTGTTCACTAATATATACTATGATTTCTGCTAATAATGGAGCTTTTTTAGTTATTTATTTATTTTTATTTTTTGTCGTTCGTGGGACTTGAACTCTGGGCCTGGGTGCTGTCCCTGAGTTCTTCAGCTCAAGGCTACCTTCCTACCCCTCGAGCCACAGCACCACTTCCTGTTTTTCAGTGGTTAATTAGTGATGAGTCTCATGTTCTTTAGCTGGCTTTGAATCATGATCCTCAGATCTCAGCCTCCTGAGTAGTTAGGATTGATTACAGGCGCCAGCTACTGCACCCTGCTGGAGCTTGTTTATTCTTGTATTTATTTTGTTTGCCCATCTAGTTTACATTTCTTTTTCGTGTTTTCTTTTGTATGAAATGCATTTGCTTATTTCTTTTTTTTGCTGTCTTGTTCTTTGATCTTGGCAATGAATTTATTTGTCAAGACTTACTGAACATAAGCTTTGAGTGAATTTAATTTTGTACAGATTATGCATCAATAAAAAATTTAAAGTTAACAGAATAGT
Source organism: Megascapheus bottae (assembly GCF_031878675.1). Classification (NCBI taxonomy): domain Eukaryota; kingdom Metazoa; phylum Chordata; class Mammalia; order Rodentia; family Geomyidae; genus Megascapheus; species Megascapheus bottae. The sequence goes on along the minus strand of NC_143524.1, from coordinate 34,418,881 downwards.
AAAATAAAATTAAAAAGGAAAAAGGAAGTAAATTTAATTTTATTTTTAGTTGTATTTCTAAATGTAAGTGACATAGAATACTTCTGCATATTTATATGGCATGATATATGTATATAACGTTTAATCAAATCAGGTAATTAGCCTGTCCATCACCTCAAATATTTGTCATTTCTTAATGTTGGGAATATTAAAATAAGTCTTCTCTTCTTGGGTTTGCAATATAGAATGAATAGTTATAAACTAGAGTTGCTGTCTTGTGCTAGATATTAGAGCTTATTCCTTCCATAGAAACTGTATTTTTACTCTTCTTGCAAACTCTTTTTTTCTCTTCTTTCTCCTACCATTCCCTCTATACATATGGAGGGAATACTATTGTATTTTCAATGGTTATTACATCAACTTATTTTTCTTCCATGTATAAATAAGAACAGTTGGCATTAGTCTGTATACCACTTAATGTAGTATCTTCCAAGTTCATCTCTTTGAGATACTAGTAATCAGTATCTTATAACTCAGATTGCTGAATCATGTGGTAGTTCTATTTTCAATTCCTTCAAGCAACTTCACTACTGTTTTTCACAGCTGGCTGTACAGTTCTGCATTCCCATTAGTAGAGTATATTCTCCCTTTTCTTCATATCCATAACTGAATGTGCTGTGTATTACCTTTTTGATGATAGCCATTATAACTGTGATACAATATTATTTTACTGAGGCTTTGATTTGCATTTCTTTGTTGTTACTTAGGTTGAGCGTTTTTTCAGGTACTTGTAGGCTAGTATGTCGTGTGTGTGTGTGTGTGTGTGTGTGTGTGTGTGTGTGTGTATGCTAGTATTGGGACTTGAATTCAGAACCTTGCAATTTTTCACTTTAGGCTGATACTTCACCATTTGGTCCACACTTCCATTTCTGGCTTTATGCTGGTTATTTGGAGACAAGAATTTCATGCATTTACCTACTTTAAATTTAGGTGACTTCTTGTTATTGAGTTGTTTTGTTTTCTTATGTTTTTTCATATATATATATATAGATATATATATTTAATTTTTTTTGCTAGTCCTGGGCCTTGAACTTTGGGCCTGGGAACTGTCCTTAAGCTCCTTTTGCTCAAGTATAGCATTGTACCACTTGAACTACAGCACCATGTCTGGCTTTTTCTGTGATTAATTGGAGATAAAAGTCTCATGAATTTTTCTACCCAGGTTGGCTTTGAATTACCACCCTCAGATTTTAGCGTCCTGACTAGCCAACTAGGACCACTTGCTCTCATTTGCAATTTCTATTCAACAACTTTTGACTAATATTTTCACTTCTTTTTATATAACTTTTTAAAATTTCAGTGCATAGAGAGGTTACAGTTATATTCGCCAGATAGAGGGTGCATTACTTCTCACACATTAATATCCCTTCTTATGTTTTTGTCCCCATTTCCCTCCCCGTACAACCTACCCTCATTTTTCCCCTCCTATTTCAAATAAACAAGTAAATATATAACATACCAGGTAACAAAGTGGGATACTGTAACATATGAGATTAACCAAAGGGCAATACACAAGAAGAGAGAAAAACATAATACAGAAAGAATAACAGTCACTTAGAATTAAGCTCTTGTTTCCATGTCCTGGAGGTCCATAAATTTAAAAAAAATTTTTTTTGATAAGTCTGAGCTTGAGCTCAGGGTCTGAGCATTGTCCTTGGGCTTTCTCAAGGTTAGAACTCTACCACTTGAGCCACATCATCACTTCTGGCTTTTTCTATATATGTGGTACCAAGGAATCGAACCTGGGTCTTCATGCATGCTTGGTAAGCACTCTCGCACTAAACTAAACATTTGGCCCTAATATTTTCACTTTTGACTAATATATTCTAGAAAAACAGACCTACAATTTCAATAAAGACACTATATCTCTATTAGTATTCAAACCTGTAACCAATAAGGAAAATTATACAATAGAATGATGTACAAAGATTACAAGCAGAGAATCTATAGAGGAGTAAGTTTGAATGCTAAATAAACATATGAAAATATGCTTTATCTTACTTATAAAAAGTAAAATTAGGGGCTGGGGGTTTGGCCTAATGGTACAGTGCTTATTTATCAGGTTCGATTCCTCTGTACCACATACATGGAAAAGCTGGAAGTGGTGCAGTGGCTTAAGTGGTAGAGTGCTAGCCTTGAGGAAGCCCCGGGACAGTGCTCAGGCCCTGAGTTTAAGCCCCAGGATTGGCAAAAGAAAAGTAAAATTAAAGCATGAAAATAGTCTTATCTAATTCATCAGTAAGGACATTGAACTAATATAATCTAATAATTTTTTAAGTGAATCAAATCTTGTCATTTACTAAAAATATTTTGAGAAAAGAAAGCCAGGAAATATTGGTGAGGAAAGAAAATATCATATCTAGTATTTTATCTGTCTGGTCTCTATGCCTTTGCTTATACAATTCTCTTTCTACCTTGTTACTTAGCTAGTATCTTCTTATCCTTTAGATCTTAACTGCTTTTGTTCAGGGAAATATTACCTGATTCCTTAGATAAAGGCCAGGTGTTCACAATCTCTGTAAGATACATATGTGTTATGTGTTTGTGGTGTTTTATATTTCCCCACTTTCTCATTTCCTAAACTTTGCTTTAATTAAGCAGCTTTATATGTCACCTTCGACAGGCTAGTTCCTAGTCATACATTAAACACTAACTAGTCTAACTATTTATGTATAGACATTGTGTAGATGTGATTTGTATCTACAATAAGTTCGTTATGTAAAATTACCTTTCATAAGATGGCTGGCCCTTATTTAAGTAGTTGTAAGACCTTAAAAGCATAGGTACAGTGGGGATGTGGCTCAAGTGGTAGAATGCTTGCCTAGCAAGCCAGAGGCCAGGATTCAAACCCCAATACCACCAACCAACGTACAAAGAAAGCAACTAACAAAAAGTATCTGACAAAAAAACAGAATTGAAATTTCCCCAAGGAAAAAGAAATTGCTTCTTCTTATTTGAGCCTCAGTTCCTACCTGAGAATTTCTAGCTTTCCCTTTCAGATGTCTTCTCTATGGATTTTGTTAGCCAATCCCAATAATCTTGTAAAACAGTTCTTTCCAATACATCTATTTACATTTATACATAGGTTGAGTATCCCTTACCCCAAATAATTGAGATCAGAAGTGTTTCAGATTTTGAATGGGGAGGAGGTGTTTTGGAATATTTGCATATATAACATGATATAGCTTAGGCAAATGGTTCCAATTTAAACACAAAATTGATTTATGTTTTGTATATACATTAAATATAGCCTGAAGGTAATTTTATGCAATAATTTTGCTGTGACTGCATTTAGACTGCCACTCATCTTATGAAGTCAGGCATGGAATTTTCCACTTGTGGTATTGATAGTAGCATTTAAAAACTTTTGGATTTTGGAGAATTTCAGAGTTTGGACTTTTAGAATGCCCAACTTCTTTTTTTTATATAATAAAATGAATTGTTAGTTTATTTTATTCCCCCTGTTAGTTCATTTTTCTTTTTTCCTTTTTCCATATATTTTTATTGTAATTAATAGAAGAGTTACATTATATTCACCAGATAGAAGGTGCATTACTTCACAAACATTGATACCCTTTCTCATGTCTTAGTCTCCATTTCCCTCCCCCACCCTAGGCCCTCATCTTGTTTTCCCCTCTTCCCTATCCGATTTCAAATAACCAAATAAGCCTATATATAATATATCAGATAATAAGGTGAAATACTGTAACAATATGAGATAACCAAGGGACAGTGAAAGAGATAAGGTATAACATAGTACATTAAGGACAACAATCACTCATTATATGTTTTTTTGTTTCTATATCCTGAAGGTCCTTCCATTTAGCATCATTCTATATGGCCTTATGTATCTAGGTTCTATTGTAAATCTCTGCTAGGAGAGCCCAAGGTTTCTAATGATTATGACAAATGAGGGAAATGAGCTTATGTTCCTTTGAGTCTGGCTTACTTCACTCAAAATGATTTTTTCTAAGTCTTTCCATTTCCTAACAAATGGGGCGATATCATTCTTTCTGACAACAGCATAGAATTCCATTGTGTATAAATACCACATCTTGTTGGTCCACTCATCAGCTGAGGGGCATCTGGGTTGGTTCCATATCTTTGCTATGGTAAATAGTGCTGCAGTGAACATCGTTGTGCCAGTGGATTTAGTATGTCCTTGTTTCTGGTTGATTGGGTAAATGCCAAGTAGTGGAATTGCTGGGTCATAGGGGAGCTCTATGTTTAGTCTTTTGAGGAACTGCCATACTTCCTTCCATAGTGGTTGAACGAGTTTGCACTCCCACCAACAGTGTAGTAGTGATCCCTCCTGGCCACATCCCCTCCAGCATCTGTTGTTATTAGATTTCTTGATCATGACCATTCTAACTGGAGTTAGGTGGAATCTTAAGAGTTGTTTTGATTTGCATTTCTTTTATGACCAGAGATGTTGAGCATTTCTTCATGTGTCTATAGGCCATTCTTACTTCTTCTTCAAAGAAGACTATCTTTAAGTCTTTGGCCCATCTTTTTTTTTTTTTTTTTTTTTTTGCCAGTCTTTGGCTTGAGCTCAGGGCCTGAGCACTGTCCTTGGATTTTCTCAAGGTTAGAGCTCTACCACTTGAGCCTCAGCACCACTTCTGGCTTTTTTCTATGTATGTGGTACCAAGGAATCGAACCCGGGTCTTCATGCATGCTAGGCAAGCACTTTAACCACTAGGCCAAACTCCTGGCCCCTTTGGCCCATCTTTTAATGGGATGGTTGTTTCTTTGGAGATTAGTTTTGGAGTGATTCAATTTTTTGAACTGTTGATATATTTTAGATATGAGGCCTTTGTCCGTTGTATGGTTGGTGAAGATCTTCTCCCACTCTGTAGGCTTTCTAGTTAATTTGCTAGCTATGTCCTTTGCCATACAGAAGCTCTGCAGTTTAATGCAGTCCCACTTATCCAGACTTTCTCTGATTTGTTGTGTTTCTGGGTCCTTATTAAGAAAGTTTCAACGTGGCCGAGAGTTTGGCCTAGTGGTTAAAGTGCTTGCCTAGCATGCATGAAGACCTAGGTTCGATTCCTCAGTACCACATACATAGAAAAAAGCCAGAAGTGGTGCTGAGGCTCAAGTGGTAGAGCTCCAGCTTTGAGAAAATCCAAGGACAGTGCTCAGGCCCTGAGCTCAAACCTAGGACTGGCAAAAAAAAAAAAAAAAAAAAGAAAGTTTCAACCTGTGCTAAGAAGACCTAGTGTATCTCCTATTCCTTCTTGTAAAGTTTTCAGTGTATCTACTTTTACCTCAAGATCTTTGATCCATTTGGAGTTAATTCTGGTGCAGGGTGACAAAGAAAGAACCAACTTTAGTTTTCTGCAGCTACTTAGCCAGTTCTGCCAGCACCACTTGTCTTTCTTCCATTCTATTTTTTTTGTAGAATGCCCAACTTCTGTCTCATCCTATATATACATATACACATGTGTATAATATTCATATGTCTATACATATATAAATATATCATATCATGTATGTATATGCATATATCTATATGTATATTTCCTACTAGTTCTTTTTCTCTGCTAGAATCCTTCCTGATTAAATTGGTATACCAGATTATATATTTTTTTGTGTTTTTTGCACATCAGACTATAAACACTATTAAAACAGAAATATTGCCTATCCTGTTCACCTATGTTTCTGATGTCTAGAATATAATTATATGCTTAAAAGTCATTATTTGACTGCATGAATTTTCTACTCAGAGGAATATGAGAAGCATAATTTGAAAAATTTCAATACAACTGTAAGGAATTTTAGTTAGCAAGTTGTAGGATTAGAAAGAGATAGGACTTAAAGCTTTCTAAATGCAGCTAGTAAATTCTGAGGAATGCCAAATAATACCAGTTTACTTCTTGGGAAAGTCATCCTTATGGTAAGCCACTGGAGGATTCATCATGTTTTCCAAATTGTAGCAAACATTGAAAGCAAGAAAGTAGATTCTAGGAGCTAGTAATCTCACTTTCAAAGAGGTTCAACAAAAGTTTCTAGGATAGCTTAGTGACAATAAGCCTTGATATATTAAGGACATGTAAATACTAAAATTATCAAGTAGCCCATCATCACATATTCTAGGAGACTTATTTCATTGTTAAATTCCAGTGAAAATATGAAAATGGAGTTCATTCTGATTCAGCACAAAACATTATAACAACCTAATATGATAATTGCAAAAGAATGAATCAGGATCTTGGCACCTATTAAAGGACAAACATTACCTTGTAGGTCTTCAAAGGAGGGGGAAGGGGTGCCAGAAAAAAAAACTGATGACATCAAATTTTTTTTAATGCTAAAGATTTAATTTTTTTTTAAGACAACAATTGAATTATGCCCTAAACGTATGTGTCATCAAAGTGCTTGAAAGCTGATTATACCAACATCATTTAGGTGTTAAATTAACACATTTTCTTCTTTCTGGCCTGCCCTCCCTTCCCTCCTTCCCCTCCTTCCCCTCCCCTCCCTCTCCTCCCTCCCTCTGTTCCTTCCTTCCTTCCTTCCTTCCTTTCTTCCTTCCTTCCTCCCTTCCTTTCTTCCTTTCTTCCTTCCTCTTTTTCCTTTCTCTTTCTCTGTCATTCTCTATATCCCTTTCTTTTTCAAAAGTCTAGAGTTTATTTATTTATTTATTGCCAGTCCTGGGGCTTGACTCAGGGCCTGAGCATTGTCCTTGGGCTTTCTCAAGGCTAGAGCTCTACCACTTGAGCCACAGTACCACTTCCAGCTTTTTCTGTGTATGTGGTACTAAGGAATTGAACTCAAGTCTTCATGCATGCTAGGCTAGCACTCTACCACTAGGCCAAAAGTCTAGTTTTCAGTTGGCTTTTTTCACTCCCTGTAGGCACTCTTATCACTTGAACTATGACTCCAGTCTGGCTTGTTTCCATATTAATTGGAGATAAAGGTCTCTTGGATTTGTTTGTGTGGGCTAGTTTTAAGACTCTCATCCTCCAATCTTAGCCTTCTGGGTAGCTAGGATTATAGACGTGAGCAACCAGCATATGGCTAAACACACATTCTCTAAGGTCTACATGACATCAACTGACTCTGAATCTCCAGAGATCAAGTCTGAATGTCGCATATTTGCCATGTTCTTCAGGTAATTTCAATGTCCAGTCAGTTCTTTCTTTCATCTCACTGGTTAAGGTCAGCTTCCTGAAACAAGCTTCCTGTTACTCATTCCTTTTATTAACTGGCAAAATTTCTGTAGTTCCTTTTTATTTACTAGCTCCCATGTGTTCAAATGGCATTTAGACAGAGTGTATTCTTCAGTAAAATCATCATGAAACTGGTTTTAGAAAAGAATGGAGAAGCAATATACTGTTTCTTTTCTCTCCATCTATATTATTTAGATGCTGATTTATTACATACCTTACTAATTCTTTCATACAGAACGATGGATGTATTGATGTTCAAATGAATATCTGTAGGTGATCTGCATTTCTGGTAAAAGGATTCTAGAACACAATTTTCTCAGAGGTTGTCATAGCATACTTTCATTGAATCATAACATCACAACAGGGGCTATTCCTTCTGGCAACCTTGACATAACAAAACTCTTGACTCAATATTTTACAAAAGGACCTCAGGCTTAAACAAAAATAGAGTTCTCTGGATGAATTCAAATGCTAATTTTACTACTACTTTATTTTTAAACAAGTTGCTTTACCACTTTGCATCTAGATAACTATATGTGTGTGGTGTGTATGTGTATGATACAATGTAGCTGCTACACAAAAGATACAAGTCTATAAAGATATAATTGTATTGATGGGATCTTAAATGAAAAAAGCAAAACACAGAATAATGTGTATAGGATCAATTCTACTTTTGTTAAAGCATATAGCTGGTGTCAGTGGCTCACATTTGTAGTCCTAGCTATTCAAGAAACTGAGATCTGAGGATCATGGTTAGAAGCCAGCTCAGGAAAGGAAGTGTATGAGAGTCTTACCTCCAATAAGCCACTCAAAAAAGCTGGAAGTGGCACCATGCCTCAAGTGATAGAGCCTTGAACATAAAGAGGCTCAGAGACAGTGCCTAGGCCCTGAGTTCAAGCCCCAGGACTGACAAACAGACAAACATATACTATGGAGGGGATTTCTTTGAAAGAGAACCAAAAAATTAATAATAGCATCTCTAGAATATGGGAATATAGAATTTAATTGGGAAATAGAAAACTGTATTTTGTTTTCTAAATACTCTATTTAAATATTTGAGTATGGGTTTTTATAAGACATCAAATGCATCAAAATAGTACAGTTTAGTTATAAAGTATCAAAGTTACCTTTTTAGTTAAAAAATAAATAAGGGTATTTGCCCTACTTGGATGATTACATTTATTCAAGACAGTTACCATATACACAGATGTAGTCACTGACTCAAACACATTTGAAGTCAGGAAGCCATGAATTTCATCTGAAATACTAAAAATTTTGATCAGGGTTAGTTGTTCCATAAGAATATGAAGAAAGATAAGGAAAATAGTATAGCAACTTTAGCCTTTTAACTTTTTCATAGTAATGGTATTACCAAGAACAACATGATTACTTACCCCAGTTTTCAAGTTGACTGTGAAACAAAATATATTAGTGTAGCCTCTTGGACAACTATAGATGATATTACAGAGGAACAGTGTTAGGTGGGACCCTACAAACACTTGCTCTGTCCAACATTAGAAGATTTGAAAACCAATTGACTGGTGTATTGCTCAGGCTATGAGGAAAATTACTCTGGTTTTCTAAACATATATCAACTAGGGGTTAGATTAGATGAGTAGAGTGCAGACAAACAGTAAAGAAAAGCCATTTGAGAGAATGAAATTTGTCCATATTTTCTGTAACTCTGATGGAAATGCCAAGATAATTAAGAATGTAGTATCAAACCAAGAAACTCAGTACAGATTTGATGTTTTCAGGTTATTGTTGTGTTTAATGGTTGAAAAGTTTTGATTTGAAAATGTGATTATACAGTCATGCTGAAGAAACCCTCCCATTAAAAAAAGAAAAAACAGTAAGCATGATAACCGTCCTTAAATAATAACTACCAAGGCTTATAGAAAAAAGGAGTTCTCAATGAGTATATATAAAATCTTAAGATATTAAACTTTTTGTGCATTCAAACTTCTTACTCCCTTTGCTAAGCAACAAGAGCATGCATTTATTTAGTCAAGAAGACTAATGTTAACTCCTCTCTCCCACATGTTTTACCTGACATTAAGAACAGTGAGCTGTTATTCTTGCCTTTAGAAATTTCCTTTGGTAATTACATGGTTCACATCACACCACAGGATAGTATACATGTATTAAGGAACGATCTGGGTCTTATTTGTATTTGTTTGCTTTGTCTAGCATAGTTATAATTTGTGTGCGTGTGTGTGTGTGTGTGTGTGTGTGTGTGTGTGTGTGCGCTCAGAATGAACACAGGGCTTTGATCCTGCTTGGGAAGCTCTCTACTGTTTGAACTGTACCCAAATCCTTTGGTTTGTATTTTGTTTTTGAGAAAAGGTATTTCTACTACTTTTGACTAGGCTGGCCTCAATTTCTTAATCTTCACTTAATTTTACTTCTTGAGATGCTGGGGTCATAGGCGTGCACCACTGTAACTAGCTTCAATTATCAATTTTAATTGCAGCAAAGATTTAACTATTAATTTTCTTTCTAAAATATAGTCAGGAGAACTAAGTTAAGTGAATGTGTGACCAAATGAATGAAAGGCTATTGGGGAGAATCAGCATGAGATTCTGTCAAGGGATCAAGAAGGACCAAATAAAGGAATTAGAAAATTTCTCACAAAGCTAAGATAATTGATGAGTTTTTGAAGCTTAATCTGAGCAAATGATGTAGCACATCTAATGGCAGATCTTGGCTTCTTTTTTTCATTAGCTTCTGCTCCTATTTCAAGCCTTGGCTTTGGCATCACTTACTTGAGGAAGTTTACTGATCTTCCACGGTAGTTAAGTCTCTTTGCTTTATAGCCTATAGTTCTATGCACTTCCCATCATGCTCATGACATCAGACTAAAGCTACTTGAGGGCAGGGATGAATTTCTTATTTCTTCTCTGTCCTAAGCACAGGACATAGTGACTACTCTGTAGTTGCTCAATTTGAATCTTGTTGATTTGAATTATATGCAATTACTCAAGGATACCTGATCATATTTCTCGTGTTTTTTTGGGGGGGTGTTTTTTATGTTCATTAGTTTCTGTTAAGTAACATTATAATGCGATTGGAGACTTTTATAAATTCCATATGGTTCTAGAGTAAGTTCAATCAATAGTTTTGGTGTGAGGCTACTTTCATGCAATCTAATTTAAAAAGAATTAATCTATTATAGATTTTTTTTAAGACAGACTCATTACATAGTACTGCCATGTTGGCCTTATCATCTTACCTCTACCCCCTTCATTCTGGGAACACAGGTGTGAGCCATTATACCTAGCTACTTTCGTTGCTTTTAAATTCTTTCATCTACTATTTATTTACTCATTCTTTGATTCAAGCATAGTAGTATCTGACACATGGTAGGAGCTCAGTAGTTGAAATATTGACTCAATAAGTGAGTATGAAGTAACTAAAATAGGAAACTGTCAAAGGAAAAGTCAGGATTTAAGAAATGAAGAAATAGGTCATAAAACTATGGGAATAGCTGTGCTCTTAAACATTTAAGTTAGTTAAAGATATAGCACACTTAGTATCTAAATCTGGGTTTCTAAATACCATACTCAAATGGGACATGTCTCCTTGGATAAATGGGTGATTCTAGGTTTGAAGCAGGGGAAAAACACAAGATAAGTTCATAACATCTTGTAGTGCTAGAAAGTGAGGACTCAAAAGCACCTAAATGTACCACCAAATCCATGGCATGAACTACTAGACAGAACATGGAAAGGGACACATAGTAACTATGTTAAGAGGAAAACCTAGCTTAACCAAGTGATCAAGTTCAATATAAACTGCACTAGATATTAACTGGACTTCTTCATATGATACAATGAGAAAATAACCTAAATCATGGATATTCTTCCCCAAGATTTGTAACTTCAGTTCAATCATGGGAAGACCTCAGACAACTCAATTTAAATGACAGTTTGATAAAACTATCTAGCCAGTGTATTTTTAAAATTCAAGGTCATGAAAAGCAAAGAAAGACTGAGATGTAAAGGAATCAAAGAGGACTAAGGAGACCTGACAATGAAATGCCACATGACATCCTGGGGAAAAATACTAGTGTAAAACACTCCAAATAATTCTACACCGAAGAAAATAAATGCAACTATGTGAATAAATTCTATGGTACCATTAATATTTGCTAATGCAAAAGTCATCATTTGATAATGGACTAAAGCGAAGGATATATAGAAACTCTGTGGACTATTTTTTTGTAATTTCAAACAGTAAAAATAATGCCCTAGGGCTGGGAGCATGGCCTAGTGGTAGACTGCTCACCTAGCATGCACAAAGCCCTGGGTTCGATTACTAGATACTATGTATACAGAAAAAGCCAGGAGAACTCTAGCCTTGCAAAAGCCTAAGGACAGTGTCCAGACCCTGAGTTCAAGCCTCAGGACTAACAAAAAACAAAATAAGGAATAATGCCATATAAGGCTTGACTTTAGGGTCTGCCGGGGCCAACCGGCAGCACCAGGGTTTGCAGATTGGGGTTCCTGAAATAGGGGGCAAGGACTAGGAAGAAATAGAAGAGAGACAGACACACCGGGTCCAGGATGTCTGCAGTCCAGGTAAAGACTGCGGAGTTTATTTTTCACTCCAGCTTCTTCCCTCCTTGAGACCCAGGGAACTTCCAGGTGTTACATTCATATGGTAAATCTCAGGTCATTTAAACAGAATAAGGCCAGAAAACAATAAGACAATAAAGCCATTGTCTGATGCAAATCAAGGTACAGTTTGATTCCACTCTGGCTCCCAACAAGGGTCCATTTAAGATGCAAGAATGCTTTACTGATTTTAAGATCCATAAAATCTTGACTTTCTCACAGCACACGTGCACACACATGCACACACACATATACTACCAATGTCTACATAATGTTTTTTATTGTAATTAATAAAAGGGTTACATGATATTTGCCAGATAGAAGGTGCATTAATTCACATTCATTGATACCCTTTCACATGTCTTGGTCCCCATTATCTACATAATGTTTTTGAATCTACAGAAAGATTTTACATCCTTGCTTTTATGAGACTAAGCTGAGCCTTTTCCAGATTCTTAGGGTAAAGAACTAGTTGTAAACATTGTGGTTGAGATTAGGGATCTGTAGAGGGTAATCTTTTAAAAGAATATGACACTTAAAATTAACACGACAAGAGGTTTATAATAGGGCAAAACCTAGATACATAAGGCTATATAGGATGAGGCTAAATGAAAGGACCTCCAGGATATGGAAACAAGAACCATAGAATGTGTGATTGTTGTTCTTAATGTACTATGTTATTTCTCACCTCTTTTGTTGTCCCTTGGTTATCTCATATTGTTACAGTATCTTACCTTGTTATCTGGTATCTTGCATATATGTTTATTTGAAACAGGAAAGGGGAGGGGGGAAACAAGATGAGACTAGGGAGTGGGGGAAGGAAATGAGGACAAAAACATGAGAAGGGGTATCAATGTTTGTGAGTAATGCACCTTGTATCTGGTGAATATAATGTAACCCTTCTATTAATTACAATAAAAAATCCTGAAAAAATAAATAGAGCAATGGGAAAAAAACACATACAATAACTAGTAAAAAAATAAGATGAGAGGCCATGTTTCCAGGGATGGTCATTTTTACCAATGAGGCAAAGTAACTAATAAAGCTGGATTGCTTTTGAATAATAAAAAAATTAATGTGACAGTGATGGTAACCAAGTAAGTCCAGAAAGAGGATTACCAAATACTACAAATTTATCAACATGTTTTTACTTGGTCCCAGGGAGACATAGGTCCCAAGGATATCTCATGTTTGGTAAAGATCAATTTCTTAATCTTCTCCAGATACCTATTATGATTCTATTCTAAGAAAACAAGGCACAGAGGACAATGATATCATATGAACTTAGCACTGTCGCAGGTAATTTAAATGTTTGTGTTCTTTAATTATCTGAAAGCATAAGTGCCAAATCATCTGTAAAGGCAAACTCATCAGAATAATAGCAGATTTCTCAACAAAACAGGAGGGTATTACGTGATGTATTTCAAGCTCTGAAAGAAAATAACTACCACCATATATTACCCAACTCAGTAAAACTTATCATTCATAATTGAAGAAATAAACACCTTCTATAATAAGCAAAATGTAAAGCAAGCTAAGGCCACTAAACTAGCAATGCAAAAGATACTCAAAGTAATTCTACATGCAGAAAAATATAACTGTGAAATATGGGTAAAATAAATCTCACTAGGTAAGTATATAAGCAAATGAAGACTATGAAGGAATTGAATGCTACAGAAGCAATAAAATTGCAAGAATTACTATGAAGCTTTCAGTAGTAGTCTTGATTCTTTAATCAAAAGATGTAGCCTGATAAACTATAGACAATAAAAGCCTTCAATATGATATGACATATATCATATCTCCTCGTCCACTTGACCAAAGGTATGGTTCTATGGTCAGTGTTAGTGGAACAGGGCTAAGCACACCACCTGAGAAGGAAACACTGAAAAATCACATGAAATGTGATATACATGTATGAAAATATTACATGGTGGAAGCAAAGAGTTGGTGATATCCTGTTGACATCTACCATGCATTGGACATTAGATGAAAGGCCCTTAAATATATGATCCTCTCAGCAATTATAAGAGAACAATATTATTCATATTTATTATATGAATGAGTGCTTAACTATTGTATGCCAATTGGGCTATGTTAGTTGGCTGAAGAATGGGCAAGAAAACTGGAATTCTCTGTTCATATTATGTATAATTAATATACATTAATAATTATAATTTTTAAAGGGAGCTGGAATTATTTCATAAACTCAGATTAGCAATGGTGCACATAGGAACCCATAGCAGCCAATGACTAGTCTTGGTTTCAACAGTGAAAGAATTTCATGGCCACTCCACACCTCCTCCTCACCTGTAGCCTTTACTCTTCAGGTCTTTTTTCCTACATGGCACTATTTTCATTTTAAGGTGAGGTTGTGTTGATTTGGTGTCATCACCTCTTTTGTCATCCAGCTGGTATTGAACTTCTGGTATCAAGTGCTCCTTTCACCTTAGCCCCCACCTATTGGGACTATAGGGATGTGCTACTACTCCTGGCAATAAGGCACTACTGAATAATATCCCTTCTTCTTATTCTAGCACTTACACATGCACACACAGATGCTCCCATGAATACACATGCACACATATCACACATGCACATTGGCAGTTTTATAAGTTAACTCACCAAATGTGTGCTAATTGAGATTTTGCTATTCTTTCATGTTCATAACAACCTTTACATGAACATTAGACAATCACTAACGAGCAATAATTGAAAACCACAAGGACTGTAATAAACAATAAGAGGCCATTGTACTTGATCACTGGGGTTTTTTTATAATGGGATTTCAAGCATCAAGGAAAAGTTTAGTGGGGGAAAGTCAGGGATTGGAGTGACTTCCAGTTAGTGTTCAGATTGCTCTTCCTCCCACTCATTCTGTAAAACCATTTTCACGTCATAAACTTAAAGCTTCAGAGCCTGAGTGTTTTGCCAAGTCCTTAAAAGGATGAATGAGAAAAACTGTTATTTATTTAATAAATAATACCCTCCTGCAATTAATACAGTGTATTCATATATGTAATTTCATTTATCCAATATGAATATCTACTATGGACTAACCAGCATGTGACAGGCAATAAGCTAATATCAAGGACAGTCTTGTCATTTAGGGTCACTTACTTAAAATTCATAATATTTTAGCAGAACTTGATTTGAGATAGGAACAAGTGTGATAGGATACAGAAGAGATTCTCTTCTTAGGAGAGAAGAGCAGAATAAGTAGATATTATTCAGTGTGAGCCTTGAAACTGAGGAACAAAGAGGAGGAAGAATACTTAAGACAGTTGGCATATGAAATGCCACTAGAATAAAAAGCATGTCTTGTTTCATTTAGATTCTTGTACAGTTGTCTCAGGTACTGATGTTGGGTAGGGAGCAAATGAGTTGGATGGTATCCTTCCCTCAAAAAGAAAGAAGGCTATATTTTAACCTGAATGATATTTTATTTGGAAATAGGGTTTTCATAGAGATATTTGTCAAGCTGACATCATTAGTCCTTAACTGACACCTGGGTTTTTTTGGTGATTTTTTTTTTTATTAAAGAATTTGTTAACATTGATTTTTACATCATATTTCAAATGACGTGTTTAACAAACAAGTATTCAAGAAGGGAATCTCTATATACAATCACAGGCACTTAATTTTTAGAAAATATTCAAAATTAGGCAAAGGGTTTATATATCATAGATACATATTAATCAAAGTAATAAAACATTATGTCTATAGAGTCATAAATTTTTATGTCTATGTGGTTGTTTTTATATTTCCCGTATCATGTCCATATCATTGGGTATGCAAATGTTGAGTCCTCGCTCTTTCACTGTTTGGATCTAAAAGCCACATATTAAGGATACTATGCACCTTTTGCTCCTTTGGTCTTGACTTGTCTGATGCCTGTTTTTTTTTTTCTATTCTTTTTTTATTTTTTTGATAATTTTTATTGTAATTAATAAAAGGGTTACATGATATTTGCCAGATAGAAGGTGCATTAATTCACATACATTGATACCCTTTCACATGTCTTGGTCCCCGTTACCCTCCCCCCACCTCCCCATCTTGTTTTCCCTCCTTCCCTATCCAATTTCAAATAACCAAATACAAATATATCCAATATGTCAGATAACAAAGTGAGATACTGTAACAATATGAGATAACCAAGGGATAGCAAAAGAGAAGAGTGATAACATAGTACCTTAAGGACAACAATCATTCTTATATAGTGATGCCTGGTTTTAATGATTGGCATCCTGATACAAAGGGAAACTAAGACACAGACAGACAAGCATAGCAGAATGATCTGAGAAATTCAGGGAGAATACCATATGAGGACAGAGGGAATGCTGAAGTACTGGCAAACCAGCAGCATCTAGGGAAAGGCAGAGGATTCCCTGTAGGTTTCAGAGCCAACATGGCCACTGATTTGTGTCTCAAAGCTTTCGGAACTATGAGATAATACATTTCTGTTATTTTGAACCAGACAATGTGTGGCACTTGGATTCAGCAATCCTAAGAAATGTACACAAGGAGTCAAGAAGTAGCTGTGAGGAGTCTATTAACATGTCCTTAATTTTATACTTATGAAGGTTTTGTTAGAAAATCATAATTTACTGGTAAAAAGAATGTAAAAACAACAGAGAGATTTGAAGATATATTATTTTTAATTGCAAAAACTAAAAAAACTATACCAAAAAATTTCTGGCTCATGTAATTGTAAGAGCCAAAGGTAATGTGAATTTATGTGTCATTTGATAGAAGTGTGTGTGTGTGTGTGTGTGTGTGTGTGTGTGTGTGTGTTGTAGGGTTGAACTCAAGGCTCAGGCACTATCCCTAAGCTCTTTTATCCCTAAGCTCAAGGCTAGCACTCTACCAGTTTAAGCCACACTACCACTTCTAGTTTTCTGGTGATTAATTGGAGATAAGAGTCTTACAGACCTTCCTATCCTGCTGGCTTTGAACTGTGATCCTCAGATCTCAGCCTCGTGAGTAGCTAAGATTATAGTTTTGAACCACTAGTGCCTGGCTGATAGAAATTTTGATCAAGGCTCTGACTGCATTTACTTCAGTGTTTCAGAGTTCTCATGTTTTTGTTTCTTCCTTGAGCTGCTCTTGTTATAGTAGGAAGGTGGGCTGTCATAATTCCAAGCTTTACTTCATAATTTGCCATTAAGAACAGCTATGACTTCTTATTCTCAGCCAAGGCCTTGAGGTTCTGATGACCATTTCTGACCCTATGTGCGTATTTACCGATTAACTTAGGCCTGTGTCATGAACCAACTATAGCAAGCAGGGATTAGCCTGCTGTTTCCATTAGTCTCAACTATATAACAGAATACCTCCAAATTTAAAGGCTTACAAACAACAGCAGTTCATTTGCTTATGATTCTATAGCTTGATATTGTAATTTAGGATTGTTGGTACCATTTCTGCCATATTATATACAAATTATACACAATCAAATAAGTACATCTTTTTATGAACATGTATTTATTGAACAACAGTTTCATTGTGTTATTTCCAAGTAACCACATCTTTTTGGGGAGAGCTAAAAGCATTATGATTATTTAAAAAAATTTTACTTCTAACCTTATACTATGGGAGAGGTTAACCACAGGGGTAGAATCTAAAAGGTAATTAAAATTGGGCATCCTAAATTTATTCTTCAGATTAGCAAAAAAGGAATGAAATCCTTGGGCAGAGAATAAAGGACATCTACTATATCTTCCAATCTGGTGCTCTAAAGTGGTCATAATTTGGTGGCCTTAACATTCATGTTAAGGTTAAGACTAAACAGGAGGTTTTGGTTTCATTCATTCAGTTGTCCTTGAGCCAATGAATAGTGGTAGAATAGGAAAGAGAGATCAGAGGACAGAGGCTGGCTAATATAGTACCATGTTGATACATCACTTATGGCTATCTTGCTCCATTTTTTTCCTGGGATGAGATAATTTTCTAAATTTATAATTTTCTACTATGAAAGACAGCCAATTTTAGACAGATTTGTAAAATTGAAAGGCCCTTCTGTCTAAGTCTATGTCATTAACATTGAAAATGTTGAAAATGAATAAGCACTATATTTTAAGCAAATGACTCATAGGTATTTTCTGATATGAATAGACAGAACTATAATATACAAACCATTAGAGTTAATTGAACTAATTTAATATGGGAAGAATTTGGCTATATATCATTCTATATGATCACAGGCAGAAGTTGAACTTGACAAGCTCTTTCCCCACAAATTATGACAAGAAGATAATCACGAGCTGGGAAGATTTCTGTTACCTCCTTTAAAAAGATGAAAAATATGTAATCTGACACTTAGAAAAGTTGAGATTTCAAAGGCAGCGTTTTATTTTAATATTAGTTTAATGAAATATATGGAAACAAATTGCTGAAATCTACCTGTGTGTTTCAATATAGCTACACACCTAGATGTATGCAGTTATCTTTATATAAAAGAAGGCCCCAAACCTGAAATAAATCAAATTGTGGCCTATTCACTTATCGGCAAAAGCACAATTATTTTCAACATGCATTTATATTATTTATAAATATCACTGATATAAGGAAGGTGTTACAAAGTTTATATGCAAAAATGAAATATACTATAATATTTATCAAAATTCCATAGCCAGTTTGTCATAATTGTCTTAATTTTTCTGGACTCTTATTTCTACAGACAATCTATGCTTATAACTTATGAAAGAATATTGTTCTGATATAAGCATGATAAATATATTTACATAAATATAACAAAAGTAAAAAGATGAAGATGTGGTATTTAATTTCAGTCACTAGTTAGTGACAAGTGACTTGTTTTCTCAATAGGACAATGATTGATAATACTGAAAGACTGACTGCTCAGTTTTTATGTATTCTACAATTAGTTGGTTACAGAAATGAAACACTCTTAAGTTTAATCTCTGCTTTTAATATTTTCCCATATTATCTGGAGATAGAAAAATTAAGCTAAGACTCATTCTTT
This sequence comes from Megascapheus bottae, assembly GCF_031878675.1. Taxonomy (NCBI): domain Eukaryota; kingdom Metazoa; phylum Chordata; class Mammalia; order Rodentia; family Geomyidae; genus Megascapheus; species Megascapheus bottae. Next base: position 34,400,066 of record NC_143524.1, on the reverse strand, counting down.
TAACTTTTAAGTGCTGACAATGAAGCAAAACAAAACAAAATCAAACAACAAGCCATGACTGGTAATTTTCTAACTTCTGTGATATAGGAATTCCCATGGTCAAGTTCAAGCTACCAGTGTGACACCACTGAATGGAAATGTAGAAGAAATGTGAATAGCATACAACTCTTATTATTTCTATCGAACAGATATAATAGATATAAAAGTAAAGATAATAATGACAAGTAGTAAGGAACAGTAATTTTAAATAAACTGGAGTTTTGAGTATTACTTTTTATTTATTTATTTATTTATTTATTTATTTATTTTTTACTAGTCCTGGGCTTGAGCCCAGGGCCTGAGCACTGTCCTTGGACTTTCTCAGGGCTAGAGCTCTACCACTTGAGTCTCAGCACCTCTTCTGGCTTTTTTCTATATATGTGGTACCTAGGAATTGAACCCCGGCCTTCGTGCATGCTAGGCAAGCACTCTACCACTAGGCCAAACTCCCAGCCCTGAGTATTACTTTTTAAAAAACAATCAAATTATAACTTTATGTAATGTAACTTAATGAGTGGTTCAATGGAATTTAACAAATGGCTTGCTAGTTCTGAAAACTTAACCATCAACTCGCAAGAGCCAATGTATTCAGTGCCAAAACAACCAGTGTTTTGCCTTTTTTTTTTACCTGTCCTGGGGCTTGAACTCAGGCTTGGACACTTTTTTGCTCAAGGCTAGCACCCTGCCAATAGAGCCACAGCACCACTTCTGGCTTTTTCTGAGTATGTGGTACCAAGGAATCAAACCCAGGGCTTTGCGCATGCTGGGTGAGTACTCTACCCCTAGGCTACGCTCCTGAGAATACTACTCCAGAAATTTCTCAAGAATATCCAATAACCAGATAGTATGACAGCCCATATCCAAGTTCTCCTCTAAGATTATCCTTGGAAATAAGATATCCTACGAAATAAGTATTTAAATGACAGACTTTGGATTGGCATGGCTGCCTTTAGTTTTATTACTTAGCTGCGACTGGGCAAATATTTGAAGACTTTCACCAGCCCTTCAGCCTCTCTTCAAATTCATCTCACAAAGTATAATCGAAGGAAAATGAAAGCATCATTTGTGAATGTAATGAAATGGATATGATTCACCCTTTCATATATTTTTAATTCACAAATACTAACTTTTGGATATAGGCTTTGAAGCTCTCTATTAACTCAGCTCATAGCTGAGTTATGCCTTCATTTTCTTAGACACAGTCTAGAGTAGAAAAGCTAACCTGCCTGAGGCCTTTCAGGCCAAGCCCAAAGTGATGAACCAGAAAGAAAATAGAACAAGGAACCAGATCTTTGTGAGATTTGTACACATGTATATACATACATATACTACTAAATATCAGGCCGAAGTTAGAACAGTTTGATTATTATCAGTCTTCTCACTTTCAGAAGCTAAATTTATTTTTTTCCAGATGCTCTGTCTCTTCATCCATATTGAATAATGGGTCTTGTCAAGGGCACAAAGTAAGCATGTAGTCTCCTATAGCTGTTGTATTTTGGTAAGTGCCTAGAAGGCTTGTGAACCAGGGAGTTTTGTTGAGGACTGAGGCTCTCAGTTCTGTTCTTCTGCAACTTGAGACCCCTGTTGTTCTTGTTCCTCTAGTATCCCAAGGGTGGGTCAATCCACCATGGAAATAAGGAGGTGGAATACACATGGAAGTGGGGAGACTTCTACCTCTCCCACAAAATGAAAATCTAATCCTTTACTAAATCAGAGAAAGTCAGAGGTCATTCCCGTCCACAACCAAGGTTTGAATACTTTTGAAAGCACTTGAAGGAAAATAAACTCTGTAGTTCTTCTAGGCAGATTTCTCTTTATTTTTCTAGTCAGCTCTGCTGTTTCTTGTTGAGTCTTTGGGGAGTCCTATAATGAGCATCTTTGTTGTTGTACATCTCCAAGATTAGGGTAATATCATTTTTTCCATCAATATCTACCTAGAGCAGGTGATCAAGATGTCAGATTAACATAAAAAAAGCCGATGACCTGGTAGTCCCCAATCTCACCCTGTATAGAGATAACAGATCATGTCATGATGACAATGGATGACATATCCAAATGTAGTAAAGCTTGGCAAAGATCCCAGAAAGCACAGATTTTGTTCCATATTATGCTAGCTTTCCTATAGAAATATGACACAGAAAAGATACTAGAGAGTGTATATAGTACCAGTCCCCTCCTTTAATGGAAAGTAAAGCTGTGACCACATTTCCAGATGAGAACTTACCTGACCATCATCACAAAAGAGGCCAAATTAGAGCAGGGAATGGGAAGTCATGACCCCTAAAGCATAACTTAGGCCAATATATTTTACTGTTAAGTGTCTGCTTGAGAATCTGGTTTGTTCAACACAGGAAGGAAGCTCATCAATGTGAAGACATCCTTATACTGCTTATCCAACCTCCTCAGCCCTACTCTCCTGAAGATTTCAGAAATTTCACCCAAGACTGGATGTCCTAAGCCTAGATGGAGGCACCTGTGACCCAAGTCTATTCCCAGAAGATCTATCCCTATTCAGCAGAGACCCAGGAAGGGACAGAGACACAGAAAGAGTCTGTTGTGAGCTGTCATTTTGGTGCTTCACTGGGTTTGTGGCTCAGCGGCTATACCAGGTCTTTTTGGCCAGATTGTGAGAAGATGGTTTATGACCAAATCCCAGCTAAAATGATTATCAAAGAGCTTCTTGTAGCAAGCATGCCAGCATCATCCTAAAATGGGGCTTCTCATTCTGGCTAAAAGGGTTTCTGGATTCTGGAGGGATTCTGGAGCCACATGTTCTCTTTCTAGATGTGTTTCTATTTCCTGGTTTGGCAATCCTTGATATTTCTTGATCTTGACTCTTTTTTTTTTGCCAATCCTGGGCCTTGAACTCAGTGCCTGGGCACTGTCCTTGGGCTTTCTCAAGGTCAGAGCTCTACCACTTGAGCCACAGCACCATTTTTGGCTTTTTTCTATGTATGTGGTACTGAGGAATTGAATCCGGGTCTTTGTGCATGCTAGGCAAGTACTCTACCACTAGGGTAAATTCCCAGCCCTGATCTTGACTTTTATAGATCTTAATCCAATCTATTTACCTAAGTTAACTGTTTTTTTTCTATCCCTTTTGATCCCTGGTTTCGTCTTGTCCCACGTTTAGTGTGTAATTTCCTGTTTTCTTCACTGCACAGTTTTAAACAGCACACATAACCTAGTAGGTTATATAAGGGAACCCTACTTTGTTTTTAACTGTAAAATATAATAAGCTATTAGCATCCTGTAAGTGCTGTGTGCTGTGAGACACTCCAATGACTATAAAAAAAACATTGAGTATTATGAGAGGATACAGGTGTTAGCCAATTACAATAGCATATACTAGATACAATGAAAATAAGCAACAGTCAAAGTGCCGTGAACCATACTAGTTTTAAAGTGTGGTCTTCAAACCAGTAGCATTTAGTATTACTAAATTCTGGGATCTCTGGCACCAGCCTAGAATTTGTACTTTAACATAATGAGTATATAGACAACACATTGAAAAATGCAGTTGCAGAGCACAAAGGAAGAGATGATTCTACCTGGGAGGAGTAAATATGTCATTGATAGCACCACAGAATAGGGGACTTACCCTAGGCAAGGAAGGACAGAGAAGATTTTTGCTGAGCATGTGTGGGGAGAGGGCAAGAGGTCTAGTCAGAGGGAATGACATAGAAAGAGGCATGAGGTACAAACAGTGTATTTGGGGAATGATATGTAGCACTTCTGTGGGGACAATGAGTGAAAATAAAGTTGAAAATATAGAGTATGGACATATTCTGAGAAATCTGTTTTGCTAAGCTAAAGACTGTAGGCAAGGTTAGGAATGGTGTCACATGCCTGTAATCTCAGCTATTCTTGAGGGGAAGGTAGGAAAATTATCGTCTGAGGGGGTCCAGGCAAAGGCAAGAGATAAACAAATTGTCTGGGAACATGACTGAAAGCCATGAATTTAAGTTTTAGTGCCACCCACCAAAAATGAAACACATTTAAAAAGGAAAAGTGTAGGCAATTGGGATTCAAGAAGGTCTTTGAATTGAAGAATAAGAGCTGATCTCTCTCACTTAAATGAAAAGAGTACACTGAATGGAAGAAAGTGATAAGAGTGATAAGCCTAGAGGAATTTATTGAAATAATTCAGATCAAATACTGGAACTAAGACAAAGACTATGAGAATGCATGCTACTTTAATAGTTAAAGACTGGAAATAAGGCGAGACTATGGGAATGCATGTTATTTTAATCTGTGGTAATTTTCTGTGTAGTAATAAATAATACTGATTTTGATACCTGGAAGTCACATATGCTGTAACAAATAACATAAAGCTATCATGGTAGTTGAAAAGCCAGAAAAAGCAATTGGTAGAAGTATTTTGAAAAGTGTACTTGAGAGAGTTTAACTTACCTTAATGCAACTTTAAAGACACTGTTGCTAAGGACTCAGAAGGAAGTGAGGTTTATGTTATTGGAAACTGGAAGAAGGAATATCCTCAGTTTATAATTTATTTTAGGCTCAAAGTGGTAGAGTGGTAGCCTTGAGTGAAAAAGCTCAGGGACAGGGCTTAGGCCCTGAGTTCATGCCCCATGATCAACCATAACAACTTTAAAAAATTGTTTTTATACCAAGGAATTACCATTTAATGAACAGTCCATAAATACAATGCATCTTGATCAGTGCTATCTTTTTCAACATTTTCACCCTTTTCTCTTACTGTTCTTAACTTTGTGGTATATACAATATAGCCTTAGCTGCATTTCCTCCCCACTTCTTCCTTCATTTGTCTATACTTCTTGTCACCACTCACTTATAAGTATACCCATATCCTGGGTATACTTTTGTTGGGTACAATATAATTCTTTCTAATGGCTGAGTAAAAATCTTCACTCTTAGCAACTGAATCCTAGGAAAATTGTTTCCTGCAGTTATGTGGTAAAACAGAAATTAAAGAAATTAATATAGATATATAGCTAAGGAAGGAAGATATGTTGATGGTATCATTTGGTATCTTCCTGTTTACAATGAAAAAGCAAGAGATAAATTGAGGGGAAACTATTGACTAAAAAGGAATGACAACCTAAAGAGTTTGAAAAGTCTCAGCCTATGCAAATGGCCAAAGATGCTAAGATCAAAAGATTCTCAAGAAAACATGATCTTGAGAGAAGGATGAGCTTGCTATCATACATTTTGATAAAATATGAAGACAAAACATTAGAAATTCATCTCATTGATTACACTAAGATCAGAGAAATCTACATACAATAAAAAGTTCAGAATGTTCAATAGATTCAAAGGATGCTTAAGATTCTTTCAGTCAAACCAGAGGGTCTCTAGGAGACTTGAAGACATTGATCCTCATGCATCTTAGCAGGAACCAAGGAGAGAAAATGTATGTATCATCTGGAATAGATGAGCACTGTTCTTGGCTGTCTCAAAACTAGAGCTCTACCACTTGAGTCACAGCACCACTTCTGGCTTTTTTCTATGTATGTGGTACTAAGGAATTGAACCGGGTCTTTGTGCATGCTAGGCAAGCACTCTACCACTAGGCCAAACTCCCAGACCCAGAGGTCCTATCTTTCTTGAAAAAGACAAGATAACTCAGAGGTAGAGCCTGAGAGTCAGGCTTCAATGCCTAATTAAGAAACATTTGTCCAGATGAAACAGAATTGCCAATCTGCAGTCACTTCTCTTCTTTGCATGTTCTGCTCAATTTGAGCCAGAGTTTACCTGGAATACAGAAAGACCCTGTGGCAGGAGGATCATGCTGAATGTAACACACTGAAAGAAGTAGCTGAAGGGCTGGGAGTTTCGCCTAGTGGTAGAGTTCTTGCCTAGCATGCACAAAGACCTGGGTTCGATTCCTCGGTACCACATGCATAGAAAAAAGCTGGAAGTGGTGCTGAGGCTCAAGTGATAGAGCTCTAGCCTTGAGAAAGTCCAAGGACAGGGCTCAGGCCCTGAGCTCAAGCACAGGACTGGCAAAATAAAAAAAGAAGTGTGGCTGAAGCTCAGAGTAGGAAGGTGAGCATGATATGAAATGAGATTGGAGCAATAGTATGTGAGCTTTGTGGACTACACTAAAGACCTAGCACATTGTTGGCTATGAGAATGGAAACAAGAAACCACTTCTACAAATTTCTAGTTCTATAGATGAGCCAAACTCTCCAGGAAGTCCTTAAAGTACCCCTCTTTGTGGAAACAATTAATCTTATCATTGTCTTGGCAAGTCTAAATGCGAAAGATGAAGCCAGATTTACAGTGCTTGGCTCAGAGCCCTACCAGAGACAAGAGCAAGACATTTCTTAGCTCTACCTATCACTTCAATGCAGCAGCAGCTACATGAAAGTTTCATTGAAAACGTAGTGGTCAAATGATTGAAATAATTGATGAATCTTACATCCTCCATCCTCAGATACATAGCGTGTATGTGTATGTGTGTGTGTGTGTTACAGGATTTTGTTATATAGCATACATTGGCTTTATTATTCATTATTTTCTTGACTCAGCCTTCATAGTGCTGGAATTACAGACATGAACTGCCAATCCCAGCTCTAAAGCTGCATTATTGAGACAGAAAGGTATAAACATAAGAGGAATCCAGTTAATAAAGATGTCACATAGGAAATCAAGTCCAGCTAATATTTTATTTCAGCCAGGTGCAGTGGCTTGCAACTATCATCTTAGCTACTCAGGAGGCTGAGACCAGGAGGAATTTGGTGTAAGGCATGCAAAAAAGTTTGTAAGACTACCTCTTAGTGGAAGAAACTGGACATGTTGGCACATGCCTTTAATAATAACTATTACAGGAATCATAAACTAGAGGATTGCAGTTCAGGGCAAAAAAAATCAAGACCTTATCTTAAAAATAGCACAAAAGAGATATGGCCCAGTAAAGTACACTAGTGAGTGTGAGGCCCAGAGTTCAAACCCCAGTATTGCCAAGAAAGTAATATGCTTTAAATCCCTCACAATTAACACTAAGTTGATTCAGAAGTCCATTGTCAATTTGTCCTGGAAAATCCTCCCAAGTGAATCTAATGAGAAGCAAATGAAGAGAATGAGTTCTGCTTACTAATGGGGAGGTTGTCTAAGAGCTACTGTGATCTCAAAAATAGGATGATCTACCTCTTGAAACAAGGACCTCAAAATTTCAAAAACCAATTAGAAGATGAATTAGTGGGAGTATTCTAGAGGAGATTCAACCGTATGGGTTTGTCTGCATGATTCTAAGGGTTTCTCCTCACCCTAAGAATTTTAGAGCCAGGCGTGGTGGCTCACGCCTGTAATCCTAGCTCCTCAGAAAGCCGAGATCTGAGGATCACAGTTCAAAGCCAGCCCTGGCACTAAAGACTGTGAGACTCTTATCTCCAGTTAACTACCAGAAAACTAGAAGTGACTCTGTGGCTCCAGGAGTAGGGCTGTAGCCTTGAGCTGAAGAGCTCAAGGACAGCACCCACGCCCAGAGTTCAAGCTCCATGACCAAAAAAAAGAAAAATCTTAGAGGCAAGATAATAACATGAAACACTTGCTATAGGATAAAAAGAAATGAGACATCAGAAAGGAAAGATGGGTGCTAATAAAACTCAGTAAAAGGGAAGAAGAGAAGGACTTAATCTCATGAGGAATGGAAGCATTTGATGCCATGCCATTGATTTTAATTTCAGCTAGGCTTTGGGAACCAGGAGAAAGAGATCTAATAATGTATCCTTTCTGGAAGCAATGTCTTCTAATATGAACGCAGATCTAAACATCCAGCCAATCCTAGTGGATATGCTTTCCAGATTTGACTTAACCTGGAATTATTACAGTTGGAAGGGATATCACTTATCTATTACTGTGTAGTAAATTATCTCAAAATTTACATCTCAGAGCCACAGACATTGGTTATCTTACACAGTTTCTGAGAAGAGGCTCTGGAAGAGGCTCAGTGGGGGTGGTTCTTGTGCAAGATCTCTTACTAGGATGCAGTCAAACTCTCAGCAAGGGTTGCTTTCATCTCAAGACTCTGCTGGGGCTATAGGACCCACTTTTGAGCTCATACATAGTTAATTGCAGGCTTATACTCCTTGCTGGCTGTGGGCCAGAGACTTCAATTCTTTGGATACATGGGTCTCTCCATATATTTATTACTTCAGTGGGATCATAAGTAACATCTGGTGTCCCATAGAGGAAACCATCCAGGAGAGAGAAAAATGTGAGCAAATGAGTGAAAGAGTGGTCCAGATGAAGCAGGACTGTGAAGTAGAATATTCAGAGATGTTCTAAGTACAAAGATAAAACATCCAATTAAAGCGGAAATTATAAACAAAAACTTCAAAAAGAAGACATATAAATAGCTCTTAATTTCACAGGAATATGGTCAATTAAGACTGCTCATTAAGAAAATAAAAATCAAAATTTATGAGATGCCTTTGCCAAATTATAGGAATAGCTAATATGAAAGCCAGCCTCCAGTGCTTATGTCCTGGATTATGCTCCCAGGCCAGTGCTGGCAGGAAAACCTATAACTCCATCTCAATGGAAAGAAACTTGATATGGTGGTGCAGTCTTGTCATCAAAGCTATGATAGCAAGTAAAAGGTAAGATTATGGTTCAGACATGTACCCTGGCAAAAATTGAGATGCTATCTTAATAACCAGAACAAAAATGGTAGGAGACATGGCTCAGTGGGAGAGCCCTACAATGCGCTTAGTTTAAGGCCAGTACTACAGAAACAAACAGAAAAAAGATGAATTTAAAAGAATTGAAAAAAAATCAAACATTGGAAGGATAGGTAGAACAAATTAAGTTACATTAAATTAAATTATATATTTCTAGTGGGACTGTAAAATGAGAAGTAAAGCTGGCATCACACAAAACTGAGATACTATCTCTCCAAATAATTGAAACAGAAAAATATGAAATAAGGTGTACTATTATTTCCCAATAATACAATTTTCGGTATGGAGAACCCAATGTTAGTCAAAATGCAAATACAAGTTTTTTTTAAAGAACAACCTTTGTTCTGATGAATAAATGTGTAAAGATGGTTAGAAAGCATTGTGAGAAAGAGAAATATGAGGGTGGCTTGCCCTAATAGCTAATATATCTTTAATTGTTCTTTTATCTTAATCCATATGGAATCCTTTTGTTATGAAAGATGTTTTGTGGAAAAAAATCATTGGTGGATCCTTAAAATACACACTGATAGTATTAATTTTTTATTTTTAGTTCCAACAAATTTATACTTATTTTCTATAAAGAATTTATTACTGTGTTTTTATGCAGCATATTTTTATCTTATGATGTTATTCTGGCTAGTTTAAATGTTATGTATTATTACTATTATTATTTGGCAGTACTGGGGACTATACTCAGGACCTCACACTTGCAAGGCCAGTGCTTTACCCTTTGAGCCATACCCTTAGCCATACCCCTATATCTGGGTTATTTCCAGTTATTTTCTTGCTTTGTGACTGGGCTGTTCTGGCTGTGATCTTCCTGCTTGTGCTTTTCCTGTTGCTGTGGACAATACTAGCCCAGCTTAGTCATTCATTGAGACGGAGTCTCAAAATTTTTTGTGCCCAAGCTAGTGTACAACCTTGATCCTCTTATCACCTCCTAAGTAGCTAGGGTTATAGGCTTGAGCTATCACTCTTGGGAAATATATTTCAAGTGATTGCCTTAACTTAAAAAATATCATTATCCATGTTTACTTATTCCTATTAATGATGAATAGAATGAATATCTATATATGCCAGTCACCTAGTATAGAAAATAAAATTGGGGGGAAATATTTGCTAGTTTCTTTCAGTCTTCCCAGAGTTATTCTTTGGAACTTAAAACAAACTATACTATTTGTTATGTATTCTTTTTAAGTAGATTTAGTTTTACACTCAGATATGTGAAACTTATCCAAGTTGACTCATATTTGTATTCATTGCTATGTACTGTATTACATATACCCATTATGTACATAAATCACAATTAATTTAATGTATGCGTTAATCTAATTTCAGCAGCAAGCTAGAATAGACACAAAAGAGAACAAACTTTAAGATGATTTTAAGACCAAATGAAAATTGTTATCAAAATGATTAGATTTTTTTCACAAAGTAGATTTGATAAATTAGCCATTTGGCAAATTGACCTAGAGCCCAAAATCTGAATGAGAGGCAAAACAAGCTATCATTGCAATAATAATTTCATTCTCTAATGCTTTTTGCATTAGTTGGTGCAGACTGCCATCACAGAATATTACAGACATTTATTTTCTCACAGATACAGAGAGTGAAAGTCCCTTAATCAAGATGTGTCAGGGTTGATGCCTAATGAAGCCTCTCCTAGTTTGGAGATGGTAGCCTTCTTGTGGTGTCCTTAGCCTACCCTTTCATCTTCATGATCAGGGAGAGTACTAGAGAGTTTCCTTTCAATACAAGGATACCAGTCCTGTCAGATTTGAGCCCTATCCGTATCACCTCATATAACCTCAGTTACCTTCCTAACAACTCTTTCTCCAAATACAGTCCCTTTGGAGTGTTAGGGCTTTAATATATGAATGTGAAAGAGACACAATTCAGTCTAGAACTCCTCTAAATTTTGAGTTATTACCATTCAGCTATTAAAAACTGATCCTATTTAGCTTCTAAGATCAGAGGCGATCACTATTATAAACTTAAAAGTAACTTAACTGTTTCTGTAATAACACTATCTAAAAGTATTCTCAGTGCCAAAAGCATATGAAGATATTTATTTTTCTTGATTGTGGATTTGTTGGTAGTTTGGATGAGTCTGATCTCAGCTGGTTTAGGCCAAGTGTAGGGTGGGCTCAGAGATACCCAGCAGATCACGTTTTCATCCAAAACATCTCATTTTGGAGCCTACAGTAGGACAAAGTACATAGAGGACATGTTCTTTTCAAACACAAAATCTAAACCACACTTCAACCCTCTGCTAGCATTATGACTATCAATGTCACTTTAGCCAAAATAAATCGTGTGATCAAGGAGTAGAGAAGTCGCCATCAGCCCACCTCAGCCTGGCAAGGATGAAAGTGCTTAATATTCTAGCATAGTAAAGAGCAATATTGAATTTAGCCACTACTTACATACACTAGAGCTCTGACTATTTGGAATGAATGTAAATCGACATTTTATTGAAAGTCTTTTGTTTTCTCTTGATAGGAGTGAAAAGTAAAGGCTAATGCTGCAGCCACACCAAAATTTATTGTTTCTGCATGTTGTGCTTTAACACACTTAACATTCTCTCTACATATCTTCTTAAGTTTCTGAGTAAGTGAACCCAACCAGGATTAAGGTTAATTATTCTTTCATTCTTTGAGCTCTGACTTGACAGGAATGTCTGCAGGGTCCTAAAGTTAGTTTTGATACTTTATTAGTTCTGCTCTCTGAAGCTGCCCTACACCCAATACTAGAAGGGTCTTTCTACAATTTTCTCTTCTCATTTGAACTTATTCAGCTAATCATAGGAAACATCACCTAGAGAGTTCCCTTACTTTCAGCCGATTAGAATTAATCAAGTGGGTAAGGGTGTAGTTAAACCTATGTCCAAACTGAAGAAATAGTCTGTATGAAGACCTCAGAGAAGGAAAAAAATTAATGATAAACTGGCAGCCATTGAAGTCTTCAAGCAGTTGAGGTATTCACTTATTTAAGATTAAGGCCCTTGGGCCAGGAACATGGCCTCGGGGTACAGTGCTTCCCTAGCATGCATGAAACCCTGGACTTGATTCCTCAGTACCACATACACAGAAAAACTAGAAAAGGCAAGTGTAGATCAAGTGGTAGAGCAGTAGCCTTGAGAAAGCCCAGGCCCTGAGTTCAAGTCCCAAGACTGGCAAAAAAATTAAGGTCTTGAACAAAGTTAGGCCAAAGAAAATCAAGCCCAGAAGGACTCCAAGAGTTAAACACGAACATAAAGGAGAATATATAACTCCAATATCAATATCCAATATCCAATATCAATAAATATTTATTGATTATTGTCTTGTAGCAGGAATACTGTTTTCTGTCCTGGGGGTATATAAATTAGCAAAATGGCTTTATCTCTGTCCATGTAAACCTTATATTCATCATAGAGAGAACAGAAAATAAACAAATAAAAATTATAGTATGGTAAAAGGTAGCAAGTGCTAAGGAGAAAAATAGTAATGCAAGGAAGGAGAATAAGACATGTTGGAGGTCTGTGCAAGTTTAGGAAGTATGGCCAGGGTATGTGCCATTTGAGTAAAGAACAGTAGGAAGAGTCCATTCTGCAAGGGTATCCTGCACAGGTAGCACAAGGTGTAAAATTTTGTGGTGGTGGAGTGAAGAGAGGCTGGGGTTAGAAAATAGGCAGAAAACCAGTGTATAGGAGATGAAGCCAGGGAGGAGAATGAGAGACTATAAAAAGAAAGATCAAGTTGGACCTTTAAGTCATTGCAATACCTCAGCATCTACTCAGTGTACTAAGGAATTCCTGAAGTATTTTGAAATAAAAGACATGTAGTATAATCTGCCTTTTAAAATGACAGCTGGGCTGTTGTGTTAAGTATAGTTTGGAGTGGGGAAAAGGGATGCAAGTATATGTGATCTGAGAAAGTCATTAGAGTCAGTAGCAGAAGAGGGTGCCTTTTTAAAGTAAGTAACCGTAACTAACTGAATATCCACCAGTGAAACTGGCTATCCAGTCACCTTGAAGTTACACTCAGCAACCTGCCACTGATGGTCCCAGTAGATGCTAGGAATATTGACAGAGGGAAATTCTTATACTAGATGAGACATCCCAATCTTCTTTTCACAGTTACTCTATAATTCTACATCTATCTTCTTAATCTCCTCTTAAGTTCCATAAAGGAAGAGAGTTTTATATGGTTTGATCTTTGCTCACTTCTCAGTGTCTAGAATAATGACCCTATACAGTAGGTAGTCATTATTGCACAAATATCTCTGTTAAGTTTACTGCAAAAAAATTTTTTTGCAAGTCTTTGGTACTGAACTCAGGGACTGAGCACTGTCCTTGGGCTTTCCTCAAGGCTAGTGCTCTACCACAGCACCACTTCCGGCTCTTCTATGTATGTGGTACTGAGGAACCAAACTCCAGTTTTTGCGAATGCTAGGCAAGCACTCTACCACTATGCCAAACTCCTAGCCTGCTTGCAAAGACACTTCTCTGCACTTCACAGTTTAGAAAGTTAGGCTGGATGACAGTGATGGTTGGACAGAATAATCCATATCTCAGACCATGAGCCATCATTTCTAAGGGGCTTTTAAGGCTAATGAGGGTACAAAGGGGCTCGTAGTGGAAGAAAGACAGAAATAGGTGAGGACAGACATAAAAGATGAAGTACATGGGTAACCTTTTGGGTTGAGAACCAAGGAAACCTCTGAAAATAAATATGCATTGTCTTCTTTGACATGCACGATAGAGGACATTTCACTAGAAACAGAGTACAAGACATGGGCAATCCCTCTCAAGCATGTTGTTTTTTTTATTCTAGTGAGTCAGCAAAGTGCTCACAGCTTCCCTGGGACAAACAGCATAAATAGCAGCAGGAACTCCATTTAAGAGTATTGAAAATACATTTTTAATTTTGATCGATTTCACAACTGACAACATTGACATTTCTTTTTTTTTAATTTTTTTTATTGTAATTAGTAAAAGGGTTACATGATATTTGCCAGATAGAAGGTGCATTAATTCACATACATTGATACCCTTTCACATGTCTTGGTACCCATTTCCCTCCCCCCCCCACACCCCCCCACCTGTCTTGGTTTTCCCCCCTTCCCTATCAAATTTGACATTTCTTTAAATAAGTAGTTCTGTTAAGTCACAGCCTTATCCGGTGTCCCCAGATGCTCAAGAGGCAGTGATTTCATGTCCCCTTGAGGTTTAGCAGTGCTGCCAACATCAACAGGATGGTTGATAGGGACCAGATATGCTATCAGATAAGCCAAGGAGACATGCTCTCATGTTTATTGGATATAGAATCAGATATAAAATGATGTACAACAGGAAACTGCAATGAGCATATTCTACACTTAACTTCAATTCTTTTCACATGAACGAGATAGTTTTCAATAGCAGTAAGGATACGAATATGTGTCTTCCACGGAGCTTTTCCTCTAAATGATTTTCATTACACATTTAAAGAAGTAGAATATATCTTCCTTATGACCTAACAAGAAACATAGTTTAGTGATTTTAATTGTCAGGCTTTTAAATCTATTATTTCATTTACTCTTTATATTAATGATGGGATCTTGATATCATTGAAGCCCTCAGTTTTTAAAGGGAGAAACCGAAGCCTACAGAGAGTTAAGTGACTGGCCCACATGTGGTCTTACAGCAAGTAGAGGGCAGGCATAGTTGAACACCAGACTCTACTTTTAATTTAGAAGTATAAAACATTACAGGATAATGGCATGACCTTTTAAGCCAAGATATTAGAATAATCATAATTAAAATGGCAAAGAAGTAGTGTTTACATTTTCTGTTCTGATGATCTTAGTGGCACAAGGAAAAGTAGAAAACCAGGGAAGCTAAAGTCTCAGTGCTTTTCCTTCAGACACCAGTGTAGATACCTGTCTGTGTAGACATTTTCAACTATAACGGGTCCTTAGAGGCTCAAGGTATGGAATATATTCATACAACATCTATCTTCCCACCCAATAGTACAAGGCAGTCACCTTCTTCCTGGAGTCATTAGCCGTTCAGTCTTGAAGGTCCCTGCGGCGGCGGCCAAAGGCATTGGAATCCACATTGGTGGGCACAAAGTCATCCTTCACTATACCCCCTGACCTGCTCAGCAAGCCTGCCAGTCGGTGGGTCATACAGGTGGCAGTGTTACAAGATCTCTTCTCGGCAGTGACACTGATTATCAGAATGGCAAAAGAAAGAAAAGTCTGAGGGTGATGACTAGGGTGGAGCTTGTCCTATGAGATCATAGTAATATTGCTGCTTGAAGAACCACTAATTAACCTTAAGTATTTCTCCTAATCAATTATCAGAGAAGAAAAATCGCTAGGCTATTAGGGAAAATGTTGTGATTCATCCCCATGGGGAACCTAGAAGGTGTCAAGATGAGTGGCCATGAAACACAGGGCTATAACAGCCAATGTTTTCTGTATAAATGAATTAAAAATCAGCAAAGGCTTATGAGGCCAGGGTGAATTACAGTGCCACACCCAGACTTATTGCAAAGACAATGGAATCCATATCCCAGTCACAGGCACAAGTACCCTTTCTTAAGAAAATGAAAATTTCTGGGTCTTACCTGAAAGAAGAGAAGTCCAGTGCTGCTTACCTACCTGCCCTTTAATACCTGTTCTTGTTGCTTGAGCTGTGCCACTAGGATCACCATCATACCTTATGTCCAGCTACCCCAGGTCAAAAGCTACTTCTAAGCACAGTTCTTAAACACCACAGCCTGAGATGTGGGTCAGAGAAACCACCACTATAGCTTAGATCTTTTTAGAAAAATAGTTTTATTCCCCAAACCAACCAGCACAATTGAGAAATAGGATTGAGAAGTTCTGCTCTGAAATCCTCAGGAACCTCAGAAGAATACCCTGTTCTCTCATATCTGCCCAGATGATTCTCTCTAGGCCTCTGAGTCCTTTTTTTTGCCCATATGAGGTTCCAGATATCCTCTTCCATAGGAGAACCACCAATAACAGCCCAAAGAGCAATCAGAGAAAACCCACATGCATCAAGTTATAGGAAGGAAGAAAGAAGGAAATTAGGAAAGGGGAAGCTTAGTTGGCATACTGGGGCATGCCAATATAAGGGTAGTAGTCTGTTTCCAAGTTGCTGGACACATCTCTTTTCTTGCCAGGTGCTCCAACCCCAATTGCAGTTTGGGGGAAAGTGTGAAACTTGTTGAGCTCTTGGGTGTACGTGCCCAGCATGCAGGTACTCAGATTCCCACATCGCTTAGATCTGGAGCTGTCCAAGCTGCAGGGGGAAAAAAAACCCATGCCAGACAGTACCATGCAGTAGGGGCTGCCTCTTATGCAGTCAGCACAAGGATAGACCATGCAGGAGGACTTCAAGCTAGGGAAGGAGGCACAGGCAGGGAGGCAACTCATACTTCCTTCATTGGGAGGACTCAGGGTTATGACCAGTCAGGACAGGCTGAGGAAGGGCTGCAGTTGGGAAAGGGTGATCTTGTCTGGCATTCCACATGCTCTTCAGTCCTTCATGCTTGACAGGGTGCTTCTCAGGGTAGATGCAGCTCCCTACATGCCTCTGCCCAGGCAGGACTGGGACAGGCCAGGGCTTGTCTCAGGGGACACAGGAGGATAGGGCTGGAGAAGGGTGCTCTCCTTGACCCAGTGACAACATGCACATTTCTGTAGAGTCTCAGACCTACCTCAGTCTCTCCTCTACCTGCCCATACCCCTTGTAAGGCCTTCCCTTCACCTTGCAAACTATAACAAGGACTCCTTGTAGGTATGAAAGGACATTATATGCAGATTAATGTGGTGGAGCCAAATGAAACATTCTCCTGAGATATATCAAAGATATATGCCCAGGCTTCAGTTTTATTCCTACTAGTTTTAATCCATTCTGTGCTGGGAGGTTTCCTCAATATTGATGAACCACTGTAAGAAATTCCACACCTTCCCTAAAGGCTTTTGAACATGGATCTTCTAAATGTGATCCACCCAGTCACTCTAGGTGACCTGTATCCTCTATGGAACCTGACAACAGCTGGACCCAGGTTCTTTTAAATAACATTGCCTTCTGGACTTCTGACCATGTATATGCTTTATCATTTGCCATCTGCCATTGTGTTGTGAGAGCGTGTGTGTGTGTGTGTGTGTGTGTGTGTGTGTGTGTAGTGGGTGGGAAAGGGGAACCTATGCTGGACTGGGTGGGGATCCTTACCTGGAGTCCTCTGCTTCTTGCTTCTCCTCAAGCTCCAGCTCCCTGGCTTTCATCTGGACATAGTTTTGTACTAGCTCAGCCAGCAGAAGGCGCAGATCTCCCTCACTGAGGGTGGCCAGGTCTGGGCTGCTCTCCAAGGTAGATCTGCAGAGAGGAGGCAGACCCAAAGCAGGCTCTGAGCCACTGCCTGCTCCCTCCCCAGAACAAGCAGCCAAACTTCTTGGTCCCTGCCTCTTTCCCTAGGGATATAGCTGCCCTATCTCCCTCCCAGGGCTCATGGCCAGTGTCTTCACTGACATGGTGTACATGCAATAGTATGCTGGAGTCAGTTCTTATGGGCTTATGAATGCTGATGGTTACATTTATCAGGAATTTTTCAATTTAAGTATTAAGCTCAGCCATTATTAAAAATAAAATGATAGAATTTACAATGATTATTGAATCTTAAAAGGCTTAAATTTCATAAAATTTGTATGTCAGCAAGGAAAAGATCAACATGTTACTAATCAGTTTTACTAGCAACAAATTTACCACCAAACTAGTTCACAGCTTAGGATGGTGTCTATTTCTCAAAGCATAGCTTAACTGAGTACATAGTTTGGTTACCAATATAAAAATCAATTAGAAAGCAATGAAGGAATTTTGTGAGAGTTAATAGTCAATATGGACTATATAACACAAGAGTATTTATTACTATTTATAAATTGCATGCCCCATCTTTATGTCAAGAAATTTATAATAAACAAATATTTCCCTCAAGAGATAGCTCTTACAAAAAAACATTCAGAACACTGCAAAGAAGAGTCAGGGGATTGTATGATTTCACTAGAGCTAGAAGGGGAGTAGGGCTCATGTTTCCTGTCTGTCTTACCTGAATGGTACTGCATGAAGGCTGCCAGCCTGGTACAGGACCAAGATGCTTAGAGCTAGGAAGAGAGAGAACTTCTGGAAACCCATTATGTCTTCCTGCAAAAGAAGAATGATATCATCTGCAGCAGTTCTCTGTTTGCTTCTGCCTGTCTCTAACTACTTGGTTCTGTGGTTTCTGCTGGTTACTACATTTCTTTTCATCTTTGTTTCTTTACCAGCAAACTGGACCAATGGAATGTCCAGTGGGCTTATAACATACATGGTTTGGCAAGCTAGAGGAGTGATTTGGAAGAACAGATTGGTGGTGAATTCTCAGTCCCAAAGAACTTTTTTTCTGTACAACACATGAACCTGTTGATTGAGCCCCTCCTTTTCCACTAGGTTTTGGGGATTGAATTCCGAGCCTCTGGAATGCTACAGTACTCTACTACTGGGATAACCCCGATTACAGGAATGCACCACCACCTTGGCTTGTAGAAGCGATCCAAACAACCACCCAGGTAAGGAAACCAAGAGCTAGCTGCCTTAGAAGTGTTGGGTTTTGGTGTACACCTGAGGATAGGGAGAGAGAGGATAGGGTGAGGGAATAGCTCCACCTGTCAACCCCCCCAACTCCCTAAACAGAGCTCAGCTGCTCTACTCTCTGGCTATGCAGTTATTTGTAAGAACCAAACTTAAGAAAGTCTCAAGTCTGGACCCAAGGCACTTTTCTCAGTAACTCCCCAAACCAGCAGTGAGGCTTGCAATTTAGAACTGCCTGTCGTTTAGCAGTTTTTCTTTTTAACCATACCTTTATGCTAGCCCAAGCTCTGAACCAAATTCCCAGGGAATGCTAGATACTAGACCTGATTCTTGGAATATTTCGTCTGCAGAAAGCTAACCAATGCAGGCTGCTGGCTGCTGCGTTCTGTTCTGGACGCTCAGGGACTGAAGATTGGCTTAAGCATGTGGCAGCAGGAGAAAGTTAAGGTTGGAGCCCGCGGCCACGTGGGGAGAGCTGAGCAAGGAGTTCTCTGGTAGATACCCGTCCGATTCTAACTGGATCGGGAGTCTGGAATGAATCGCGAGCTAACAGACTGGCAAAGAAACTGAGAGAGAAGTGGCAGGGATATAAACAGAGAAACAGACAGATGGCGTAGGGAGGAGAGAGAAGATGGAGCGCGCACACCTGAGCGGGGAAATCTCGGGGCTCACCTGGCGGGCGGTGAATTGGAGCAGAGGCGGCTGCGAAGGTGTCCAGCTAGGGCCCAGTGGCACTTGCCGGGGGGCCGGGGAAGGGGTCACTCCGGAGTGACTCCGGCCGCAGAGAGCGAACCGCGGCTCTTATCCCCGCCGCCCTGGGTCGGGAGGGGTCCTCAAGCGCCTCGGGGCAACCAATGGGCGCAGTGTTTTGTGCCCCATCCACATTGCGTCACCCCCCCAAGCTTCCGCAGCCCGAGACGTCCGTCAGGACCGTCCCACTGGTATTTGCATTGAGGTCATTCACAAAAATGAGAGTGGGGATGGGAATAAACGAGAAAAGCCCTGAAAGCGGGAATTCGAGGGCGGGTATGACGTAAAAATGGATCTCACCACTTCGTTCTTAATTGGCTTTGAACTTTTCTCATGCTCACTCCAATTCCAGCTGCATGGTCTTGGAGGGAGGGGGTCCAAGGCGGCAGGAGCCCCTGCCTCCCCCAGGTCTGACTCTAGGTCTCTGCCCGTGTGAGCGAGCCAGAGGGTGGATGAGGCTGCTGTGGAAACAGAACTTTGTTACAACTGAGTTCCAGGGTAGCCGCATCTTTCCGGGGTTTGGGATCACAGGTGGATCGCAGAGTCTTAATGTCCTCATCTTTAAAATGGACACATTAGTCCCATCTTGAGGAACTGCTGCAAGAAAGCCCAGCTTTCAGGAAGCAGATATCTGCCTGTCGGTTGCCAGCAGGGAAATCCTGAAGATTTCTACCCATGCTTTTCCAATGCTTACTGTACTAGACTGCCTCCTATCCCCTAGAAGGGTCCCAGGGTCTCAGGGTGTTCTTCAGACGTTCTCCTGCGTGAGAAAGGAGTCCAAAGCCCAGCAGGCCGAGAAGCAAGCAACAGATGCTTCCAGAACTTCCATCCAAACCTCTCTCTCTTCCTCCTCCCGGTTCCACCATCCATCACCTCTCACTCCACCTGCTCCAACCATTTACACAGCTGCGCCTGGGCTTCCGCTGCTATTTGCCAAGATGTTCAAGTGGTGTTTATTCCGGCCTGGCCCCTCTCCACCCCTCTTCCTTACTTAGGTCTTAGACTAAAGAGCAGATAGGCTTGACGGCGCTGTGGTGTCCTCGCACAACTCACACTCACGCTGGACACACAGGCTGTCACTCAGACATTGGCGCACAAGGATATTCTTAGAGGACCACGCTCGAATGTACCGCGAGCCTGTCTTCGTCTCCCCTTGCAGGCACCTCCAAATATCCTCCTCTGTGTCGGTGGATCTTTCACATCCTCACAAATAGACGCAGTCCACTGCCCCCACGTATGCTTAACCTGCATCCCTCTCAAACCCAGCCGTCTTTCGGGAGACCCCTCTGTTAGAGCGTTCACCACCCCCCGGGCACACCTGGAATGGCCGAGGTTTAGACGAAAGCAGTTACTGGGTGTGCAAAAGGAATTGCGCTTTCTCGGAATTTCCCAGTCAGAGCTCACGGGAGCTCTATCCGCAGCCTTCTTTCTGTCTGTTGCCGGGGTTGTATGGACAGCAGTAGCCTGGTCTAGGGGCTGTGGATGGATACCAGGATCCTGGTTTTCACGTTTTCGGACAACTGCTGAGGCACTCCTGCTTCACAACGCATCTCTTCTTCCTGGCGACAATGCCTCACTAAGATGCCCGTCTGCTGGGGGCAGAAGAGAGTAACAACTCAAGGCTAGGGCTGGGTGTCTCAGATCCCTTTCCAGAGAGTCAGTAGGCCTGGAGGCCTCAAGACCCCAGACAAGAAGAACTGGAAGGGTCAGACGACGGCAGGCTCCCCTGGTGCAGAGCTGGGAAAGGCTAGCAGCTCACTGGGGGACTGGGCAGAGCCCGGCGGGGGTCTCCTCCTTCGCTCTGCTCCCTCCTCTCCCAAGTATGAGTGTTGGAGCTTGGGTACAAACTTCTGTGACTGACCCAGGGGAGCTTCTGGGCTTTTTTTTTTTTTCCTCAGTTGTTTTGCTTTCTTCCAGAAATTAAGTTCTGAGCTCCCGTGGAGCTTCCGAAGGAGTTGAGGAGGACAAGTTATGGCCACTACGTGGCGCACCGTGGCCAAAGTTTTCTTTTAATACCAGGGATTTCTAACGTTCAGAATGTCTAAAATCATTTGTGAGCATATGTATCTGGGGTGTGCATTTATCTAAAGAAATAACTTTTATTCATGTACTGGTGACCACACCGTGACATCAGTGGTGAGAAACTCTGCTCCTGGCTCTGCAGTGTGTTTCTTCAGCCTGTAGCAGTTCCTCTCAGTGAACTCTTTTGTCTTTAAACAGTTTATACCCAGAGGACCTTGGTGCAGCCTCGAGCAGTTTCAGACTTCACTTTATACTGGGCAAAGAGAAAAGCAAAGAGGCATTATCCCTCAGTCCCTCTAAATCTGAAGGACCAAAGATAAAAGGAAAAGAAGAAGTATTTTCTTTGGCAATTAGCACCATGCTGGGTGCACCAACAAGTGCTCCACTAGTCTTAAATGGAAATGAATTCTGGCAAATTCACTAGTTGGTCTCTTAGAGAAAATGCAGAGCAAGTTACAGTTGCATAATACTAGCTTCCCAAATTAGGAGTGCAAAACTAGGGTTCCCTGTTAGAAGTTTCCAGGAACAAATTAGGAAAGTAAGAGCTATGACAAGGGACAATACTGTATACTCTATTGGAGGTTATAGTAAGGGAGGTTAAGTTCAGAACAGGAAGATAAACCTTGCATGACTCAAGAGCTCATGGCAATAAAGAGTAGAAGGTGCTTACTAGGACGTACAGATTGTGAGAAAAGGAGAGATGCTGGTCAATCTGGAAACCTAATGTATAGCAGTGACTAAAGATAATAATGTTTGCTTAACCTTTTCCAAGAGAGTAGATCTCAGATGTTCTCATCACACATACACAAGCACATATAAATACAACATACAGAGGTAATTAGAAGGGGGATAGAGCTGTTTATTAGCTTGATTGGGATAATAATTTCACAAAGTATATGTCTACGAATGTATCACCTAGTGGATCTTTAAAGAATAAAACCTTTTCATATATACAGACAAAAAAATTAAGAAGAAAAAGAGCATTAGCTACAAGTGGACCTGAGTATGGACTTTGATGATGCTTTTAGAATAAGTAGATCTTTACATAGGTGTCAAAGAGCATATCTTTATTTTTTAATTACAGAGGTATAAAATTATATGGAACAATGTTGCATGTGCAATAAGCATAAACATTACATAAAATATTGAAATAAGGGAAATATAAATAATAAAATATATTAATTTAATTTGTGATTTAATATTCTATAAATATTAAATATTCTATAAATATAAATATTAAAACATTTACAATTGAGTTCCATCTGTGTTCTGAGCACAATACACATATTAGCATTCATATTCTCAGCAGTTTAATAAGATGGGTGTTACTGTCTTCATTGTATAAGCAAAAGAACAGTAAGATTATTTAGTTTATGTTAATTGTATTTTCTTGACTCCTAAAATTCTGGAACATAGCTTATCTGTCTGTGATGCCAGGTAAGAAGTCTGGCCTCCTGGAAAGGGGCACTGGCTCAGAGGAAGATATGGGTCTGTCTTCTTTAGGGCTGATGTGATTTGTGGTGAGAGGCTCAGTGACCAAGCATAAATCACTTACAATTCTTATACCAGCATCCACTAGACTGACAATTTTGCAGTAAGAAAATTAATGTTGGCTTTGCCACTTAAGTGAATTGCTAGAGAATAAAGACCAATTAGATTCACAAAATAAAAATTTAAGATACTATAAAAATAGTTCATGTTCTTTTTTTTTTTTTGCCAGTCCTGGGCTTGAGCTCAGGGCCTGAGTACTGTCCTTGGACTTTCTCAAGGCTAGAGCTCTACCACTTGAGCCTCAACACCACTTTCAGCTTTTTTCTATGCATGTGGTACCGAGGAATCGAAACCGGGTCTTCGTGCATGCTAGGCAAGCATTCTACCACTAGGCCAAACTCCTGGCCCGTGTCATGTCTTTTTGCAAGTTATTAGTAACCTTTGTAATGTAGCTCTCTGGCAGTTTTACCTAGAGCTCAAAGCACACTCTTTTTCTTTCAAAGCATCTTTCTTTCTTTCTTTCTTTTTTTTCTTTCTTTCTTTCTTTCTTTCTTTCTTTCTTTCTTTCTTTCTTGTCAGAGTAATGCATAGAGGGATTACAGTTACATTCATTAGGCAGTAGGTGCATTACTTCTTGCACATTGATACCACTTCTGATGTTTTTGTCCCCGATTCCCTCCCCCCACCCCCTCCCAATCATCTTGTTTTCCCCCCTTCTCTATTTCAAATAAACAATTAGACTATATACAATATATCAGGTAACAAAGTCAAATATAGTAACAACACGAGATTAACCATAAGGGCAAAAAAAAAGAGAGAAGAGAAATAACATAGTACATTAAGAACAACAATTGCACAAGAAAAACTTCTTGTTTCCATGTCCTAGAGTTCATTCCATTTAGTCCCATCCTATATGACCTTATGTACATCAGTTTTGAGCTATTGTGATCCTCTGCTAAGAGAGTCCTAGATGTGTACTAATTATTACAAATGAGGGAAACCATTGAGCCTATATTCCTTTGGGTCTGGCTTACTTCACTTAATATGATTTTTTTCCAAGTCTTTCCATTTTCTTATGAATAGGGTGATGACATTTTTTTCTGATGGCAGCATAGAATTCCATTGTGTATAAGTATCACATCTTCTTGATCCATTCATCTACTGAGGGGCATCTGGGTTGGTTCCATGTCTTAGCTATGGAAAATAATTCTGGAATGAACATTGTTGAAGCACTTTTTCTTTTTTAAAGAGAGGAACTTATTTTATTTTGTTTTGTGTTGTTATCATTAAAGTACATACTTCTTAAGACAGTGGAAAAACAGCTCTAAAATGTCTCAAGTATTTTCCTCTAAAGTGAGGAGGTATGGCAGAAGCAGTGATTTTCAAGTAGGTCTAGCCAATACTTTAACAAATATATGGTGAATAATTTGGTTGAGTGATAAGTCAGCTGAGATTTAGGGAGATGGATTAGGTTAATTAATAGATACAATAAATACATAAAATACATTTGTTTAAAAAGGTTACAAAAGCATAATTATATGGCTATTCACATTCTACATGGTTCGTAGAAATAGAATGAACCCAATAAATACATTTAATTGGATATGTGAAGACTTAGATTAGTGAGAAATGTAGTACTATTTATGTATTTGTTATTAAATGAATGAAGGAAAAGTACAACTAGTTAACAGAGTTGAGCAAAGATGAGTCCACTGAATTTCCCCATTTAGTCTCCCTCCTTGTGTTAAAGTAGTGAGTAAAGGTGTGCACTAATGGAGCCAACAAGTAAAGCTATCTTTGATTATAAGGTCATCTTGTGAGGTTTCAGTATAAGTAGAAGGCAGAGTAGGATCAAATGAACAAGGCCTTGCATTGCAAATAAAAGGGCTATACATACTGTGTTTTTGTGTCTTAAGATCATCATTAGCCAATCTGTTGATCTCCATCCTGGTATAACCTGAACAAGTGTAAATAAATCTAAGTTGTTTCACCTATGTTGCTAATAGTCCCTTTATTTAGGGTACCCTGGACCTAGGGTAGAGTAGAGTATATTCTCTAGGCAGCTATTATGAGCTAATTTATATTTTTTTTGGGGGGGGGTCTGTTCTGGGTTTGAACTCAGGGGCTGGCTTGAACTCAGAACTGCCAGTCTTTGAGCTTTCTCAAGGCTAGTACTCTATCACTTGAGCCACTGAACCACTTCTGTTTTTTTCTGTATATGTGATACTGAGAAATTGAACCCAGGACTTAGTGCATGTTAGGCAAGCACTCTACCACTAGACCACACTCCTGGCCTGTAATTTATTTTCTTAGGAATTGGATAGTTAGGTGCTTCATTTGGCTTTGTCTATAGAAAGTGAGCTACAAATTAACAGCATTGAGGTGCATTATATGCAGGAAAAGATGAAAATAAACAGGACCAACTTATTGAACAATCATAAATTTACATATGAAACAAAGAAGAATAAAGAATAAAAAACATGGTGAATAAGTGAATTTGTTTTCTGTAGCTGCGGTAGCAATTTTAATAGCTTAAAACAATGCAAATTAATTATCTTATCTGTGAAAGCTCAGCATCCAATATTTGTTTGCTAGGCTGAAATGTTAGAAAGGTTGTGTTCTTTGCAAAGATTTTAGGGGAGAGCCTATTTCCTTTTTGTTTTCACCTATAGCGGCCAGTCACATTTCTCCCTTTCCTCCATTATCAAAACCAAAGTCCTGGAATGTCATCACCGTGAGCTACTCTCCTGCTTCCTTCATCTACTAAGTACAATCCTTGTGTTTATACTGCATTCAATTCTAACAATTCAGGCCAAACTTTCCATCTAAAAGTCTTAAATTTAATCATATCTTAAAGCCTTTTATATACCCTTTTCTCAGGAGTCAGATATGGCCATTTTGGAGAAGTTATCATTCTGTCCACCATGTTAAGCACGCTAATTGACAAGGACTGTAAATAGTGGGATCTCAGAGAAAGAGGGTGCTGTAGGTTGGACAACTTGAGAAATCTCCCTGGAGAAGTTGGAGCCAGTACATAAAGTAGCTATAAAGAAGGATAATTGAAGGATAATTATTAAATCCCCGTTAAGGGAAGGTATCTACAGAGTGAGGGATTAAGGTGAGCAGACAGCTCCTCTTTATATCAGCCACCGTCTGTCAAGTTTGATATAGATGTCTATGAGACTCCAGTAGCAGTGGAGAATGAACCCTTTCTATCACAAAACTTTGTGCACTAGTAGCTTATTATGCTGCTATTACACACTATAGTTGATGCTTGGACTTTGAGTATCATGGCTTTGAAATCTTTGCTAAACTCCATGGACAATACCTAAGCAGAAAGTTTTCTAGTGAATTAAAACCAACCAATTGAAAAAAATAACAACCTGTATTTGTGGCTGAGCAGAATTTGAGCAGTAGAGAATTAGTAAAACAAGTGAGTAGTGCATGTGAGCTTTAGGACTTTTCCCCACCCAGTATGGGAAAGATTTCTAATATTCCCCAGGAACAGAACACAATTATTTGTACTCAGGTATCAAGACTATAAACCTTGTGATATGTGCCCCCTTCTTCATGTGACATACCAACTATCATTCAACTAGAGCTTCAAACTAGGGAAATCAAGTCAGTGGAATTTAAAACTGATTAAGAATGAGAAAAGCATTTAGGGATGAAAGAAGGGATTAAATAGTTGATCTATGTGGTTTTCTTGGAAAATAAGGGTCTATCTGACGTTCTTGTAGAGAACAGCTGAATATTGCCTGAGTGGATGTTGTTCCCAACGCTAAAGGCACCTTATTTGCTGAATGCACCAGGAGAGGTTCCTTCCAAGGTCCAGAGATATTTTTAGAGTAGCTTCAGTTGCCAGGAAGGAACTGAGTATGATGGAAAAGGACCAGAGTGGTCACTCTGAAATGTTGGTGACGTCAAGGAATTACTCAGGATGGACTCTTCTAATATGATTAAAATTCTCCATTGGCTTAGACTCACTGGATCCAAAAGGCTGTCCTTTTCCTGGCTAGGAACACTGTTCCATGGAATCAGAGAGATAGAAATAGGAACCATCCCATTCTACCAGAAAGCTCATTAGAGAGATAGTTTCATTATGTCCTTTGCCAGGGATCAGTAAAGTTGCATATAAGAAAATTTCTTATATAAATTGAGTTTCAGTAGAATTGTAAGGAGTATAGCTTTGGGGTCTTATGCAGCTGGATGTGAGTCTTGGCTCTACCACCCATTGACCTTGAGCAGATACTAATCTCACTGAGCTATAGTTTCTTGACATGTAAAATGGGAGTGTAACAATAACTAGCTGACAGAATTAAAGATATTAATCCTGACACATTGCTTGGCATGGTGTAGGTACTTAAGACTGGTGGTTATTATTAGTATAACAAAGCTTATTCCTTCAACTGCCAAATTACATCAGCTTAATACAGTAAATTAAGTAAAATCATTACATACGCCTCGCCTACTGAAAAAGAAGACAATCCATAAAGTCCTTGATTCTCAAAATAAAATTAATTGCCAAGGCCACAATGGAATGAATTTGCCTCCTTCAACCCTCTCAGACACAGGCCTGGCCATGTTGCAGCTTGCTGCCCAGCAGGATTAATGATCATATATATTACATTGCCTGGCATAGAACAGCCACTGTAGAGTGATGGATGTGATTATCATTATAACAAAAGGGCCCTCTTGCAGATGCCAAATTCTATCCAGTTTCAATGTGGGTAAAATGAGAAAAAGTGTCTCACAGTCTTCTCTACCTTTTCCTCCTCCTCCTCCTCCTCCTCCTCCTCCTCCTCCTCCTCCTCCTCCTCCTCCTCCTCCTCCTTCTCTTTCTTCTTCTTTCCAATCCTGGGGCTTGAACTCAGGGCCTGAACACTGTCCTGGAGGCTTTTTTAAGGCTAGCACTCTACCACTTGAGCCACAGCACCACTTCCAGCTTTTTCTATATATGTGGTACTGAGGAATCGAACCTGGGTCTTTGTGCATGCTAGGCAAGCACTCTACCCATAGGCTAAACTTCTGGCCATTCTCTACCTTCTTATAAAGATTAAATCCAATATGTTTGAGGCCCTTTTTTATGATTCACTGTCACTATCATAAGCATATCATTAGTTAAACACTACTCTCAGGGGCTTGAATAATTAGATGATACCATACATTTTTAAGATCTAATATCTCTATTTATGGCTATTCCATTTCATATTTTTCCAGATTGTCAACTATCATTTTTGCTAGTGTTACTACCCATTTTCATCTGGTGTGTGGTGAAGCAAAAAACAAAAAAACAAAACCAACTTTGTAGGATGGTATTAGAACAGATGACCTATCCAAACATTAAGAACTTGTAAATACTGGTCAAGAGCTATAGAAAAACTTTCAGACCATCTGTTCCATCTAATCCATTTAAGAGGAGAGAAACAAAGCTTGTCAGAATTATATGTAGTCACAGAGGAAACAGACACTGAGTTAGCACTTTTGAGTAATGATCAGGAGGAGGTGGAGTTTTGTAGCAATAGTTTCAACTGCTTGTGTTCTGAGAAGCAAACAGAACAAGCACATAAATGGAATCTGTGTGTGAGTATAGAGTCCTTACATGTTGAATGGTCACAATATCAATACAAGTTGTTGTGACAATGATTTTACTCATTCAGATGCTCTTTTCTTATTTTTTTTTTGCTATCATCTTGGTTAGGTTCAAGGGAAGACACAGTTAAGTAACACCTGGTGAGTGGGTGTCTTTGGATTTCTCTCAGGAGGTATAGTAGTGGGAAAGACAAAATCTATGATGTGAGGGTGGCCAGGGAGAGCATGAGCCTAGATATAAGAGTAGAGACATGAGTAGTGTTTTCCTTTCTAGGCAAATAGGGAATTGGTGCTTGGAGCAGGGGCAAGATGATTCAGCCTTCAGGTGTTCAGATAACTATTGATTTCCAAGTTTCTTTTTGACACCAAAGACTAGGGAAATCTTAAAAGGCTCTTTGGAAGCCCCTCAGACAGGGGCCAAACTGTCCTCTACACAACTTTTAGCAGTAGTTTAACATGTTTAGATAGTCAAGGCCTGGATGCTTTTCAGCACTGATTAGTACTGTTCATAGAAAACCCCAGTGAAATGAAAATGTGGTGAAAAGCCTTCTAGAGGAGCCTAAGGACTCAGCAAACATCACAGGGTAGAGAATAGTGAATTCCTGTCCTTCCGCTTTTCCCTTCTGGAAAACCTGGAAATGATTTGATCTTTGGTTTGTGTCTCAGAAGTTCATCCTCACTGGAAAAAAATGACTACTAAGAAATCCTTTCATCTCTGTAGAAAGATGGAAATGTAGGTGCAGAGGCAGGATAAGGGAGAGGCTGTTGGGGAGTTTATTCCTACTTTTATCATAGATGCATGAATTTCTACACTAGTCCCTGGTTTTTGTTTTTCCTCCTCTGCAGTCCTACTAGGTGTGGAGTAAACTTACTTTTCATTTGTAATCATTAGGTGATAGATTATCTTAGGAAAATCATTCTGATGTGTGGCGTCATGTAACTAAAATAACTGTAAGGCCCCTTCAGTTTTATGTTTTTATTATTAAACAAGGAGTTAAACAAGAAACAGAATAGAGAAAAACAAAAAGCATATGAAAGCATATGTGCCAATAGTTAGATTTACTTGGAGGTTGGTTGGGAGACATGGTTGATGGGTTTCCTCTTACTCTGGGGGAAATGTCAGTCAAGTTGATGTTAAGCTGTTCCAGTAGTGACAGCTGCCAAGGAAACACCTTCCAAATATGAGATCTCTTATGTGTATTTTTGTGAACTTTTATTTCCACCTAATTTTAGGAATCCTATCTTGATGAGGAATTTCATTCCCTTCCAGTCCCCCATCTCCTTATCTGAGCATATGTACACATGTGGTACACTCCATTCATTGGAGCTGTGAACATTAAGAAAGTTGCACAGATATAGCCAGTGATCCACAAACTATGAGGCTGCTGCTCTGCTACAACTAACTCCTAACATCTATGGAAAGCTGAGTGCTGGGAGATGCTGAAGACTCCTCACTTGGCTGTGTTTACCAGCAGAAAACAGAAGAAAGAGCAAAAAGACAGGGCAGCTAAGTGGGTGAAATTTTTTTTATTGTAATTAGTAAAAGGGTTACATGATATTTGCCAGATAGAAGGTGCATTAATTCACATACATTGATACCCTTTCACATGTCTTGGTACCCATTTCCCTCCCCCCCCACACCCCCCACCCATCTTGGTTTTCCCCCCTTCCCTATCAAATTAAGTGGGTGAAATTTGCATTTAGATCCCAGGATTTATAAAGTAGGGGAAGAAAAATTCTGCTTTAGTTTTCCAGCCGGTGTGGGAGTGTTAAGATATCGTTTCCACAATAGTAGCCAGCACCTAGAGTAGATGGAGCACTGCCTTACATGTGCAAAGCCCTGGGTTCCATGCTTAGCACCACAGAAGAGGAGGTGGAGCACAAGAACCTTTGGAATCTGGTTTGGAAAGTGTGGAACTGGTAGTGACGGATATTGCCAGTCTGCCATAGATAAATTTATACCAAAGGAAAGAAACTCTAAGAATGGAATTTCATCCATCAAGCATTGACACTCTTCTTTTTCTTCATGGTAGGAAGGTCCTTCAGATTTTAGCATGTCATAATTTGCTACCAATTTTACCTTAGGTTTCTGGGTGTTCTAATGTAATGAATATCCAACAGAGGGCAGATCTTCTACTTAATCTTATTTCCTACTGCTCAAGCATGTAACAGATTCTCTGGATTATCTCATTTTATAGTTGAGAACATCACTTAGGTTGTCTCCATCTCAGATTCTTACTTTCTTCATTCTGGCTAAAACTATCATGAATCCATGTAATAGAATGGGCACAAAGGCACATTTATGCTGCTGGTATAATCCTGTGCTAGAAGAGCACTGGGGATTTGAGCATGTAGGGTCTAGTCTAGGGATGCAGCAAGAGCTAGAACTAAGAACTAGCAGGTAGACCATAAGACAGTGCCACTTACGATTGCCCTACAGAATGAGTTCTCGAAGGACTGACCCCAAGATTATTCCCCAGAATAGCTATGCTGGTTCTTTGTTCTGTATCCAGAAATGGCAGATTTCTTGTACAAGGTGGTCACATTTCTCTAGGGACTTATTCCACACTGCATACTAAAGACAGGATCTCTTCCACTTCTTACTTCCCCAAACATCCCTGTCACACGCAAAGCCGCAGGCAAACAGTATTGATCCTTTTCTGTCCTTCAGAGCAAATGTAGAGAGGTGCGAGGGCAGGGAGCAATTTCTCATTGCTGAGCACTGAGAGAACATGATAAATGGATACAGGGAAGACTTCATATTCTGAAGGGCTTCTCCCTCCCCATTATCTCCCAAGGAGTAGCGGGTGTGGGGGCATCCCAACAGCAACAGTGCCTGTCAGTCAGGAGCAGAATCAGGGCTACTCTGAACTCTCCTCTGCTAATGCAGCCAGGGAAGAATGCCAAAGAAGGAATGCTCCTTAATTTAAGTGAGCTGGAGGATATTTACTGAATGGAAATCAATCCTTTTTGAAATTAAAAAATGGTCTGACTACAGATCCTCTCTTGAGCAATAAAATCTACTGACATGGAATTCAGGCAAGAATGACCTCAGGATTATCTTCTGTGGATATTCGGTTCATCAAAACTTCAAACTAAACTCCTTATTCTCATGGGAACTCTCCAATGGCTTCACTCCAGGCTGTGACTTAGCATTTTAACAAAACCCTAACCAAAGGTCTTATTTTGGAATATAAGGCAGGCTGACAGGCTTTTGGAGAAATTCTGATTTGGCACTGCTGCATAGACATGTAGTCTATAAGCCTTTCTAGTTAATTATTGCCAAACAGTTGTAAAACATGGACTAGATTAATCAATGAGAATCAAAAATATATGACAAATGAGCAAGACTAATATGTCACAAATCTGGCTAGCTGTATAGGAACTGTTGCTGAGCATATCTAAAGCTTACTGAAAAGATGGCCTAAACCCCAGCAACTCAGTAGCCCAGTGACTCAGATCTCTAAATCCTAGTTTCTCAGTAGGCTGAGATCTGAAGATCACTGTTTGAAGCCAGCCTTGGCAGAAAAGTCAATTGTACTCTCGTCCAATGCGGAGGTGTGGCTCAGGTGGTATAGAACCCCAAAACCAAATGAGAATGTGAGTCCTTTAAGTTCAATCCCTAGTACTGTCACAAAAAGAAGGTACATATAAAGTTACTGGAAGATAGAAGAGACAGAAGGATGATCTTGAATTCTATCTAGTGCCCCAGAGGAGCTATTAATATTTCCTTTCCTCCTTTCTGACTGGATCTTACTATTAAGTTTTATTACCACCTTATAATACATCCTCCATCAAGGACATGTGAGGTCAGTCAGTATAAAATCTATGAAGGCTACTGTGATTAGTTGAGGGGAAGGAAAGACAGATTATCCTGGAGATGAAAGAAGGAAGATAGTTCCCACAGAAGATCCACTGCTCTTTTCTTTATCCTATATGGCATTTCTTTAGATAAGATCTTGAAGCCAGGCAGCAGTGGCTCATGCCTATAATCCTAGCTCTTCAGGAGAATGTGACCTGAAGATCATGGTTCAAAGCCAGCCTGGGCAGGAAAGACTTTCTTCAATTAACCTCTAGAAAACCAGATTTTTTTCTATGATATAAATATTCTTTACCTGTTTTCTGTATGTCAAAGCTACTAATATCATATGGTTCCTAAACACTAGACACTGACTAGCACAACTAATGAACTGATTTTTTTAATCAAAATTAAATATAAATTTTCAGATGGCTAGTAGGTAATAATTTGGACAATGCATGTTCTTGACTTAAAAAATGAAAATAGTCAAGGTTTGAGTTGACTTTTATCTTTTTAGTTGGATGTTTTGGCACAGTGAGCATATATCATATAGTGTCAGAGAAACTGAGTATAGCACAGGAAATGACAAAGCATTAATCTTCATTTTCAATATGGGAGATTTATTCACTTAGTCAAAAGAGATTTATGGAACTTTACTGTATACTGGGCACTGTGTTAGAGCAAGACATCCATGCAACTGGCCTCCAGGGACACAGGCCTATTGATAAATAATTCATCAGTGCTGGTAATGGGTATCATTTAGTGCTTGTATTAGAGACTTTTTTCTCCTTTCCTTGGTACCTTTTCCAGCCAAGTCTGATGAATCAGAAACGTCTGGTTTCTTAAGGCTTAAAATAAGAAGAGGTCAGGCAATATCTCTGTTTTATAAAAAGGGGACTCCCATGTCCTGATGTGGCTGAGAATACAGTATTTAATTTCCTATCTACTACAGAAAAATATTTAGAAACCCATGTGGGAGAGATGGGGAAGCATTTCTTATACAGATTACTCACTGGAGCTATTATTTAAAAAACTAGTCAGAAATTTCAACAAAACAGCAAGAATTTCATCTATTTTCTTTCCTAATGTCTTTATGTTAGAAGAAGATATATGATGTTCCTGGTACACTGGCTTCCTGGAGCCATCAAACTGTAGATGTGATTAGGTAGGATTATTAAAATATGGTCATATATCTTTTTAGTCAACCACAATTTCTAGTTACTTTGCAAAATATAGTTTATTTTAAAATGCACCCCCAAATCTCTAAGTACTTTGACCTACCAAAGACATTCTTTTATTTAATATTCAAAGAAAAATTACTTCTCATTCTACATAATAGCAAATTCCAGCAAATTCCCCTTTAACTTAATTTCTTTCAGTTCTTGTGATTTATGTTCATGTTATAGTGAAGGGAATGGAATGCTTGGAGGTATTCTTAAAAGCCCCTGAACAATTGAGTTCACCATTGCATTGTTGGTGTTGGTTTTTACTTGACTGAAGACTGAGTGAGAAGAATTCAGTACTGAAGATGTATGTGTTCATGAAGCTGAGATCCAGGTCCCTGAGGAATCTTGCTGGAGGAGCCACTGTGGTTTTCCCACACAGATTCAGTAATTACCTAGAATGGAAGGGTAGTTAAGACCACCATACTTGATTGTAAAAGCCATTCATTGTAAGACATGAGGTGGTTAACTTTTATGATTTTAAAATAGTTTATATTTAATATTTAAAAGTCTTTAAAATCTCATTTTTCTAATTATAAAAGCATGCATAGTGTAAACATTTCCAAACAATATATTAAAGTAAGAGACAGTAAAATTATTTGAACATACAGTAATGACTATAAATCACATTGGTGAACATCCCATTATCTTTATTCTTGGGATGCAAACAACTGCACATATCCACATGAATTTTTATATACATGAGGTCATTTGTTCTAACAAAATACAATCAATACCATGTAAGTAACAAAAATAAGAAGATATGGGTAAGTACTTATGGCAAAGAGAGAACGCAACTGCCTAGAAATGAAATATGTTCTTAAAAAATAACCTAATTCTAGCTTCCACTATGAGAGAAAACACGTCACTTTTGTCTTTCTGGGCCTGACTAACTTCACTTAGCATAATTGTTTCCAGGTCCTTCCATTTATTTGCAGATGTTGCAATATTCTTTCTGGTGGATGAATTAAATGCCATTTTGTATATATACCACATTTTCTTGATCCATTTGTCCAATGAGGGGCATCTGGGATGATTACATACCTTAGCTTTGAGGAATGGTGCTGCAGGGAACATGGATGTGCTGGCAGCTTTACTGTATCCTAGTTTATCCTTTGGATAAAAGCTGGATCATAGACTAGTTCTACATTTAGTATTTTTTTTTTGAGGATCTTCCATACTGCTTTCAGGAGTGATTGAACAAGTTCATCACCAACAGTGTATTAGGGTTCCCATCAACACGGTATTAGGGTTCCCTTTGCCCACATCCAGGCCAGCATTCATTATTGCTTTAACTAAAATACAGTAGATTCAGGGGAGAGCTTAAACAGTGTAATTACTTAGAAAGGCAAAATCATACCAGGAAAGGGGGTTAAGAGGAGCAGACAAGTGAAGAGAAGCTGAGTGGGCCAAGAATTGAGTGTGTCTTACAAAATTAAGAACAGTGAGGTAAGGGATGGATTGAGAAGGATTGGTGGGGGTACTAAGAAGGATGACTTTGATCAAGATGCATTGTACTCTAAACTGCTTTGTTGAATGGCAACTCCTGTATACAACTACTTAAAGATAATAAAAATATTATAAAAGTAAAAAGTGTAACTTCAATTTATTCTGCTTTTATAAAAGCATTCTTACCTTTAGTAAGTAAATATCTTTTTTAAAATTTATTTATTTTTTGCCAGTTCTGGGCTGGAGCTCAGGGCCTGAGCACTGTCCTTGGACTTTCTCAAGGCTAGAGCTCTACCACTTGAGCCTCAGCACCATTTCCGGCTTTTTTTCTATGTATGTGGTACTGAGGAATCGATTCCCGGTCTTTGTGCATGCTAGGCAAGCACTCTGCCACTAGGCCAAATTCCCGGCCCCTAGTAAGTAAATATCTTAAATTTAGCAATCCTTTTGGCTTATTTTTTAGTATATTGGGGTATAGTAAATTCAATATTTTATAGCATATTATGATATGATCCCAATTGACAACAATTTTATAGTAATCCTGTTTTTGTTTATTCACCTACCACCTAGGTAACCAGATTTTTGTCTGATAATAGGAACAAAAGGTGCTTGGAATTATAAGTGCTAAGCTTTTTTATTTCTGACCATTTTGAATAAATTATTGCTTTTTTTGTAATTTTCTATATTACATAAACTTTTCCTTTTCCTCCTTTTTCCAGTGATTATTCAGCAGGCACACTCTAATTGAGACACTCTCAATTAACCAATTTAAATTTGAATCTTTATTATGTACAGTATTCTATCTTCCTTGCCATTTTCCCTCATTGAACTTGTCTCCATCTGGCATATATTTTATTCTTTTTTTTTTTTTTTTTTACTGTGCTAGGGTTTTAAACTCAGAGCCTCTTTACAACTTAACCATAATCTTTTGTTGCACAAGTTATATATATATACATATATATATACACATATATATATATTTTTTTTTGGTTGGTCATGGGGCTTGAACTCTGGGCCTGGGTGCTGCCTCTGAGCTCTTCAGTTTAAGGCTAGCAGTCTACCACTTTAAGCCACAGTGCCATTTCCTGTACAGGTTATTTTGTGATTCAATCTCCCTTCTTGTACTTAGACAGTTATCCGCCTATTTTAGGCTTCCTATATTAGCTGGGATAGCAGGTTTATTGTTTCTGATTTTGGGGGTTCCTTGTTTCTGGGATATTAAATACTCTTGTGATATTTTATTTCCTCTGATTTTTACTTCTCCCCCACCATTTGTTTTATTCTCAGTTCTTTCCTCCCTTAACTCATCATTATTATATTATGTTTTCCATTTGCTGTTATTTGAATTTTAGCGTCTCTATCTTGCCAGATGATTTCAGATTTATAAATAAAGTTGTTTGGGTGTTTTTTTCTTACCTTATCTTTAAAATTTGCATTTTTCCTCTTATTCTGCTACTTTACTTTTCCATTTGGATCTTTTACTCATTATCAATTTTATTTTTACTGTAGGAAATTTGTTTCTATATTTTATGTTAAATTACTTTGTGAATGAATTTTGTGATAGTTTTTGCTTACTTTCTGAATTATTTGCATTTTGTTGGTGAATTCTCTTAGGTATATCCCTCTTTGATTTTTTTCTGCTCCTGTTTGAGATTTTCATATTTCTCTCTATTCACTTTTTCTGAAGGATTTTCATCCCTTCAGTCTTGATTTAAAACTTAGAGACTATAAAAATATTAGAGACTAAATTAGCATTCTCTAAAAC
This sequence comes from Megascapheus bottae, assembly GCF_031878675.1. NCBI lineage: Eukaryota > Metazoa > Chordata > Mammalia > Rodentia > Geomyidae > Megascapheus > Megascapheus bottae. The sequence continues at coordinate 34,363,663 of NC_143524.1, read as the reverse complement.
CACAATTTGTGATTTTGATCAAAATTAAAGAAAACCTTTAGCTTTAAATTTTAATCTTCCTCAAAAGAATCTACCAAGATCTTTAAATTTTTAGCGTTAAGATTCTCAGCTTCCAACTTGTTATTTGGTGAATAAAAACCAATTACTGTCAAACTTTTAACCAGTTTTAAAGAAGATATAAACCACACAAATAAACCACACAAATGATATATTTTGCTTGGGGCATGATGAAATATCTAAAGGTCCTTGGAAAGGTATTGATTTTTATAGGTAGCCTGTTTGATCCTTTCTATGAAAGCCTTTACTTAATGTTACATGAACACTTCAAAATCACTTAAATAACGAATGTTCTCAAAAAATATCAGAAAAATTGGGGAGAGAGGGAAGGAATGACATTCTCCAAAAAGAAATATACTCTTTCCTGATCTTTGTAACTGCAACCTCTCTGTATATTATCTTTATAATAACAATAGAAATGTAAAAAAAACACAAAAAGACTATAAAAGGGAAAAAATTGCTGGAGACAAAAAAATTTGGACCTCTTTTGTGGTCTTAACTAAAAACACTATGCTTATTTTACTCTTTCCTTGAGATTTCAAAAACTTCTGATTTTATACAAATGCACATCTATATACAAGTACATAATAATAATTACTTTTTAGTGCTGGTGGTACTGGGGTTGAACTCAGTATCTCATGCTTGCTGGGCAGTTCACTTGCTTGGCATATGTTCTGCCACTTGAACCACCCTTTGAGTCTGTCTTTTTACTGGTTATTTTGGATATAGAGTCTTGCAGACTTTTCTGCAAGGGATGGCCTCAATCTGTGAGCCTCCGGACCTCAGCCTCCTGAGTAACTAGGATTATAGCCTAGGATCTTAATGCCTAGCATATAACTGTTTTTTATTTTGTCTCATTCCCATTATCACAATTCACATGCTTAAGGAAGAGATATTATATTTAGAGTTATACTTACAGTCAATTGAAAAGAATTTTAAAAACAATTGCAAAATTTAACTAGACAGAAACTCAGTTTATTGCACCTATAGGGAAAAAGGGAAATTGCCTCTTCACTCACTCAAGATTTTCTAGAATAAACCAATAAAGAGATGGAATAGGAGAAAAGGCAGATAAATTTATTACTGCATACAAGGAAAAATATAGCTTGGAGGAAAATCCTAGTATTATCTTGAAGTTACTTAGAAGTTTGTAGACCTCATTTCTATAAGGGAATAGAATGGGGAATGTAGAAAATTTTCAGGGGTGCAGTAAATGGTTTCTATTGGGGGAAGGACTCTAGTAGGTTTGAGGAATGTACAATGACGAGACAAAGTCAGAATGTCTGTAGAACTGATGAAAACGTTTGTAAATGATTCTCCAAGGGGCCTAAATAGGGAACAGATGGTGTACAACAAAAGCCTGTGTAGAAGTGTAAGCATAATCCAGTCTTTCTTCTTATGAGTTTAGTTCATGAAATCAGTGAAGGGAACAGGTTCTTTGTTGGGTCTGGTCTGGGCAGAGAAGGGATCTCTGCAGGAAGCCATTGCCTGTGTATGGACAAGAAACCAGGGAAGGTCAGAGCAACCTTCATTCTGATGTAGGTTTAAAGCCTCAATATATCAAAACACCAGTCTTCATGGTACTGTGTTTTGGGTCATAACAAATCCAACCAGGTACATTCATCCAAACCAACTCACTATAAAAGAGCCCGGTGGGTTCTATTCTCCATTAAAATAATTTCTAAAGCAAAGGGTATCTTTTACTTAACCATGGCACATTTCTCTTAGTAAAGACCTCTGCAGTACAGTCTTGGAAGTTTTGATACTAATACTGAGAAAATAAATAATAATGACTAGTTAAACTGTTGAAAAGTCAAAAGTTTCTATTTGTTTTTAATAAAATTGAAAAGGGACCTAATCAAGATGTCATCTTATAGATTACTAAAAATTATCTAATAAGCTCAAGAGTGGTTTAAAGAACTGACATTTTGCTAATATGAAACTTCTTCCTTCCTGTTCTCATTATTCTTTATGTCAGTGGTGTTTCTCAACTCTTATATTCATTAAAACAACTACAAAAATAGTAACAGAACAGCTGCTGAGCTTTTTTTTCCATTTTAATAACAAGTATTGCCCATAGATACTGGAACTGATTAAAAAATACCCATCCATCTTCTTAAGAGATGTGTTTCCAGTAAAAATTGACTTTTTATATTAGTAATTATTTAGCAATATATGTACCAGATTTATGATATTTTAATGACCTTACTATCAATAATATTTGTAACAATTATTCACTTCAGAAGAAAAATTTATTCTTACCACATTATAGATATGAAAACTAAAAATATATCAAATTCAGAAGGAGTCAGAAGAGATGAATAAAAGATTCTCAGGCAGAAAATGTAGTACATTAGGATGAAATTCAAGGGGAAAACACAATGTAAAATTTTTGACAGTTGAAGAAGTGCCTTTAAAATTTTTTAAATGGATGATGTCATTGTTAAATTGCTATGGCATTTGGATTCCCAAGGCTGTATTTAAAAAGAGCAATTTGATAGCTTAAAATGTCAATATTTATAATATATTGGAAGTTCATGCTTTACAACTATTTTAACTTAGCAACAGTTTATGTTATCACCTAGAATAATGAGTAAGCAAAATTGAACTAAGTAGGCTTTCAGTAATGGCACTTAGTTTCAGTTTCCTACTAAGAGAAAGTAGACATAATTATACTAAATTTACAATGTATAAATGAAATAATGCATGCAAAGGTCATAACATGAAGTAATGATGTTCGTTATTGTCCTTGCTTGTAATATGAAGATACTGAGTTAAATTGACCTGCCTAAGAAAAACAGCATAAGGCCAGCTCCAGCTCCAATAAGAGAAGACCTTGTGGAAACCACACCATACAGTCAGCATACCTAGGATAGCTAAATACAGGCAAAGAATCCCAGAACATCAGGGACTTATCTGGGTGCGACTTACTTGGGCTGGACTAGTGCAGAAAGCCAAGCAATTCCCCAGTCCTCCATAGCTAAACAATGTTTATGAATTTTAGGAATTGAAACTTAGTCCTACACACAGACCTATGTGATTTTTCTTTTTAAAAAGATTTGTCCTTTAGTCAGGCACTGGTGGCTCATGTCTATAATCTTAGCTACACAAGAGGCTGATATCTGAGGATCAGAGTGGGAAGTCAGCCTGGGCAGGAAAGTTGTAAGAGCCTTATCTCTACTTAATCACCTAAAAACTGGAAGTGGAGCTGTGGCTTTAAGTGTTAATGTATTAGCCTTGAGCAAAAGTACTCAGGGTCAGTGCCCAGGCCCTAAGTTCAAGCCCCAAGACAAAAATTTAAAAATAAAAGAATTGTTCTTTAATCACAGTTGGGGAAATAGAACTTATTGGAGGTTAACTAATTAACAAGGTAAACTAGAAAATGCATAAACCCAGTAAAGTAATGGCAAGCTAGTAAATGCTAGTAAACGCAGTCCTACCTCCACTCAATTCTGGGTCTATGGGCTGTGTGAAAGCGGCTCATGTCTGTAATCCTAGCTACTCAGGAAGCTTAGATCTGAGACTCATAGTTTGAAGCCAGCCCAGACAGGAAAGTCTGTGAGATTCTTATCTCCAATTAACCATCAAAAAAATTAGAAGTAGAGCTGTGGCTCAAACAATAAAGCACTAGCCTTGCACCAAAAAGCTCAAGGTTAGTGCACAGGCACTTATTTTAAGCTCCAAGACCAACACAGACACACACAGACAGACAGACAGACAGACACACACACACACACACATCCCACAATATAATTCTATATGTATATGAGACATTCCTTTCTAAGAAGGTTGTGGCATGAAGGACTATTAAACTCGATGCATAGGTCCTAGGAACAAACTTTTGGGTGGGTTTCTAAAGCTCTACTTAGGGACCAGAAGAACTCACTAAGGCCCTGGACATCTCAGGGTGAACTCTAGGTCACATCAGTGCCAGAACCTGTGTAATACCAAGTCAATTGTCAGCTCTGTCTTTTCATTTCCTGGAAGGAATGACTTGTTCGAATTTGGCTAGCTGTTGGTTGTATTATTATTATTAGTTTTTAGATGTATGTAGTCAAGGAAATTCAACCTGTGCCCAGCTTGATGTGAGAAATAATAGTTTCCATAAGTCTGAAACTCTGAGCCATCTTGGTTCAGAAATAGAGGGGGAAACACACACGCACACACACAGAGGTATATATGCAAAAAAAAATCTTCAGGAGTAGGAAAACAAGAGTCAGATTATAGAGGAGCTCAGATGCTATTGCCAAGATTTTTCAACTTAGTCCAACACAGAGGGGAATCATGGGACATTTAGGACTACAGAATGTACATCTCTTACTAGTATGCCAGTAGGAACTGGAAGTTAATTTGAAAGAGGAAAAATATAGGCCCTAATTAAATGACTAATATAAGGGCTCAATTTTGAGTAGTGGCAGTAGGGTTGGGAAGCAAGAAACAGGTTTTTTTCTTTTTCCTTTTATTGTATTGTCTTGCTTCAGAATAACCCACAGGAACATCTAAAAACCAAGGCAGATTTCTAGTCCAACAAGAGGAACCTATTTTAATGGGTAAGCCATGGAACTTACCTTTTCATTAAGTACCTTAGGAGATCCTTTTGTGCATTGAAATTGGAAGCGTTAGGATGAGAAAATTATTAGGAAGCAGTATGGGCTGTATTACTAGTGAGTCAAAAACTTACTGCATACTCTGGATTGGGCAACCAATGGTAAAATTAATTACTAATTAGCTAAAAAGGAACCATGCCTTAGGTAAGGGCCCTATACCAGAATGAGACATGGGGATTCTTCTACATATGAGTTATTAAGTAGTGTTCTTGAAAGATGTCTGTCACAAGGCTTGGAAGAAACCAAACTAAGAAGGGATTCTGCTAAGCCTGCACACAGGAGGAACTCTGTGTGGAAATGGTTTTGGTAATTTCTTTGCCTCCAGTAAGGATGATACTGGACTTTTGCAGCCAGACCCCAGGCTATTTTCAATGCCATAGCTGATCCTGTAAAAATATTAGTTTGGGTGCTGGTGGCTCCGGCCTGTAATCCTAGCTACTAAGGAGGCTGAGATCCGAGGATTACATTTCAAAGCCAGCCTGGGCATGAAATCCCTGAGAATCTTCTCTAATTTACCACCAGAAAACTGGGAGTAGCTCTGTGGCTCAAAGTAGTAAAGTGCTTGAGGAAAAAGCTCAGGGACAGTGTCCAGGCCCAGAGTTCAAGCTCTATATGTGTGTGTGTGTGTGTGTGTGTGTGTGTGTGTGTGTGTGTGTGTGTGTGTGTATAGTCTTCTTTTTTATATTTTTTATTGTAATTAATAAAAGGGTTACATGATATTTGCCAGATAGAAGGTGCATTAATTCACATACATTGATACCCTTTCACATGTCTTGGTACCCATTACCCTCCCCACCCCCACCCCCACCCCCCCGTCTTGGTTTTCCCCCCTTCCCTATCAAATTTCAAATAACCAAATACAAATAAATTCAATATATCAGATAACAAAGTGAGATACTGTAACAATATGAGATACCCAAGGGACAGCAAAGGAGATGAGAGATAACATAGTACATTAAGGACAACAATCATTCATTATATGGCTTTTGTTTCAATATCCTGGAGGTCCTTTCAATTAGCTTCATACTATATGGCCTTATGTATCAAGGTTTTGCTCTATTGCAGATCTCTGCTAGTGGAGCACAAGGTTTCTACTGATTATGACAAATGAGGGAAACCATTGAGCCTAAGTTCCTTTGAGTCTGGCTTACTTCACTTAATATGATTTTTTCTAAGTCTTTCCATTTCCTAACAAATGGGGCGATGTCGGTTTTTCTGACAGCAGCATAGAATTCCATTGTGTACAAATACCACAACTTGTTGATCCACTCATCAACTGAGGGACATCTAGGTTGGTTCCATATCTTTGCTATGGTGAATAATGCTGCAATGAACATTGTTGTGCTAGTGGATTTAGTATGTCCTTGTTTCTGGACAATTGGGTAAATGCCAAGTAGTGGAATTGCTGGGTCATAGGGGAGTTCTATGTTTAGCCTTTTGAGGCACTGCCATACTGCTTTCCATAGAGGTTGAAGGAGTTTGCATTCCCACCAACAGTGTAGTAGTGATCCCTCCTGGCCACATCCCCTCCAGCATCTGTTATTATTCGTTTTCCTGATCCTGGCCATTCTAACTGGAGTGAGGTGGAATCTTAGAGTTGTTTTGATTTGCATTTCTTTTATGACCAGAGATGTTGAGTCTTCTATTTTAAATCTTTAAAAGTTTTCTTACATGCCTCAGAATAAAAACCATACTCCTTAAAATGCCTAGAAGACACTATATGATTTAGACTTCCTTGAAACTTCCCTTACCTCTGCTATCAAAACTCAATCACTTGCTGATTGCTCATTCTGTTCAGTATCTCAAACACTAAAGATGTGATCCTACTCAAGGCCCTTACATGTGCCTTAATCTCTATCTGGTAGGCTCTTCCTCCAGGTATCTGTATGACCCTCTGCCTTTATGTTTTTACAGAAACAAAACCTTCCCAATGAGACCTTTCCCTGGAACACTATATTTAATCTAAAAGTACATTTCCTCTAAAATACGTTCTAAAATGTGTGTGAACATTAGATGATCTGCATATTTTATTTTTGTCATCTCTTGCAGAATTTAAGAGGGTAAAAATAATCATAGTGTTGTGTTTTACTGTACTATATCCAGCACTTAGTATAGTGTCTAGCATAAACAAGGTACCCAGTAAATATATTGTCTGAACAAAATACAGAATAGATATTATAATAAAAATAATTCAAGGGAAACTTAAGTTGAAGACCATCTTTATGAACCAAATGGAGATTTATGATCTGGATGCAACAATGAAAACATGGACAAATAAGTGTTTAAGGAGAATGTCTGGAGGGTATAAATCAATTGATTTCATCCTGGAACAAATCTTCTGACTGCTTTGCAGAAAGCATGGGCTCTGATATATGTGAATTAGTGCTTCATGAATAGCATGGAAGTTCTTTAGTCAAATAAGCTTGAGGAATTCAGAAAAAAATCAAATGAAAATGTAATGTGAAATCTTCTTTGAAGAGAACTTATTTGTACAGAATACTTCTATAGTCACTTACTTTAAGACATAATCTATGTGACTTGGCCTATGAATTTCTGTTCATTCCGTGACTCAGCTGCATTTTTTTTTGTTTTTTTCTTTTGGTGACATCCTTCTAACTGCTATGCTAGGGGAATCCAAAGCCAAAGATTTAGACTTAGTGTGCTGTTTCTTGGAACTTGGATCTACAAGTTAGTTAAATCAACCAGATGGGAAAACCACAACAAGCACACTGTTCTCACAACTGTTGAAGTGCCCTCTGGTGGAAATAGAAACAAGAATACGCTCCTGGCATCCACCTAAACACTTGTAGCTGTTTAATTTTAATTTCCTATGTATAAAAATGAAAGTAAGGGCTAGGGAGTTTGGCCTTCTGGTAGAGTGCTTGCATATCTTGCCCAAGGACCCAGATTCCATTCCTTGGTACCACATACATAGAAAAATCCAGAAGTGGTGCTCAGGCTCAAGCCTTGAGACAGCCCAAGAACAGTGAGTGCTCAGGCCCTGAGGTTAAGCATAATAATAATAATAATATTAATAATAATAAATTAAAATTCAGTTTCATTGGCTCCATTTTAGTGCTTATCAGTAAGGTGTTTAGTGGCAATGCAAGTGGATGGTAGTTACAGAATCTTTCCACCCTTGAGCAGCATGTATTAGATCAGAATCAATTAGCTGACATGTTCTAAGTCTGTAGTCACAGTCAACAACTATTCCAAAGCTAGTAAAATATATAGCATTCTGTTTTAACAGGAGCAAGTGGTTCAAATTATGCAACCTAAGAAATTTTGTTACAGCAATAGAAATAGACAAATATAACTCCATTGATTTTTCTTTTCAAAGTCCTTTTCTATTAAAAGATTTTAGTAACATTGATTTTTTTACATCATTTTTCAAAAGTCAAGTTAAACAAACAAGTATTCAAGAATGGAATCTATATACAATCACTGACACATACATTTAAGAACAAAATTACAATTAAGCTGAGGCATTGTATGTCATAGATACATATCGATCTATATATCAATATATCTATAGAATATATATCCCATCATAGACTTATATGTCTATATAGTTATATTTATATCTCCAAGTTCATGTTACTGACCTTGAGTACCTGAGTATTGAGTCATTGCTCTTGTACAGTTTGGATCTAATATCCACATATGAAGGAGACAATGCCCCTTTTGTCCCTTTGGTCTTGGCTTATCTCACTTAACATGATTTGCTCTAGTTTCATCCATTTCCAGGAAATGCCATTATTTTATCTTGTCTGGTGGCATGTAGAATTCCATTGTATATATGTACCACATTTTTTTTGTATCCATTTATCTCTAGTGGGGCATCTAGGGTTGTTGTTTCCATCACTTGGCTATTGTGAATAGTGCAGGTGTCCTTATGATATCCTGCACATGGCTGTGCAGGTGTCCTTATGATATCCTGGGTTATGAAGCTCAGGATAGATGCCTAGTAGTGGTATGGCTGGATCATAGGGAAGTTCTAGTTTTGTTTTTGGTTTTTTGTTTTGTTTTTGAGAAACCTTCAAACTGCCTTCCAGAGTGGTTGTACTAGTTTACATTCCCATCAGCAGTATAGTAGGGTTCCTCTTTCTCCACATCCCCACCAGAATTTGTTGTTGTTTGAATTCAGAATATTGGCCATTCTGATTGGGGTAAAGTGGTATCTTAGGGTTGTTTTTATTTGCGTTTCCTTTATGGCCATGGATGATGAACATTTTCTCATATATTTCTTTGCCATTTTAACTTCTGGTAAATCTCTCTTTAGTTCCCTTGCCCATTTAGTGATTGGTTTGTTGGGTTTGGGGGGATTCGTTTCTTGAGTTCCCTGTAGATATTGGATATTTAGCCTTTGTCGGATGTATTGTTTGTAAATGTCTCTTCCCAATTGGTTGGCTTTCTACTTGAATAGCTACATCTTTGTCTTTGCTGAAACTTTTTATTTTTAAGTAGTCTCATTTGTCGTCACTCTCCAATCTGTTGTGACCTTGGGACTCTGTGCAAGGGCAAGAACCTGTGCCCTTGAGTTTCAGTGTCTCTCCTACTCTGTTGTGTAGCACTTTCAAAGTTTCCAATCTGACACTGGGTTCTTTGATCCATTTTTGAGTTAATGTTTGTGCATGGCAATAGGCTGGGATCAATTTTTAGTTTTCTGCATGTGGCTGCCCAGTTTTCCCAGCACCAATAATTGAAGGGGCTGTGTTTATTCTATTGTGTAGCTCTGGCTCCTTTGTCGAATGTAAGCAGACTATAAGCAGGTGATTTTATTTCTGGATCTTCTATTCTGTTCCATTGATCTTCTGGTCGAAGTCCTTTTTTAAGAAGCAGTCAGTTTCAAAAAAATTTACAGTTCCAGTTTAAATAAGCAAATATATTGCAATAAATATAATATTTTAGCATTCACAGAGGTATTATTTATAGAAAATTATTTTATTTCTATAAAATAGAGCTTAACAATTATTAAACCATTTTTGACTTATGGTAATATTATTTAGCTCCTGTGCTTTTTCCATTTTGTCCTTTTTTAGATGGGTGCTAAATTTTTCAATAAAAGCAATGGATAGGGTTCTAAGTTGTTCACTAAACCATTTCAGAAAAGGATTTTCAGTGCTAGGGACTGAACCTACAGCCTAGATGAGCACTATGTGATTGCTAAGAATGCATTCTAGCAATAGGCTACATATCCCCTGTCTTAAAGTGAGATTTTTAATTCTTGTTATTTTCTGTACAAACTTTCATTAATGTTCTTCTCTTTACCCTTCCAAATATCTGATATTTCATGATATTAAACATATTTGAAGGGCACGACTCAAATTTTATTGTAAGCTGTTGTTTTATGTTGATTTTGGATGTTGAACCTGATAGTGACGAAATCTAGTTAAATCATGTAGAGAAAGTTGAAAGAATTGGAAGCTAAACTTAGAGAAGACTCTACTGGGGCAATGAGAATTAGATCTGTTGAGATAAGCTTGTTTTCATCCTGCTTCAAAAGTCTTTAGCAGTTATGTAAAGTTCATCCTGATTCCAGTGTCTAAATCTTCTGCGTATAATAACTGCCCAGTAGGTAGGCGGCTAGTTTGGTTTTAAACAAAAAAACGTATTTTAAATAGTTGTACAGGGTGTTTTAATTCTACAAGTTAGATTGTAAGAACAATGTATATTGATCAATGAAGGTGACTTATTCTTCATAAATCCAGGGATTCAACAATTGTTCATCCAGAATACTTAACATGTGATAGACATTGCATGGGAACTTTGTGTTTTAGCAATGAAGAGAAATACTTTTTCTTGTGGAAACTGTGGATCAACAGAGGGATTAATTATTACTTGACATGGCCAATCTTCAGACCATTAAGAAAGTACATTGTGGGACTCATGGAAAAGAATTTTGGAACCATGGAAATGCCTGATTTATTTGAATTGTTTAAAATGTCTAAATCTGAATAAAGGCATATATTTACATATATTTAGATTAATTTCCAATGTGGAGATGTACAAAAATAAAAATATTCTTAATATTAGTGTTTTCTAATGTGGGGACTACAGACCATAAAGTATCGAAAGAGTTATTTCAGAGGCATTAGGCATTTGTTTTTATAATTTCTGGCAGCACTAGGATTGAATTTAGGATCTCCTGCTGATTAGGTAGATGATCTATCCCTTGAGTCACTCATTGTACCTTTTGCTTTGGCTCATTTTGGACGGAAGTCTTCCTTTATACTGAGGCTGGCCTGGGCTGCATCCTTTTACTTGTGGTTCCCTGTGTTGCTGTAGATAACATGTTAGGTATCATAGTACCCAGCCATTAAATGAGATGGAATCTTATAAACTTTTATATCCAGACTCGCCTTGAACTATAATCTCAAGATCTCTCTCTCTCCTTATCCTTGAGCCACTGTACCTGACAAACTTTTTTTTTTGTCATTCCTGGCTTGGGCTCAGGATCTGAGCATTGTCCTTGGGTTTTCTTAAGGCTAGATCTCTACCACTTGAGCCATAGTACCACTTTTGGCTTTTTTTCTATGTATGTGGAATTGAACTCTGGACTTCATGCATGCTAGGCAAGCACTCTACCACTAAGTCAAACTCCCAGTACCTGACAAACTTTTAAAAATTATTTTTAGATAGAATCTCAATATGTTGCTTAGATTGGCCTGAAACTTGTAATACTCCAAATTATACTTCCTGAAATGCTGAGACTGCATGTGCCACCATACCTAGCTTAGTAATTGCCTAAGACTGATTATCAGCCAGGCATTGGTGGCTCATGACTGCAATCTTAGCTACTCAGAAGGCTGAGATCTAAGGATTGGAGTTCAAAGCCAGCCCAGTGAACTAAAATCTGTGAGACTCTTATCTCCAATTAACCTCCAGAACATTGGAAGTGGCTTAAGTGGTAGAGCGCTAGCCTTGAGATAAAGAGCTCAGGGACAGCGCCCAAGCCCAGAGTTCATGCCCATGACCCACCAAAAAAAAATTGATTACCGAGAATCCCATACTTATATAAGTAATCACTGAAATCTTCATGTATTTACTCAATTGTCCATTCAGTATGTATGTGTGTGTGGTGCTTTTCTAAAAGTTGGCAAGAGTAGGAAACATTGAAAAAGTATTTTCAAAGTTTGAATTATTGATTCATAACATAGAATTTACTTCATTTTTTAAAATCAAAATTTCAGGTGTCATATTCATGATTCTTATTCCTTCTTTCCTTCCTTCCTTCCTTTGGCTTTTTATGGACAAAGTTGATATACAAATTGCTGGGATATACAAGATACTTTGCAGGCCAGGATAACTTAAAAGTTTTGAGGTATTTGATGATGCCCTGTCATTTTGAATGAAATTTAACTTGACCAAAAGTCACACTATTTTGCTATATTCAAACACACACACATATACACACACATTCACACACATATTTCTTTTATTTATAGCAGTTAACTTAAAATGAAACAGTCTTGTTAAAAATAATGAGATTCTGTTTCTATGGTAACAGCACAAGAACCATCCACAAAGGAGATTTGAAAAACTCCATAACCTGTCCTATGAATTCTGCGATTGTTAATGATCTTAGGAGAATGGGAATTCTAGTGGCATATGATATCAGCAGTGAGGGAAAAAATATTGAACTTCATTCTTTGTCCCTTTTTTGACACAGGGAAAATGTGAGACTCATTAGCCAAAGATGTTATCTTAAAGTGTAGTTGTTGGACCAGTGAACAGTGAGCTATCCCAGCGTTCTGTTGCACTCATAATATAACAGTGTTTTCTTCATTGATCTGAGATATAAACTGATACAATCAACACATTATTGTGGATATTCTGGCAGGTCTTCTTAAGAATTGAAAGACAGTCTTATACTCTACAAATAAAGGAGGACTTTACAGTATTAATATACTTAAATAGCATGTGTTAAAAAGGACAGAGAGGGTCAGCATGAAATATAGTAAACATGAAGTAAAATAGAAAGATTCTGGCAGCAGTTACCCACTGCTGTCTAGGAAATAAAGATACGATAAGTTGTTACTTTTAAATTTATTGTGGGATAATATTGTGTGTGTGTGTGTGTGTGTGTGTGTGTGTGTGTTTGTGCGCACACACACACACATGCATGTGCACGTGCCAGTCTTGGGGCTTGCACTCAGAGTCTGGGTGTTGTTAATGCTTTACTACATGAACCACAGCTCCACTTCTGGCTTTTTGGTGGTTGATTGGAGGTAAGAGTCACTTGAACTTAGCTAACTGGGCTGGCTTTGAACTGTGATCTTCATATTTCAACCTCCTGAGGAGCTAGGATTATGGATATGAGGCTGGAAAGAGATTTTTTAAACATACTGAATAATATTCTGTTTGTACTTGGTGACTAATTTTGTGTTTAAATCTCTAAATTTCCCTGTTGACTAATTAGCTGCCAAGAAACAGGCACAAGAATACATTCATGTGAAGTATACAGTGCAGTGTAACAGTGTATTTTCACTGGAGATTTGATCAGTGACTTAATAACTATGTGTATGCTTAATAACTACGTGTTTTTTGCTCCAATTATGAAGTTTGACCTTCTAGATGGTGTATAAGTTATCGAAAATTGGAGATTTATCAGTTTGGATTCATGGATAAAATTAAGACTGAGAAAGTAGACTACTATCTTTGACAGTGATGTCATTCGCTCCCTGATAGCCTGAGTGACTAGTTATTCAACCTACATATCTTTTCTTTTACATACTTTAAACATAGCTCTTGAACCCAGAAATAAGTTACATCTTTGGGAATATGGGAAAGTAGTTTCTGTTATATTTGTTTGTCAGGAAACAATTTTTCTAGTCAGATGTAGGGCTTTCTCTCCACTCTACCTCATCTAATTTCTAAAGTGATATGTATATTGGCATATATGATTCTATAAAGTACAGACTTCAGAAAAGATAATTTCTTTCTTTCATTATAGCTGCTAGTTAAATCTTTCAGATATGAACCACTTATGTGTGATGACATTCGGGAACTTCATTGCTGTTGTACTTAATATGTCATTTGAATGGGGGAGTTAAGAACAAGTAGAAAAAATGTTTTAAAGAGCTTCCTTGGGCTTTTGGCTTATATTGTATTGATTATCACAGAGGAAGCTTGGACTATAATAAATTATGTCAGATCTAATGTATACTTATTAAAGTGTCTTGTAACATTTACCAGTTGGTAAGCAGGGTGGGGAGGCTAATGAGACTGGGTTGTGAGGATCTAAGGTAGCTTAGGCTTGTCCTTTCAATAGAATGTTTGATATGAGATCTGAGAGCAGGTTAAAAATAGAAATATTTATATCAGTAGAAAGATTAAGATACTTCATTATCTCTAGATGGGATAAAAATGGTAAGGGAAGTGTGTTAAAGGGGTAGATTGGAAGCTTCCTTTGTTTGACTCTGTATGAGAAGAATCAAAGTAATAAAGGAGAGACTACATCTTAAAGAGAGATGACAGGAAGAGCTTCAGAACCATGAAAGAGGGACAGGGCTGCTGAAAACAAAGAGGAAAAAAATATGAGCCAATCTGTATTGCCAACCATGGTGGTGGGGTAGGGATAGGGAGAAAAAGATACTACTACAAAGGTCAGCAGGTAGCCCTGGCAAGAGATTGGCTCTGGCTAGTGATAAGCCCACATTTCTGTAAGCCTCAGCCTATTGTGGGGACTTTCTGTGGAAGTGAATACTCCTGCATATGAGTTTACACTTGAGAAGAAAGACATTTTGATATTCCCCGAGAGCTATAGCCAGGCATCATCTTGAGAAGGCTGGGGAAATGAACACTTCTGGGCATCCAAAAAGCAAGGAATAGCCATGGCTCAAGAGAATATTGTATCTTTATACCTGTGTGGAAGATGACTACAAGAGGAGTTACGGAGAGAGAAGGAATTTCTTACATGGACCTACTACTTGCTGAGGTGTTTCAGCAGGGGGAACGTTTAACAGGGACTTTAGATTATAGAAGATAGTAACAAACATAACATGTTACTGGCACAAACATATATAACCAATTGAATACAATAGAAGATACAGAAACAAACCCATAGAGCTATAATCATGTGATTTCTCAAAAAAGGAACAAAAAATATTGCCAGTATCTTCAATAAATAATAGAGGGAAACTGGATGTCCATCAATAGAAGACTGGAATGAGATCTCTCTCATTCTTTACAAAAGAATCGATTCAAAATGTACCAAAGGCCTTAATATGAGACCTGAAACTGAAACAATTTTAGGTAAACATAAACTACTTGGAGATACAGGCATAGAAATCACATTTCTTAAAAGGACTCCAGGAATAAGAGTAATAATTAAAAATGGAACTATACAAAATTGAAAAGCTTCTAGCTAGGTGCCGGTGGCTCACACCTGTAATCCTAGCTACTCAGGAGGCTGAGATCCAAGGATCATGGTTCAAAGTCAACCCCAGGCATGACAGTCTGAGTCTGATCTCCAATCAGAATAGCAATCATTAAGAAAACCACAACTATGCTGGTTAAGGATATGAGGGGAAAGAAAGCCTCAAACACTGTTGGTGGGAATGTAAATTAGTGCAGCCACTGTGGAAATCAGCATGAAGACTCCCCTAAAATTAAAAAGAGAACTACCATATCATCCTGCTACATCACTGTTGAGCTCATACTTGAAAGGATGCATGTCAGTACACAATAAAGATACATGCATGCCCATATTTATTGTAGAAGACTATGAAAGTTACGAGCAAGATATATTAAGAAGAGCTATGTGCAGGAGGGCTAGCAGTAATAAGGAAATATTATTAGGTTATTACATGCCCATCTAGGAAAAGCAAATAACCCCTTTCATATTGTAAAATTAGTATGCACTAATAAAAAGTAAAATGTACTGCAGGTGGTTTATGCCTGTAATTCTAGCTACCCAGGAAACTGAGATCTGAGAATTATAGTTCAAAGTCAGGTCAGTCAAGAAAGTTCATGAGATTCTAATTTCCAGTGAACTACTAAAAAGTCAGAAGTGGAGCTGTGGCTCAAGAGATAGAGTGCTAGCTTTGAGCAAAAAAAGGTCAGGGACAACACTGTGGCCCTGTATTCAAGTCCCAGAACAGGTACCAACACACACACACACACACACACACACACACACACACACACACACACTTACATGTGGAATAAAAACCCAGTGGCTCACACCTGTAATCCTAGCTACTCAGGAGGCTGAGATCTGAGGATTGTGGTTCAAAGCCAGTCGGGCACTAAAGACCTAAAGACCATGAGACTCTTATCTCCAATTAATCACTAAAAAACTTGAAGTGTGGCTTGGCTCAAGGGTAATGCGGTAGCCTTGAGCTGAAGAGCTCAGGGACAGTGACCAGGCCCAGAGTTCAAGCTCCACAATCAACAACAACAACAAACCCAACCCAAATGGTAATAGATCCATTGACTACATATTCAGAAGAAAACAAGAACACTTAGTGGAAAAACTGACTTCCTGGAATTGGAATTACTATCACATATTTCAAAAATGGATTTTATTTTCAAAAATGAAAAAGGCTTTTGCTGATTTCTGATAATAGCATTAATGGGATTAATGGGAAAGATCATGGTATAAGTGCACATCTATCTATGCATAATACACCATTTACTGAAATGAAGCAAATAACAATCTAAGAGAAAGATCTCAATGATGATACCAGAGCAGGCTTTATCTCCATAATAATCTCTGAATAAAGGATGCCAAGCATAGGGCAGCACATCTGCTTTTCCTGCTCATGAGTACTGAGGACTCAACTGTGGGAAGTGGTAGAGAGGGAATTGAAAACTCAAAGTAGTGATTTCCCATGAGAGGAGCAAATGCTGGTGTTGCAAGTCGACTCCAGAAAGAATGGAGAACATCTTACTTGGAAAGGAAGAAAGCAAAGAAATTTCTTGAATAAGTAGCGACATGCTTTTATTACCTAACTTCCTGTACAATATTGCTCTATGAAAATCTTCAGTATAGCTGTGGTCAAGAAATGATACTATTGGGCCGGGAGTTTGGCCTAGTGGTAGAATGCTTGCCTAGCATGCATGAAGGTCCAGGTTCGATTCCTTGATACCACATATATTAAAAAAAGACGAAAGTAGTGCTGGGGCTCAAATGGCAGAGCACTAGCCTTGAGAAAGCCTAAAGACAGTGCTCAGGCCCTGAGTTCAGGCCTCAGGACTGGCAAAAAAAAAAGAAAAGAAAAGAAAAAAGAAGAAATGATACCATTTACTCACAAAATTAAATACATATTTGCCCTATAAACAGTTCTCAATACTGAAGATAGATTTTTATATCAAATGTTGCAAAACAGTCAAAATTTTAAAGATGTCCCATTGGTATTCAAAAATGGATGAGGAGAGATTTCAATAAATTTAGGATGAATCTGCAGAATTAGATTTCCAGACTGGAGTTGCACCTTGGGAATGTAGGCAAACTTCAACTTCTTTCAAGAATTCCCAGTGCAGTATCAATTAGGATGTAGGATAAATCCAATTTGGAGTGTGTGTGTGTGTGTGTGTGTGTGTGTGTGTGTGTGAAATTTAGGAGTGGGCTACCATTAGGATCTGGGGTTAGGGTCAAAGTTAGGGATATGGAAAATAAATTATGGTCAAACTGAAAGCAAATTTTAGAACTACAAGCAGAGTAACAGGAAGATTGTGAAATCGAGTCTTTGCTATTAATAGCATGATTTGGGTACTGTTAGGGTTGGGGGGTAGCCTAAGTATTCCAGTTAGGATTAGGGACAGGTTGATAGAAAATATTGGGTATGATGGAAATCTATTTTAACAAGTATCCGTTTAAAGTTAGGATAAAAAAAACTAGTATCTATGTCATTTGTTTGGTTGTTTCCTTTTGTTAGCATTAGTTGGTCATTATTATTAGGGTTTGCTTTCTAGTTTAGGTTAGGGGTAAGGTTAGAGAAGGGTAAGCTTTAGGGAAAAAATTTTCCATTAGCAATTAGAGGTCAAAGAAGAAGAGAAATAGGGAACCAATGGCAGAGTTGGAATTAGAACCTCTAAGTGTTTATTACTTGTTGGTCTGTTGACCATTAATGGAAGACCATTAATTTTTTATCTAGGCATCTTTTCATTCTTACTCATTGAGTAGTTGAGTAGTTTGATGTTTATTTCTCTTCTGGGTAGATGAATATGTCACAATGTTTTATTTCCTGCTTTCAGACATTTAGCATTTTCATTTTCCTGGATTTCATGTATTATTTATTATTTTGAATAGTTGTAATAATTGAGATTTTTCCTGTCTTGTTCCTGGTGTTAAAGAAACTGCCTGTAATGTTTTGTCATTTTGTGTAGTTTTATTTTCCCACAGCGCTAGAGATTAAAACCAGGGCTTGGTGCTTGCTAGGCAAGTATTCTACCACTGAGTTGTAAGCCCTGGGTTTTTATCTAGTTTACTGATTCTCAGACACTTGCATGCCTGTGTGTTACCAACATTCTTCTAACTTGGATCTGGGAGTTGGGATTCAGTGGTAAAATGTTCAGAAGAATCCAGCAAAATAAAATTCTTCGGAAAGAATAGGGCTATTCTGTATTTGTAAGCCCTTTTCAATTATTAAGGCTTTAATGACTTTGATATGTGCCTTTTCAAACACCAAAGGTGAATTGGGCAGTAAGTGTAAAAATAAAAGAATAATGGTATTAAAATTGAATTATATTACTAGGCCAGATATAAGCAACAGAGCTAATGCTCTGAACAAAATCAAGGGCTTAGATTGAGTATATGATATTCATGTAATTGGTATATAAGTTGTGACTAAAATTATTTTTAAATTTGTGACCAAAATTGTGTTGCTAGATTTTTTTTCACATAGCAAGTAAGAACAATAAAAGGCATAATAACAATAACAACAATAATAATAATAAACCAACTACAACCATATCAAATGTGAGTAAGTTAGAAAGAACACAATCTTAATAAAATAGAATCTTCTAAGGTGAGAAAAATTAGTGTTTTAAGGAATCTACTATATTATTCTTTCTCATTCACCATTGAGCAGTGACAATGAGACAGACAGGTAGGTTTGGAAGCCTCCAGTACTGGCCCATCTTTCACCTACTGTAAGAAGATTCCCTCTTATGCTTTGATGGAATATTTGCAGAATTGTGATGCTACTTTTAGACCAATTTAACTAAAAATTATTCTTTGAAATTAGCTTTTTCTTATAATTTCAGGTAACAGTTGCCTGGATTGACACTTGAAAGCAACACAGACTGAATTTCTTGTCTTTCAAACAAATGCCTGGGAAAGATTTCAGAGAATGTTTTGTTTCCCTTTGCCTCCATCTCTGATTTTCTTTATGAGTGAAGTACATGTATTGGGTGGTAGGCAAGTGTATATAAATGTATTGACTGAAATATGGTAGATTGAAGGGAAAACTCAAATAATGTAAGTTCCTTAGAAAGGCAAAGTCAAAGTTCAACAAAATAAATACCCAGAATCGGGTACTTGAAAGGGGTAGGGTGGTGTCTAGGGGAAAAGGGTAGAGACAAAGGAAGAGAAGAGGGAGAAATTGCAGACAAGAGTTCAACATATATACCACAAAATTCGGAAGAGTGAGGGAAGAGGTAGGTTTGTAAAGGTGGGTGAGACTGTAGAAAGAGGTGACATTGATCAAGATGCATTGTGTTCAAAAACTGTTTAGTTAAGTGGCAAGGCTTTGTACAACTGCTTCAAGAAAATAACAAAAAAGAATGCTTAGTAAAAATGAGTCACAAAGGATAAAGAGAATGAATATCCTTGATTCTTTCTTTCAACGTTCTCTACTACTGATGTTCTTTAAGAGCTCTTGCTGCCTATTTCTCTGAATCTATTCTAGTTTGACAAACATTAATTTGTGGAATATATTGGTTTAAGCAGGAACTTCTGATAAATTTGAATGTAACATATAGATTGCCCAGATATTTTTTTTGAAAATCTTGCCTAAGGGAGATTTCATAAGAAGTAGCTCACCTTGTGTTGAAGTCGGGAGGAAGTTTAAAGGAATTAATGGTTATATAGAAATTGGCAATGAACAGAACTGAATTGAGTTCATTCTCCAGTATTTACTCTCTGTGCATCTTGGGATAAATTCCTTAATCTCTTATATTTCAAGTAATATTTAAAAGATTCAATTTATGAAGATCTTAGAATGGTGCCTGGTATGTAGAAACTGCCTAAGTAATATTACTTGATGTTTTTCTTATTATTCATTTTAGGAACTAGCATTGTGACTGCAATTGTTATTTGTGTATAGCCAGTCCAGAAATCTATTTAAAATACTGTTGAGGAGTATTTTGTAGCTATGGATTGTAGAATAATATAATGTAAGCTGAAAATATTTGGGCTCACGCAATGGGCTAAGAAAACAGTGAGTTTATGGGCAACTTTAGGATGTTTTTACTATTTGTTTCTATTTGAAATTTAATTCACATTTACCTAGGTATCTTCAAGAATTTCTGACCTCAAAACATTATCCTTTAATTCTCTTGTTAGTGTGTGTGTGTGTGTGTGTGTGTGTGTGTGTGTGTGTGTACACGTGTACGTGTGTGCACCTATGTGTGAGTGTGCCAGGCACTGTCCCTGAAGCTTTTTTGCTTAAGGCTAGTGTTCTATCACTTGAACCCCAGCTCCACTTCTGGCTTTTTTGGTGCTTAATTGGAGACAACATTTTCATAAGCTTTCCTGCCAGGGCTGGTTTCAAACCCAAAACCTCAGATCTCAGCCTCCTGAGTAGCTAGGATTATAGGCATGTGCCACCTGTGCCAGGCCTCTGTTGCCTTTTACTTGCTTCTTGTCCAGAGCAGGACAAGTAAATTATCTGATGGATGTGACTTAGGAGAATGTAACAGAGTTAGACTACTTCATAAGGCTCAACAATGATGCAATAGAAAGTGGATTTGCCTGTTTTCTGCGCTTGAGCTTCTTCCTGATAAGGAGTCAGTATGAAGAAAGGGGGGTGAGTCCTGCCTGAGAGAGGTAGGTGGCTGAGTTTCTATATTTTGGCTGCTTCCTCTGTGCTTACATAGTTGTGTCAGTTCAGTCCCTTATCTCCAATTTAGAAGGAAGTTTTATTTTGGATTGTGGTCCAAACGATTTTCTCTAACCTTTTAGCAAAGATGATTGACTTGATATTTGAGCAGTGCTGGGATCAAATTAGAGCCGGGGGCATGCTAGACAAGTGCTCTACCACAGAGTTTAACTCTGGTTCTGATGATTCACATTTTCATTTCTCTAATGCTAATTTATAGCCATGGTAACTATAAAATGAAAGTCTGATATTCATTTCACCTATTGATCAATGATGATTCATTCACTTATTTACCTATCCATTGATATGACCATTGTAAATGTGCTTACAATTTTACACAAAACTATAAAATACCTACTCCTGTGAGATTTGTAGCTGGGAAGTTAGGCCATAATGGCAACTTCTTTGTACAACTACTTAACAATAACAAACATATATATATATATTTTTTTTTTTGGTGGGTTATGGGGCTTGAACTCAGACTGGGTGCTGACAGGCTGTTCCTGAGCTCTTCAGCTTAAGGCTACCACTCTACCCTTCAACCAAGCCCCACTTCCCGTTTTCTAGAGGTTCATTGGAGATAAGAGTCTAAGGTCCTTTTGTGTCCGGGCAGGCTTTTTGCACCTTGATCCTCAGATCTCAGCCTATTGAGTAGCTAGGATTACAGGCGTGAGCCACCGTGCCTGGCTATATTTTAGAAATATATTATTAACTAACAAATAAAGCAGAGAGAAAGACTTTAAAGTGCAATGGGATGAGATTGAATTTTAAATTATTGGTCAGGAAAGGCATTCTTGAGAGGGGAAAGGAATGAAGGAATAGAAGAAGCAAGGCCTGAGCTGCCTAGGGAAGGTCTGAACAGTATATGCACATATTAGAGGGAGTGTGTGCAGTGATGGTCCATGTGCTCACAAGAACTTTGACACTGAAAACAAGGAGAACCTTTGAAGGAGTACAGGAGTGTCACAATATTTCTGTAATTTTAGCACTGCATAGAACATAAGATTCCTAGTCTTATGAAAATTATATTTTAGTAGAGAAGGCAGAAAATGAAAAAAAGTAAGATTTATGGAATAGAAAGTGTGGTCCATATACAGCCAATGGAAAGGATGTCAGGGCAGGAGAGCATGCTAAGCCTTGTGATGGGAATTCCTTTGGGGCAGCACAGTAGAGGGTGTGTGCGATGGAGGATGAAGATTACTGTAGTAACCAAGGTAGAAAAGAATGTATTTGACTGGGGAATAAAGTAGTAGCAGTGAAGGTGGTGGGACATATTTAGAAGACAGACATAACTGAAATACAGAATGAGAGAAATAAATCAAGTATGGTGCCAAATGTTTTGGGAAGAGTTACTGGAAGGATGAGGTTTCCTTTGATTATGTTGCAAAAGACTATACGAGGGGGCTGGGAGTTTGGCCTAGTGGTTAAAGTGCTTGCCTAGCATGCATGAAGACCCGGGTTCGATTCCTCGGCACCACATACATAGAAAAAAGCCGGAAGTGGTGCTGAGGCTCAAGTGGTAGAGCTCTAGCCTTGAGAAAGTCCAAGGACAGTGCTCAGGCCCTGAGCTCAAGCCCAGGACTGGCAAAAAAAAAAAAAAAGACTATACGAGGAAGGTAGGTTTTCAGAAAACTGGGAGTTCATTGTGAACCTACTAAATGTTCAAGTCCTATTAGGTAACCACGTAGAGATGTTGAAGAGGCTGACTAGAATGAAGGTCAAAGTGTCTGTATAGAATTTGGGCTTTTGAGTTACATTTAGTTTGATTCATCCTTATCCACTGGGAGGGAACAAGAAGTATCAAACCTGAAGTTTAACTACCTGGGTACTCATGTCGAGCTCTAAAGTTTACTTAGTGCCCTGGAGTCATTATTGAACCTCTCCCTCCCTCAGCTTTGTCATCCCTAAAATAGAGTGTTGTGAGATTCAAGTGAGTTCATCTTTCTCATAATCTTAACATTGTATCTTGCATGAAATAAGTACTCAAAATAAAATAAAAAAGTAATTGGCATTAATATTGCCATCTTTGTGCTAAGTAATCACTATTTGAGGAATTTTATTATATGTTCTTTATCACTCACAAACCTTAGGTGGCTGGCACTATTACTTCAAAAGGGCCTGAAGATGGCAGGGAAGGTTGTTTCATTCCTACTTTCTGGCAGAGCTGGGATTCAAGCCCAGGCAGTCTGGCTCCAAAGTCAATGAACTTCAGAATACCACATTGTACTGTCTCTTAAAACATGTTAACTATGGATATGATTCTAGGATATACCATCTTAATCTGCTTAAGAACCTGCTCAAAGTTCACCCAGAGTCTGGGATTTATCAATTGAACCTCTAAGTTGTATTGCTATTGCCAATATACTTTCTCAGAGTATAATTTTGACTTGCCCTAGGAATGACCTGTTTTTTCCATTTGCCAGGTATTATTGCCCTCTGTCTTTCTCTAATGTGCTACTCTGTTTTCTTCTAGTACTAGGCATTGAACCCATGGACTTCAATCTTCTAGGCAAGTATTCTACTTGGGCATTGGGAGTACACTAGGCAAGTGTACCCCCAGCCTTTTATTTATTTATTTATTGTTTGTTTGTTTTTCAGATAGACTCTAACTTTGCTTAGCTTAGAACCCCGATCCTTCTTTTTCTACCTCCCATATGGCTAGGATTATATGTGAACCAATGCTTTGGGGTCTTGTGCTCCATATCCTGTGCTTGAGT